>NC_067398.1:366755940-367078440 GCF_016432865.1 Antechinus flavipes | reverse complement strand
TCCCAGAGTTTAGGATAGCTAAGAAGAAATAATCTTTTGTCCCAGAGAAGTGGGTGAACCAATACAAAAAAAGAAAAGCTGCATCCTCCTGAAAAACCACTTTGAATCACATGTATTAATAATCCACCCAGATATCTGTCTCCTTTTCCAGGAAGAAGAAATGGAAACACAAGGCTTGTAGCCACCCCTTTGTATATGCTCCCTCTCCCTGTTGTTTTCTGTCTCTGTCTTGCCTGTTATTTCCATCATAATGGAGCAAGAATAACAATGCAGGCACTGTGCCAACTCCCGATGCTGACTGATGCTCCAAAGGATTTTTGGATGTGTGCACATATTTAGGTGGCATTTAAATGATGTTTGTGCTCCACACAGTCAGAAAAAAAAGAAAAAAGAAAAAAAAAAAAACTTCAGCATTGGTTCTTTTGATCACCAGAAAGTTATCATAATAAAGATTAAATTGTAAAAGACTCAAATTAATCCAAGGTCCTCCAGACTACCTCTCAGTGTGTTTCAATTTGGTGTTGAGGTGAGAGGTAAAGGTTAAATTCTCATGTGAGAGAATGAAAAGGATAATTGGGGGTTCAAAGAAGGCTTAGCTTTTTTGAGTTAAAATATTCCTTTTTTGACTATTTTCATAGGAGTGACAAGTCTGGGGCTTTGGGTATGGAAAAAAAAATGGCCATAAATTGAAAACAGTGTCCTAGATCAAAGCAAACATTGGCTAAAAGGGTAGGTAAGTACCAGATATTGGAGTCATGTCAGGTTAAGTAACAATTGGTCCTGTTTGAGCCAGGTCCTCAGAGGTTATTAACCTAATTAACAGATAGATTTCAGAAGATCTATAAATTTATTTTTAATGTTACTTTAATAAATGCTTCAAAATAATATTTCTCTTATAATCCCATATATTTTATTTTGTGCATTTAAAAATACAAGAATAAGTTAAGAATAGTTCCATAGACTTGATCAGACTGCCAAAGGGATTCATGATATACAACAAAATTGTAAGAATGACTAAGAAATCTATTTGACTACAGGACCAGGAAAAATTATAGATTGGCATGTAAACAAGAAACAAAGCATTAGTTTAGGTGGTCTGGCAACCAGAAAATGCACGCATTAGAGGAACAAGTTTCAGGAAATCTACAAGTAAGAAAGGATAGAAGAAGAAAAAATAGTGGGGTAGAATAGGTCATTTTATTAGAAAGAATTATTAGACTAGTAACCCAGGCAAAAGAGCAGAGCAAAATTCTAGAAAGCAGATTAGTTCTAATATTTATATACTATTGCTATATGAAGACTGTTTCTCTAGTCTGCTGCCGTCATTCCACAATTTCTACTTCTTGGAGGTATTAATTATCCACCTAAATTATACACACACAAAAAAAGAAAATAATAAAACTTACTGCCTGCATATACTAGTTTCTAGATGTATTTTCTGTGTCTTTTTACTCCCAGGAGTTAAGTATGTTTTTCATAATGTTCCTTCAAACACAGCTCCTGCTTCTAGTCTTAGAAAAATTTATCCTCAGTCATGTTGAATTTAAAATTAAGCAACCCCTTAATCATAATATACAACTTTAAATCACCTTAAATATTTATAGATTAAGTCATTTTATTCACATTATTTATAGGTTTACAGGGATAGTTGTACATTGAAACTACATATAATAATTATCTATCATGCTATTCTTTCTCGAGTCAGTCATTCTAAATATATTCTTATTATCTCTATTACCTTAGGTGTCTGTTTTTAATATTGCTTATTGAGGAGTCGCATGACTTGGTTTCAAATCTGACCTCAAACATTATTTATGTGACTTGAGTATATCATTTAACTTTACCGGATTCAGTTTCCCTAAAATTAAGAGGTTAGACAGATGGCTCCTGAGGTCCCTTCCAGTTCTATATCTATGATTCTATGATTGAATCTGTATATTTTTATGTGTTCTCTCAAAAGGAATTAATTGTTTATAAGCAATAATGGTGTAGATCCATTGGTGTCATCCAGTCATATAAAGGTCTAGTGAAGAAAAAAAAAAAAAAAAACAATTACTAGTAATCAGCTACCTCCTGCCCAGTAGTCTTGGAGCATGTTACAATGTGTGAAGATCCTTGCAAGATTTATCAAGTTTGATGCCTTTGATTCACATAACACTGCCAGAAGAAATCTAGAAAGCATTACTAAAATTACAAAGTAGTGGGTAAGAAACTGAAGACTTTAGGAGCACAGGTGGTGTTTTTGTCAATGTTGCCAATTACAGGCAAGAGTTTTAGAAGAGAAAGTAGGTTTGGGAAGTGAACAGCTGGTTAAGAAAATAGTGTCTGAGAACAGGATATCAATTACTGGATGGCAGCTTAATATATCATAATGATGGGCACCTTGCCCTGAATAGAGCACACCTCAAAAAGATGGGTACAAATAAAGTTGCATTAAGTTTTGAAGATTATATCAAATGAGACTTGAAACTAATAAAAGGGGGAGGAGAAAACTACAAATATTCAAAAAGTCAAATGCCATGGAGAGTTATTATAATGTAAGAAGAACAGCAAGCAATAAGACCTCTTAAATTCACAAGTGTTAAAAATGAAATAATCAGTGCAGGTTTAGGGGTGGGGGTGATGAGATGGAGTGAAAGTGTTGGATATTTTTCAGAAATGCTCATTGTAACAATAAGGAAAACTAATGATGATATCATTATTGAAATATGCCCTAGGAAGAATATACCCGATTCAAAAGGAACAGGATAAATAAAGGGGAAAACCAAGTAGCATTGCATATCTTGGGAAGGTCAAAGTCCAGGAAAATGAGGAAATGTAATGAAATGCATCCCCAAAACATAAAGTGAAGCTCCCCCATAAACATTCAATATAATCTAGGTATATTCTATGAAAGAGACTTGTCTTTCACTCCATTGGAAGTAAAGGCCACTCACAGAAGCAATTTAAAATAAAATTTTAAAAAAAATCATAAAACATTAAAAGAACTCATAGATTCTTTTTTTTTTTTAATAATTATAACTTTATTGACAGAACCCATGGCAGGGTAATTTTTTACAAAGTGAGAACCTTGCACTCACTTTTGTTCTTACTTTTCCCCTCCCTCCTCCACCCCTTCCCCCAGATGGCAGCAGTCCTATACATGTTAAATATGTCACAGTATATCCTACATACAATATTTATGTGCAGAACGGAACAGTTCTCTTTTGCACAGGAAAAATTGGATTCAGAAGGTAAAAATAACCTGGGAAGAAAAACAAAAATGCAAACATTTTACATTCATTTCCTAGTATTCTTTCTTAGGGTGTAGCTGCTTCTATCTATCATTGATTAATTGAAATTGAGTTAGATAAAGCCTCTCTGTATTCATTGTGCTGGTCATTTCTTACAGAACAATAATATTCCATAATATTCATATACCACAATTTACGCAGCCATTCTCCAATTGATGGGCATCCATTCATTTTCCAGTTTCTGGCCATTACAAACAGGGCTGCCACAAAAATTTTGGCACATACAGATCCCTATCCCTTCTTTAGTATTTCTTTGGGGTATAAGTCCAGTAGAAACACTGCTGGATCAAAGGGTATGCACAGTTTGATAACTTTTTGGGCATAATTCCAGATTGCTCTCCAGAATGGTTGGATTCGTTCACAACTCCACCAACAATGCATCAGTGTCCCTATTTTCCCACATCCCTTCCAACATTCCACATTATCTTTCCCTGTTATTCTGCCAATCTGACAGGTCTGTAGTGTTATCTCATGGTTGTCTTAGTTTGCATTTCTTTGATTAGTAATGACTTAGAGCATCTTTTCATCTGGCTAGAAATAGTTTCATTTCTTCATCTGAGAATTGTCTGTTCATATCCTTTGACCATTTATCAATTGGAGAATGGCTTGATTTCTTATAAATTACAGTCAATTTTCTATATATTTTGGAAATGAGGCCTTTATCAGAACCTTTGACTGTAAAAATGTTTTCCCAATTTATTGCTTCCCTTCTAATCTTCTCTGCATTAGTTTTGTTTGTACAAAAACTTTTCCATTTGATATAATCAAAATTTTCTATTTTGTGATCAATGATGATCTCTAGTTCTTCTTTGGTCATAAATTCCTTCCTCTTCCACAGGTCTGAGAGGTAAACTATCCTGTGCTCTTTCAATTTATTTATAATCTCATTCTTTATGTCTAGGTCATGAACGCATTTCTTATCTTGGTGTACGGTGTTAAGTGTGGGTCGATGCCTAGTTTCTGCCATACTAGTTTCCAATTTTCCCAGCAATTTTTGTCAAACAGTAAGTTCTTATCTCAAAAGCTGGGGTCTCTGGGTTTGTCAAGCACTAGATTGCTATAGTTATTGACTGTTTTGTCCTGTGAACCTAACCTATTTCATTGATCAACTAGTCTATTTCTTAGCCACCAAATGATTTTGGTAACCACTGCTTTATAATATAATTTTAGATCTGGTGATAGATTCTTCAAAGAGGAAAACTGAATGAGAAGTTGCCTTTGAGACTACTTTTTAATATTTCAATTCACACTTCTTTCAACTAAGATTTTGGGTTTTTTTTGTTTTTTTTAGTATCCTCAGGACATATAATATGATTCTGTGGCATCCATCAGATGCACATTGTCCAAACAATTCAATCCAATAGTGTTTGGGAGTGGGGAGAGCAGGGAGTGACAACATACAGATCTCTTACCCTTACAGACATGACTCCTCCAAATTCAGGAACTATACGGGCAAGCCTCTTCTTTTTTATAAGAGAAGATGCATAGTAAGAACTATGTGAAAGATTTCCTTTTTACATTAAAGGTCTAATACTTGAACTCTACAACTTGGGAATAAATGCACTTTTCTTATGATGCAATACTGAAAGCTGGCATTGCCCAGGAAATCTCTCTCATCTGGGAAGAAGGCTGGGTTCCAGGAACTTCTTGCCTAAGGAATAGCTATTTCCTTCCCATACACACATACTCATAGTGTTGGGATTCTTGAATACCATCCATCAACTTTTCTCTCAGGCCAAGTGAAAAAGCATATGTCTTGTTCTTCCATGTGCTTATGTAGTTAATTTGTCAATTCTGGCTGTTGTCATCTCTTGGGCACAAAAAGTCCACTCAGAAATTCTATTCTCTGATATTCTGAATTATGTTCACAAATGTGTCTATAAGCATAAATAACACAAATATTTCCTTTCTCCAAGACAATTGGCACTGATTGCTTTAGGAATGACTCTTTGCTCCCCTACCAACTCCTTAAAAAAACAAAAGTCTATTCTACATATAGGCAGGTAGGGTATCTAAACAGAAAATCAAAAGACAAAAAACAAACAAACAAAAAAAAAAGGAGCAAAAACTGAAAGGGACAAAAAGTAAATGGCTTCCTTTTTCTTATCTTTGCTTTTATAATTATATATCAAAATCTTGCTTTTCGAACTTATTTCTCCATTCTTCTGAGTCCTAACAAGACAATTATCCTGTTAGCAATTGCAGTCTCTTAAAATCATTTAGAAGAGATATGTATCATGATTGATTGATTAAATGAATGAAGCATTTTTAAAGTCTACTATATGCAAAACATTAGCCGTTAGATGGTACAATAGATAGAACACCATATTTGGAATCAGGAAGACTGATCTTAGTTCAGATCTGGCCTCTGACATTTATGTGGTATGTGGACCTGGAGAAGTCACTAAATCTGGTTTGTCTGAGTTTTTCATTTATAAAATGAGCTGAGAAGGAAATGACAAACCATACCAGTATCTTTGCCAAAAAAGAAAACAAAGGGATCACAAAGAATTGCATGTGGCTGAAACAGTTTAACAAACAACAAATATGCAAAAAACTGTGCTGAGCACTGGGAATGCAAACAGAAAAATAAAAACAGTTCTTGTTCTTAAGGATCTCATTGTTTAATGTAAATGGGTAATAATATAGTGAAGGTTTCAGTTGAGATCAGTTGAGTTCAGATGAGAAGTCACATGATCTTTAAGATATATCAGCCAAGAAACTAGGCATGGACTCACACTTAACACCATATTCCAAGAAAGGATCAAAATAGGTCCATGATTTAGGCATAAAGAATGAGACTATAAATAAATTAGAGGAACATAGGATAGTTTACTTCTCAGACTTGTGGAGGAGGAAGAAATTTGTGACCAAAGATGAACTAGAGATCATTATTGATCACAAAATAGGAAATTTTGATTATATCAAATTTAAAAGCCTTTGTACAAACAAAACTAATGCAAACAAGATTAGAAGGGAAGCAACAAACTGAGAAAATATTTTCACAGTTAAAGGTTCTGATAAAGGCCTCATTTCCAAAATATATGGAGAATTGACTTCAATTTATAAGAAATCAAGCCATTCTCCAATTGATAAATGGTAAAAGGATATAAACAGACAATTTTTCAGTTGATGAAATTGAAACTATTTCCACTCATATGAAAGTGTTACAAATCACTATTGATCAGAGAAATGCAAATTAAGATACCACTACTGAGATACCACTATACACCTGTCAGATTGGCTAAGATGACAGGAAAAAATAATGATGAATGTTAGAGGGGATGCGGGAAAACAGGGACATTGATGCATTGTTGGTGGAATTGTGAACGAATCCAACTATTTTGGAGAGTAATCTGGAATTATGCCCAAAAAGTTATCAAACTGTGCATACTCTTTGATCCAGCAGTGTTACTATGGAGTTTATATCCCAAAGAGATACTAAAGAAGGGAAAGGGACCTGTATATGCCAAAATGTTTGTGGCAGCCCTTTTTGTAGTGGCTAGAAACTGGAAAATGAATGGATGCCCATCAACTGGAGAATGATTGGATAAATTGTGGTATATGAATGTTATGGAATATTATTGTTCTGTAAGAAATTACCAGCAGGATGAATGCAGAGAGGCTTGGAGAGGCTTACAAGAACTGATGCTAAGTGAAATGAGCAGAACCAGGAGATCATAATATACTTCAACAATGATACTGAATGAGCATGTATTCGGATGGAAGTGGATTTCTTCGACAAAGAGAAGATCTGCTTGCCATCTGCGGGAGGGGTGGGGAGGGAGGGAGGAGAAAAGTCAGAATATAAGTGAGTGCAAGGGATAATGTTGTTTAAAAAAAAATTACCCAGGCATGGGTTCTGTCAATAAAAATTTATAATTATTAAAAAAAAAGTTATATCAGCCAAGTAGGCTCTAATGTCATTTTCACTAGGGGAGAAATAATTTCAATCTCTGATGTCATACCATTTGAAAGTTTCAAAAACTTTGGTGGAATGAACTTTTGGAATGAATGAATTTTGGAACAAAATTGGAACAAAATGAATTTTGTTTTCTAGTTTTTTTCATAGCTGTGAGTGCAGCACCTATTGGGATAATTCTGTGCTTATTTTTCTTATGATGTAAGTTGATCAGCAATTGTTGCTGATAGTAATGAAGAATAACAACCTTTCCACAGTGGTTTCATTTTTTAATGAAATAACTAAGGAAGCTAGGTTGGAAAAAGGTCTGGTGACTTAGAAGAGGTCACTGTTATCTTCAAGGCTCTTATGTTCAGGGTCTTAAGACATACCCATTGGATTCTAAGGGGTGATGGTAATCAAAGTCACAGTGGTTATTTCCCTTGCTCTGTTACATACTGCTTCCTTTTTCTCCCTCAAGGTGGCTTCTTATTTCATCTACACTAGCTTAAGTGCCCTTTTGGCGAGTATTGATAGGCTTTTTTCCAAAGTGGCTAATAATGAAGGCTGGGATGAAAACAGGAAGAAGGATTTGATGTTATGCTTTGATCACCAAGGCTCCTGTACCTATTAAATAAAAAGTGCCCATAAAAATGAATATGTCCTTACTGAATAAGGAAATGTTCCAATTAATCGATATAAGCATGATTAATATCTTCCCTGAATATTATAATCTTATCTCTCTTTAAGAAACAATTTCTATGAGGTATTCAGAGACATGTGGGAAGAAATATGTGAAATAATGTAAAACAAGAAAAATAGAACCAAGAGAATAATATGCAATGGCAAAATGATGTAAATATTGTCATGATTTATAACAAACTATTTCATTTTTTAAAATAATTGACAAGGAAGTCTTTTAGAGTTGTAGCCTTTTAAATTATTATTATGTTCATCATATAAATTATTCTTCTGGTTTTACTCACTTCTTTGTTCATCAGTTCATATTAATCTCTCCATATCTCTGAATCTATCATATTGTTCATTTGTGGAGCAATAATATTCTATTACATCCACGTACTAAAATTTGTTCATTCTCCAAATTTCTCCCATTTTCAATTTTGTCTCTACCTCATTGCTACAGTAAAAAGTGACACTATATTCTTATGCATATCTATAAGTATTTCCCTTTGACTTTCATCATCTCTTTTGTACTTTGTTGCTATATTTTTTGTAAGTGAGTATGTAAAGTTTAATGTAGCACTGGTTTAGTGAATCTTCTATCTTTCAGCATAGATATGACTGAAAAACTAAAATGTGACATCTACTGTCAAGATTGTAGGCAGGTCAGTTCTGTTTAACATTTTTATTCATTACAAGGACAATTTCAATGTATATCTATTTGTAGGGAAAGTTAAATAGAAATAATATGGAAAAAAAGACAACAATAAAATTTTTGTGACTAATAGGAAATTAAAAGTCAGCATAAATAGGGAGACGTTAAGAAAGTCATTGCTATTGATGTGTTTAAATCATCATACCTAGAAGAGTTAAATCCCAGAGAATGGGGAAAGAATGTAGATATGATAAAGCCACTGTCAGTGATCTCAGGAAAAATAAAAGGATTACAAAAAGGCACAATTTTCAAAAGAGAGATGTTTGATGGCTGCATAACAAAGGACAATGACCTTAATATCTAATCCTAACAAATTTCTAAAACAGATTACTAAAGTGATGGTTAAGGATATCTAGAAAAGAAATAGGTCACTGATTAATGAATATGACTTTAGTAAGAATAGGTCATGTCAAATTAAAATATTTTTTCCTTTCTGATGGAGTTACTAGAATAGTAGATCAGGAGAACAATATAGATAAGATATATTCCTTTTAGCTAATCATTTGACAAAATCTTTTCCCACTATTATAGATGTGATGAAAAATATGGCTATACAATAGTACAGAAATAAGCACAGACTGAGTGGTCATTAATGATTCAATGTCATTTGTAAAGAGTTTTCTATTAGTATGTCCAAGAAATTTCTCTTTGATCCTGTAATGTTTAACATTTTTAGAAATGATTGGAGAAAGGGATAGATGGCAAACTTATAGTTTCATATACTATAAAATTCAAAGAATCTGTAACTCACTAATAATAAAAAATTATATTGACTATTTAGAACATTATTAAAATAATAAAATGAAAGTTAATAAGGCTATATCTTAATTCCAATAATCAATTTAACATGTACAAGATGAATGGTCTTATCAATAAAAAGCATTTTGCATTAAAAAAAATCTAGAATATTTTAGAACTTTTAATTCTAGAGTTAAGAGTATAACTTGGCAATCCACAAAAATGCTTGTGTGTTTTTTTTTTTTTCCTAGACTGCAATAAGAAAGACCTAGTATAGTATTCAGGGATAGGAAAGTGAGAGTTCACTTCATTCTTCCTATTCCTTGAACATCTCGTATGTTATGTTCAATTCTAGTTGCCATATTTTAGAAAGAATCTTTATTAGTTAGAAGGTAACCAAAGATAAAAAAAAAACAAGGATGGTTAAGGGTTTCTAAGTCCTAAGTGGGGGGATAATGTATTTATTTAGCATGAAAGAGATATAATTTACAGCTCACTTGATAATTTTCTCCAAGTATTTTGCACATTGTCATGCTCAAGACATATTATACTTGTTCCAAATAGCACCAAAGGATAAGACAGATCATTGTGCAGAAATTACAATAAGCACGATCAAAACTGAATAAATGAAAAATTTTCTATCAATTAAGATTATCAAATATTGTACTAGTTGGTCTTATAATGTTGTGAGTTTCTCCTCTCTTGAAATCTTCAAACAAGGGCTTTACAATCAATTATCCAATATTCTATGAAGGTGATTCTTTTTTCAGATATTGGTTGATGAAACTACTAAAAAACCTTGATTCCAGAAGACAAAAGATGAAACATACCCATGTACTCATAGCCAAAAAGGGGATGGATTTAAAATACAGAATTAAACATACATTTTTGGATATGTACAATGAGAAAATGTGTCTCTTTTGACTATACATATTTGTTATGAAAGTTTATTTTTTTTCTTTGCATTTATGTAAATCTGGTATTCTTTGAATTTTTAAGCTAGTTAATGAAGTGATAAATGAAGGATTTATTCCCTATATGTCAATATGGAACTCACTACTGTCAAGAAAAAGAATAAAACACAATTGGAAAATATTTTACAAAAGAAATTAAAACACAATAGGATGTAGACAGTGTTAGATATGTGGTTTTATAAATCAATATATAGTCTTTAGGAAATGTTATGTATACTTCATTGATATCCATTTCTATTGTTTGAAACAATATTTATACCTTGCCCTATACTCTATTTAACTGACATAAAAATATCCAGAAATCTTAATTACTTCTCTTATGGAAATCTATAACAAAATTTGTGTTCTAAGTCTGAATTGTCCTACCACCCTTCTGGGCTGCCACATGGTTCTGATAATGTGTCTCTAGTGGAGAAAACATTGAATGACTCAGAATTATGAACAGAAACTCTGTCAAAAAGGAAATGAGATTTTCTTTAACATTTCATGTTTTCAAAAACAAAATGTTTTGTTGACATGAATTGTTCTTATTAAAGAAATGCTTATTCTTTGAGATCATTGACCTCTTTTCACTCTAGACAATAACTAACCATAACTTTAGTAAAACAATTTAGAAATTCCTCGGGGGAGGGGGGGGAATCAATCTTAATGACCTACAGCATTGAGATTTCAATGTTTTTTTTCTCTCTTAAAATTTTGGAGTTTTATCCATTTCCTTTCCTACATCACCTTTTCCACTCTCCAAAGTCTTTCTAAAATAATGTCTAGATTAATTATTTTACTGCAAAGATTTGTATTTTTTAATCCAAAAACAGTTTTTTTTTTTTTTTTAGTTTTATATAAAACTCCCCCAAATGATAATGGTAGTGATAATAATGATGATGATGAAAACACATCCATATGTAGTTCTTTGTGATTTCCCAAGCACTTTTCTCAAACAAAAATAAAGATAACTGTGCATAAATTCCAATAAACATGATCAAAACTAAATAAATGAAAAAAAATTCTGTCAATTAAAGTTAATAAAAAATTGTACTAGTCTCAATTAGATATTCAGATAATATCTATATATTTAAGTATGTCTGGTCCCATAATAAGAGTTTGTGGGGAAGTTGGAAAGGAAGAAAGGAATGGAGGAAAAAGGAAAAGGAAGGAAACAGTAATTAAGACTTATCATGTGCCAGATAATATTCTAGGTGCTTTACAATCATTTTATTTGATTATCATAATGCTGGGAGGAAGGTGCTGTTAAACTGAAGTTGTTGAGTATTTTGCCCAGGGTCATTCAACTAATGAATGCCTAAGACCAGATTTGAAATCAGATCTACTTGAGTTCAGATAGATCAATATCTATCCATTGTGGGCTATTGCCTACATGAATAGCAATAATTTATATGTGTGTGTGTGTGTGTGTGTGTGTGTGTATCAATTCACAATATGCTTTTCCCAAAAATATATACTAAAGTATATATACTGCAAGTTATAACTCTCATTTTACACATAGTGTACAGGAGAAATAAATTATTTTCCCAAAGTCACATAGAAAATGTAATGAGATGGACACTCAAAAATCCAGTCTTATACCTATAAATCCTTTTTGTTATACTTCATTCAAATCAAGAAAAAATAATAAATGGTCAAATGGATTTTTTTCTGTTGTTCCATTTCCCTCCTATCATCTTTCTTACTACTTTCTTACTTTTATGTTTAGTCCCATCCCATTGGCCCTTTAGCCTTCAATTTTTATCTTTCTGATATGTGATTTCTTTGAAACATTTTGTGGTTATTATTGTGTCCTCTGGATCTATTTATTTATAGACTAAATATTGAAAAATTGAAAGGACCTCCATCTAAATGCTGTTTCTTTTCCAGTTGTTTATCTTTTTCTTTCTACATAGGCCCCAAATAACCATTTGAGACAAAAAAAGGTTAGTTTTTGTTTAGAAATACCATCATGTAGACACGACCAGGGAGTTAGTTGCAAAACTAATATAACAGTCACATTTTTTTACATTTCTTCCTCTGCACAATGGGGATATTAATTCTTGAATTCCTAATTTTACAAAGCTAGTGGAAAGAAAGGACTTTGTAAATCTCTAAGGATTATGTTCATATTGTTATCATTATTATCTGTACTTTTAACTTTGGGAAATTTAAATTTTCTTAAAACTGATTTATCAGTAAAAAATTAAGTTCCCATTTCTTTTTTTTTTTTAATTTTTATTTAATACTTACTTTATATTGACAAAATCCATGCCAGGGTAATTTTTTTTACAACATTATCCCTTGCACTCATTTCTGTTCCAATTTTTCCCCTCCCTCCCTCCACCCCCTCCCCTAGATGGCAAGCAGTCCTATATATGTTGGAAATGTTGCAGTATATCCTAGATACAATATATGTTTGCAGAACCGAACAGTTCTCTTGTTGCACAGGGAGAATTGGATTCAGAAGGTATAAATAACCCGGGAAGAAAAACAAAAATGTAGATAGTTCACATTCATTTCCCAGTGTTCTTTCTTTGGGTGTAGCTGCTTTTGTCCATTATTTATCAATTGAAACTCAGGTCTCTTTGTCAAAGAAATCCACTTCCATCAAAATATATCCTCATACAATATCGTTGTTGAAGTGTATAATGATCTCCTAGTTCTGCTCATTTCACTTAGCATCAGTTCATGTAAGTCTCGCCAGTCCTCTCTGTATTCATCCTGCTGGTCATTTCTTACAGAACAATAATATTCCATAACATTCATATACCACAATTTACCCAGCCATTCTCCAATTGATGGGCATCCGTTCATTTTCCAGTTTCTAGCCATTACAAACAGAGCTGCCACAAACATTTTGGCACATACAGGTCCCTTTCCCTTCTTTAGTATTTCTTTGGGATATAAGCCCAATAGAAACACTGCTGGGTCAAAGGGTATGCACAATTTGATAACTTTTTGGGCATAATTCCAGATTGCTCTCCAGAATGGTTGGATTCGTTCACAACTCCACCAACAATGCATTAGTGTCCCAGTTTTCCCGCATCCCCTCCAACCTTCATCATTATTTTTTCCTGTCATCTTAGCCAATCTGACAGGTGTGTAGTGGTATCTCAGAGTTGTCTTAATTTGCATTTCTCTGATCAATAATGATTTGGAACACTCTTTCAGATTAGTGGTAATAGTTTCAATTTCATCATCTGAAAATTGTCTGTTCATATCCTTTGACCATTTATCAATTGGAGAATGGCTTGATTTCTTATAAATTTGGGTCAGTTCTCTATATATTTTGGAAATGAGGCCTTTATCAGAACCTTTAACTGTGAAGATGTTTTCCCAGTTTGTTGCTTCCCTTCTAATCTTGTTTGCATTAGTTTTGTTTGTACAAAGGCTTTTTAATTTGAAGTAATCAAAATTTTCTATTTTGTGATCAGTAATGGTCTCTAGTTCATCTTTGGTCACAAATTACTTCCTCCTCCACAAGTCTGAGAGATAAAGTATCCTGTGTTCCTCTAATTTATTTATAATCTCGTTCTTTATGCCTAGGTCCTGGACCCATTTTGATCTTATCTTGGTATAAGGTGTTAAGTGTGGGTCCATGCGTAATTTCTGCCATACTAATTTCCAATTATCCCAGCAGTTTTTATCAAATAATGAATTCTTATCCCAGAAGTTAGGGTCTTTGGGTCTGTCAAACACTAGATTGCTATAGTTGATTGTTCTGTCTTATGAACCTAACCTTTTCCACTGATCCACTAATCTATTTCTTAGCCAATACCAAATGGTTTTGGTGACTGCTGCTTTATAATATAATTTTAGATCAGGTACAGCTAGGCCACCTTCATTTGATTTTTTTTTCATTAATTCCCTTGAGATTCTCTACTTTTTATTGTTCCAAATGAATTTTGTTGTTATTTTTTCTAGATCATTAAAATATTTTCTTGGAAGTCTGATTGGTATAGCGCTAAATAAATAGATTAGTTTAGGGAGTATTGTCATCTTTATTATGTTCGCTTGGCCGATCCAAGAGCACTTAATATTTTTCCAATTATTTAAGTCTGACTTTATTTGTGTGGAGACTTTTTTTATAATTTTGCTCATATAATTCCTGACTTTCTTTTGGTAGATAGATTCCCAAATATTTTATGGTATCAACAGTTATTCTGAATGGAATTTCTCTTTGTATCTCTTGCTGTTGGGTTATGTTGGTGATGTATAAAAATGCTGAGGATTTATGGGGATTTATTTTGTAGCCAGCTACTTTGCTAAAATGATGAATTATTTCTAATAGCTTTTTAGTAGAATCTCTGGGGTTCTCTAGGTATACCATCATATCATCTGCAAAGAGTGATAGTTTGGTTTCCTCATTGCCTACTCTAATTCCTTTAATATCTTTCTCGACTCTTATTGCTGAGGCTAGTGTTTCTAATACGATATTAAATAATAATGGTGATAGTGGGCAACCTTGCTTCACTCCAGATCTTACTGGGAAAGGTTCCAGTTTTTCCCCATTGCATATGATGCTTACTGATGGTTTTAAATATATGCTCCTGACTATTTTAAGGAAAAGTCTATTTATTCCTATGCTCTCAAGTGTTTTTATTAGGAATGGATGTTGGATTTTATCAAATGCTTTTTCTGCATCTATTGAGATGATCATATGGTTTTTGTTTGGTTTCTTATTGATATAGTCAATTATGCTAATAGTTTTTCTAATATTGAACCAGCCCTGCATTCCTGGTATAAATCCTACTTGGTCATAATGTATTATCCTGGGGATGATTTTCTGTAATCTTTTTGCTAATATTTTATTTAAGATTTTAGCATCAATATTCATTAGGGAGATTGGTCTATAATTTTCTTTCTCTGTTTTCAGCCTACCTGGTTTAGGTATCAGTACCATGTCTGCGTCATAAAAGGAATTTGGTAGGACTCCTTCATTCCCAATTTTTTCAAATAGTTTATTTAGCATTGGAGTTAATTGTTCTTTAAATGTTTGGTAGAATTCACATGTAAATCCATCTGGTCCTGGGGATTTTTTCTTAGGGAGTTGATTGATAGTTTGTTCTATTTCTTTTTCTGAGATGGGACTGTTTAGGATATTTACTTCTTCCTCTGTTAGTTTGGGCAAGCTATATTTTTGGAGGTATTTTTCTATTTCATTTAAGTTGTCAAATTTATTGGCATAAAGTTGGGCAAAGTAACTCCTAATTATTGCTCTAATTTCCTCTTCGTTAGTGGTGAGTTCTCCCTTTTCATTTTTAAGATAACAATTTGATTTTCCTCTTTCCTTTTTTTAATCAGATTTACTAAGGGTTTGTCTATTTTGTTGGTTTTTTCATAGAACCAACTCTTAGTTTTATTAATTAATTCAATAATTTTTTTACTTTCAATTTTATTGATCTCTCCTTTTATTTTTAGAATTTCAAGTTTAGTGTTTGACTGGGGGTTTTTAATTTGTTCCTTTTCTAGCATTTTTAGTTGCAAGCCCAATTCATTGAACTTCTCTTTCTCTATTTTATACAAATAGGCCTCTAGAGATATGAAATTTCCCCTTATTACCGCTTTGGCTGCATCCCATACATTTTGGTATGATGTCTCATTATTATCGTTTTCTTGAGTGAAGTTATTAATTATGTCTATGATTTGCTGTTTCACCCAATCATTCTTTAGTATGAGATTATTTAGTTTCCAATTATTTTTTGGTCTACTTCCCCCTGGCTTTTTGTTGAATGTAATTTTCATTGCATCATGGTCTGAAAAGGATGCATTTACTATTTCTGCCTTACTGCATTTGAGTTTGAGGTTTTTATGTCCTAATATATGGTCAATTTTTGTATAGGTTCCATGAACTGCTGAAAAGAAAGTGTATTCCTTTCTGTCTCCATTACATTTTCTCCAGAGATCTATCATATCTAACTTTTCTAGTATTCTATTTACCTCTTTGACTTCTTTCTTATTTATTTTGTGATTTGATTTATCTAATTCTGAGAGTGCAACGTTAAGATCTCCCACTATTATAGTTTTACTGTCTATTTCTTCTTGCAGCTCTCTTAATTTCTCTTTTAAGAATTTAGATGCTACCCCACTTGGTGCATATATGTTTAATATAGATAGTGCTTCATTATCCATGCTACCCTTTAGCAAGATATAGTGCCCTTCCTTATCTCTTTTAATTAGATCAATTTTTGCTTTAGTTTGATCTGAGATCAGGATGGCTACCCCTGCTTTTTTGACTTCACCTGAAGCATAGTAGATTTTGCTCCAACCTTTTACCTTTAACCTGCATGTATCTCCCCGCTTCAGGTGTGTTTCCTGTAAACAACATATTGTAGGATTCTGGCTTTTAATCCATTCTGCTAACCACTTCCTCTTTATGGGGGAGTTTACCCCGTTCACATTTATGGTTAGAATGACCAATTCTGTATTACTTGCCATCTTGTTAACCCCGGTTTATGCTTTTCTCCCTTCTTTCCCCTTTCCCCCCCTTCCCAGTATTAAGCTTGTGAGCACCACTTGCTTCTCACAGCCTTCCCTTTTTAGTATCCCTCCCTCCACCTTAGAGTTCCTCCCCCTATCTTACCCCTTTCCCTCCCAGTTCCCGTATTCCCTTCCGCTTAGCTTATTCCTTCCCTTTTCAGTTTTCCCTTCTCACTTTTCAATGAGGTGGGAGAGGTTTCACCATGGATTGAATATGTCTTAAGATTTTTCACTTAAAGCCAATTCTGAAGGCAGTAAGATACCCACTATATTCATCCCCCTCCCTTCTTTCTCTCAGATATAATGGGTTTCCTATGCCTCTTCATGAGATGTACTACCCCCACTTTACCCTTTTTCTGGTACAATGTCCTTTCCACATCAGTTTCTAGAACAAGATATACTTGTATTCTTTATACATCTTTATAGCCGAAATATAGTTCCCAAGATTAATCTTTACCTTTTTAGATTTCTCTTGAGTTCTCTACTTGTAGATCAAACTTTTTGTTAAGTTCTGGCTTTTTCATCAGAAATAGATGAAATTTGCTTACTTCGTTGAACGTCCATCTTCTTCCCTAGAAAAGGATGTTCATTCTAGCTGGGTAAGTTATTTTTGGTTGCATACCAAGTTCCTTAGCCTTTCGGAATATCATATTCCAGGCCCTTTGATCCTTTAATGTGGATGCTGCCAGATCCCGGGTGATCCTTATTGTGGCTCCTTGATACTTGAATTGGTTTTTCTAGCCGCTTGCAATATTTTTTCCTTCATCTGAGGGTTCTGGCATTTGGCCACTATATTCCTTGGTGTTTTGATTTAATGATCCCTTTCAGTGGGTGATCGATGAATCCTTTCAATGTTTATTTTTTCCTCTGTTCCTATGACTTCTGGGCAGTTCTCTTTGATAATTTCCTGGAAAATAGTGTCCAGGCTCTTTTTTTCATCATGTTTTTCTGGGAGTCCAATGATTCTCAGATTGTCTCTCCTGGATCTGTTTTCCAGGTCTGTTGTCTTCCCCAGAAGGTATTTCACATTCTTTTCCATTGTTTGATTTTTTTGGATTTGCTTGACTGATTCTTTTTGTCTCCTCGAGTCATTCAATTCCAATTGTTCAATTCTAATTTTCAGTGAAGTATTTTCTTCACTCACTTTTTAAAAATCTTTTTCTACTTGTCCCATTGAGTTCTTTTGTTCTGTGGAATTTTTTTCCATTTCGCCAATTTTGTTTTTTAGATAGCTGTTTTCTGTTTCCAGTTCACTAATCCTATTTTTCAAGGATTTTACTTCTTTATCCACTCTCTCTTTAACTTTCTCCAGGCTCTTTTGCCAAGCCTCACTCTGCTTTCCCCATTTTTCTTCTAGCTCCCTTGTGAGAGCCTTTTTAATTACTTCTATGAGGTTCATCTGTGCTGAGGAACAGATGATCTCCTCCTTTGGGGATTCACCTGGAGACTGTCTGCTTTTAGTCTCCTCAGGATTTATAGTCTGCCCTCTATCTGTATAGAAGCTGTCAAGGGTTAAAGTCCTCTTCAGTTTCTTGCTCATTCTGTCTAATAATCAAAGACAAACTAGCCAAGAAATAAAGAAAAAACTGGAGTCTTTCTTTGGGGGAGGGGCTAGGTGTGTTACCGAGCTTCCTCTACAGACTGCAGGGGGCAGCAGTGAGGCACTAGCAGGACTGTGTTGCGCGTGGGCTCTGAGATCCCAGAGCGTGCTGAGTCACTGTGGGGGGGAAAGAGGAGGGCGAGAGACTCCAGCTGTTTGGGGTTGTATTCTTCATCCCGGTGTTTTTAGCTTCTCTGCTGGGCTGCTGACTTGCTGCCGGAGCAAAGTATCCAAACCTGTAGCGAAGCTCTCCTTGCAGAGACGGCTGCGATCACTCCCCACCCCCTCTCCAGTCTGCTCCCGTGCTCTCACTGCCACTGCCCGCCGCCTGCGCCCGATCTAAAACCGTCCCAGCCCTCCAGTAAAGACAGACCTTTCTTGGCGAATCTCAAGGATGGCTTCTCTTGGTAACTCTTTGTGCGTTTTTTTTTTTTTTCAGTCAAGCATTAATTCAAAGGCTTGTAATGAAATGGATAGTGAGAGAAAGAGCGGAGCTTATGCAGCTGTGAGCCTCCTCTCCACCATCTTAACCGGAAGTCCATAAGTTCCCATTTCAAGGAATATACATTCCTTGAGGAAATTTTACTCCTTTTTGTTTTTGTATCTCCAAAACTTCATACAGTATCTATGAAATTGTGAGTAATAAATACTCATTTAACTATAGTCAAGGCAGTACAGTGGGTAATAAAGAGGGATGAGGGTTTCCTTTGAAAGATGAGGAAAATGGACCCAGAAAAGTTAAGTATTTGACGAGAATTATACAAGCAGGTTGAACAATAGCTAGAAGCCTAGCATCCCTATTCTGTGATTTTCTATCAAATTTCTCTTGAGGTTAAAACAAAACTAGTAAGGCTTTATTATCCAGAGACATGTTTTTCTTTTTCTCTTTTCTGTCCCCTACCCCAGAATGCCCAAGTTTTTTAAGCTTCATATTCTAGGTTCAGAAATAAAAGAAAAATGCCCCTTTTGTTTTGCATTCTTATTTAGGAAAAGTAATTGGGAGCAGTTCAGATTCTGGAAAATAAAACCAGATTCCATGACATATAGGAATTTTACTCACCTTCTATCTTATTGTATTACCCAAATACAGACTGAGCTGATCTGGGTCTCCTTCCAAACCATAACAACTCTCATCATCTCCCTTCCTCACCCTAATCCTCCTAGCATTTTCTAGGATCTCTCACCATTTTCAAAAATTAGACTGAAATAATGAAGCACTTTATGCTAATTGTTCTGAAAATGCTATTAGTCATTCACTTCATCTCCATAGGGGTGGCATAGTATGAGTAAATGGGGGTAGAGAGGAAGGAAGAATAAAAGTAGGCAACTACATCTCAGATTTTTAAAATTACTGAAAAGAAAAGAAAGATTAATTGTTTTATGAATGCTGGAGCCTTCCAGGAGACCAAATAAGTCTTCTATAAACTGATTTGCCTTCTTGACTGCGATTTACCAGACTGACACCTAATTTGTTCTGAGCACAGTTGATGCCTCAGACACAATAGTGGATGACAGGCCGCATAACCTCTCTTTCAGCTTTCATCTCATTTATTCCATTTGAAGTCGAGTTCCGACAAGAGAGCAGCACAGAATTAATATTACCTTGGATCAGCTCAGTCTCCAGAGGGAATAGCAAAAGCTTTTCTGGAAACAATAAACCCTTTAAACATGACAGGGGGAATAGGACCTTAAGAGACATCTGAAAGTATCCATTATTTAAAAAGAGGGGGGTGAGAGAAAAAGAAGAAGAAGAAAAAAACCTCATGGGTGACTGATTTTTCTCCCAGAAAAAAAAAAAAAAAGCAACTATGAACTGTTGCCAGTTATACATATAAATATAAAGATCTGGGCTGGATTATAGTAAAAACCTTTATGTGCTCCTCTTCAGAAAACTCAAGAAAGGGAAAAGGCTATTCCCCATCTAGCATTATTCATTTTGACTTTGAAATTCCTATCATATTTTATCTCAAATGCTCCTCTCAATTTTTTTTCTAAGAAAAAAAAAAAAAAAAGAAGATGAGGGAATCCCAATCTCGTGTGTTAGTTTTTAAGGTCAAATTCAATTATTTCCATTTCCTTGCAAGATGAATACAAGAATTCTCAAGAAATTCTCAAAGAGGGTTTATATTGAAATTTACTGTAGAGTTTTCTTCACAGTTCCAGTAACACAAAGTAGAGCAAATATTTCATAACAACAGTAACTTATATGTCCGTTGAACTTTGGATTTCTTCTCTCCCCCCCACCCCATTTATTTCATTGCACGACGAACCAACACTTTTGCCATTTGCCAGATATAGCCTAGTGTTATTTATTATTTGTATCTTATTATCTTTATATTTTCTCTTCAAATAGACTATGAGGTTTCAAAGACTGAGAACATATCAACTACCTGTGCATGTTTTAAAAGTTAGCCATTAAAATGCCTTCCAAATAGAAAATGGGCAGTGAACTAGTGAGGTACATAGAGGGCTGGGACTGGAGTAAAAAGGGTTCACTTTCTGAGTTCAAATTTGGCCTCACATTCTTACTAGCTGTGTGACCCTCAGGAGGTCACTTAAGACTGGTTGTCTCAGTTTTCTCATCTGCAAAATGACTTAGAGAAGGAAATAGAAAAGCATTCCAATATCTTTGCCAAGAAAATCGCAAATAGGGTCATGAAAGGTTAAACAAAACTGAAAACGATGGAACAGCAGGCATTTATAACTGCCTTTGTGTGTGTGTGTGTGTCTCTCTCTGTGTACACACACACACACACACACACACACACACACACAGTGCTTAGGAAGGATTTGTTGGTGGATTATTTTACTTCATTCTAACTTTATAGAGATAGATGGGAGAGTAATATCCAGGTCTCTTCAATTCAACATTGACAGATATGAAAAATGACAAATATAGGAAATAACTTGGCTAGACTAGACACCTAGCCTCTGGTCCTACTATTGTGATGATACTGCAGTGTTAACTCAAGAATAGATAAATAGATCCAGAATAAAAAGGAATTTAGGAATCATCTAGTTCAGCTCTGTATTTTACAAAAGGAGAAACTAAGGCAAGAAAGATTGATTGTCTGATGTCACTTTGATAGTAAATAGCAAAGCCAGGATTTGAACCCAGATCTATTGATACCCACATCATCTTTTTCCATTGAACTATTTTGTCATCTTAAATTATTGTCCCCCTTGTTAAGTGATTCCCAGTTATCTCAAAAATGTCCTTAGAGTGATCTCAGATACAACAAATTCAAAATTGACCGATGGACAAAATATTTAAAAATATAGCTTATATCTCTTCAAAACACCATTATTTCTCTTTGAGAGTATCATTACTCTTCCACTATTTGTTTATATTCCAGTTGTCACATAATCATTTCAACATCAACAAACCCAAGATGGAATTAATGAATAAAATATTAAAAATGGAAACCGGGCCTTACCAAAAGTTTATTATTTCTGTTCAGAGCACCACTATATTTCAATTAATTAGATTTATATTTTGGAGTTATTCTTAATTTGATAGTCTTCATTACAATGCTCTTACATATATTGACAGACAAGTCATTTGGATTTTATTTCCATGAAATCTTTTGTGCCCATTATCTTCTCTTCCTACACATAGACATTTTTTAATCTCATCATTTTTCACCTGAATTATTGTAATAAATCTTTAATTCATTTTCCTGCTTCCAATTTTTCAACTTCCCAATCCATCCTGTACAGCTGTTAATATATTTGTTTTCAAACATTAAGTTATCATATCATTCCCTTTCTCTATACATTCCCATGACTCTTCATTGCCACTAAGGTCAAATAAAAACTCCATAACATGGCATTTAAGGTCTCTCACAATCAGCCTACTTTTCCTCTTCAGATTTATTTCTTACTTTTCCAAAATTCTAATTTATCTAGATTCATTTTCTGTATTCCTTGACGAATCCTTTCTACTCATGTATTACCACAAGCCTTTCCAAATATCTTTCATGTTCTCACTTTTGTGTCACTTCTAGGCTTACCTCAGATTCCACTTTAGGAAAGCTTTTTCTGAGGCCTCTAACTGCTGTTCATGTCTTCCTCCCCAGATTATCCTTTTCTCTAACAATTTACTCTTTTCTACTATTTGGGGCCAATTTTATTTCTCCAAACTGATATAATTACATTAATAACTTCTTAAAAATTATAAATTATTCTCCCTTAGGCACTCTATTGTGTGTGAAACTTGCCTATTTCTTCTCCTTCACATGTAATATTGTTTCCCATTTCTAAGCCCTTAGACTGGTTGTACTTGTACACTCCTGACTCACTTTTACCTCTGAAAATCATTTGTGTCCTTCAAGAACTAGCTCTGCACCATGTCCTATATGTATCCTTTCCTGATTCCCTTAATGACAAATTTCTTCATCCTCACCCTCAAGAATTATGTTGTATTCATTTTGTATATATTTATTTCAAATCTTATGTTCCCTTATAGAATGTAAGGTCCTTGAAAAGAGGAACAGTTCTATTTTTGTCTCTCTATCACTGGCCTTTGACTGAGCAATTAGCACATAACTAATCTATAGTAAATGTTTTATAATTGATTCTCACATTTTGTGGTTTAATTTTTAAGGAGTTTCAAATTCCCCTATCTCTAGCTTAGAACTCTTCATTTTATCCATAGGCATATCATGATTTCCCCCTCCCCTCAATACTTTGCTCTAATTGATATAAATTTTATCTACAATATTCCTCTGAGCTACCAAGTTAATTATCCTTTGGATGTGGAAGAAATTTTCCTTTTACCTTTGAAGCTTGAGAGAAAAAAAATTATTATTCAATTCTGGAGATGGAAATGAGGAAAACTGCAAGAAATGGAGCCCAACAGATGTTGATTCAAGGATTTCAGATGCTTACACTTCCATCACTTGTAATTCTTAGGGGTGGTGGTTTGCTTTTATTTAACTAAATCCTTTATATTTATCTCTTTCATCTCAAAATTGGATTGATTATTTTTTTGTTGTTGAAAATTCCAGTAAACTACTAAATCATATCTTAGAGGTAAAAAGTACATCCAAAGCTAATTTGTCCAAAAACAAATTATTATCAATGAAAAGAAGAGAGGTTGGTGACAGAATTTATGTTCAGTTGTAATTATCTACAGATTAATAAAATTTGGCTTGAAAATAAAGTGCTTTGCCCAGGGTCACAAAGCTATTTATATTCATTATTTAAGGATGAATTTAAACCTAGGTTTTCCTGACTTCAGGTCTAGTACTCTTGTTATAATGCCAGTTAACTCTTAACCCCCTGGAATTCACATTGTAGAATGATAACTAGCCTGGGGTCAGTCCCCTTGAGAAAATACAAGAACCCTATACTTCAGGAAAAAATGGCCAATGAATAGAATCTACATTTGTATTATGTTAAATAATAATTTAAAATTATTAAATTTTAAAAATTATCCCACATGATTTATCTTGTTTAATTATTTTAGCTTTGTAAATTTTATACTTGGACATTATCCCTATTTTCCAGATGAAGAGGCTAAGCTCCAGTTATATTGAGTTTATAAAGGACACACAACTAATTTATTGCAGACATGCAGCTAGAACCTAATGACAGCTGAGGGTACAATAGAATGCAAAGCCCGAAATCAGGAAGATTCATCTTCCTAAGGTTAAATCTGGTCTCAGACACTTACTAGTTGTGGGATCTTGGATAAGTCACTTAACTCTGTTTGTCTTCAGTTGCTCATTTGCAAAATGAGATAGAGAAGGAAATAAATACTCCAATATCTATGCCAAGACAACCCCAAATCTTGTCACAGGGCACTAATTATAATAACTGAGCAACAACAAGAACAACACCAACAACAAACTTAGAATCTAACTCTCCTTAATCTTATGTCAATATTCCTTCTGTATCATCATTCCAAACCTTTCATTATCCATTTGCTCTGCCTTTTCCTCATAGAGCTAAGAAAAGTATTTTATACAGAAGAATTCCCTCTTAACAATGCCTGAATGTCTCTATTAAATAGATCTTACCTTAGAAAAATAAATAAAACAATAAAAAAGCAAATGTTCAAAAATCCAACTTGGTAGACAGATAAAGTTAGGTAGATAAACTTTAGGAGATGATTCTTAATAAAGGTTTCTCAGAATCAAAGAACCAGACAAACTTTACCGATTAGGTATTCAAATGCTAATGAAAAAATGTGTGGAGGGGAAACAGGAAGAAATGTTTGTTTATCTAAAATAATGGAACACCTGAAGCTTTATAACTCAACTTGTTATTGCAAAGTTTCAAGTCACAATTGAGGCACAAGTCAAGGCCTCATTCTTAAGAGAGATCTTCACTCAGTTTATCACATTAAATATGATAACCTCCTCTTTATTTATTAAATTATTTATATTTATTTATTATATTAAATTTTTATTTTATTTATTTATTATAATATTATTATAAATGATATTTTATTATATTATTTTATATTATAATAAATATATTATTTTACATTATATTATAATAAAATATTTTTAATTATTTATATTATTAAATTATTAAATTCTTGCTATTTATTAACCTTTGAAATCCTCTCAAACCATTCTTGATACATGTTCTCAACAATTTTGTTCTCAGTCTCCAATCATTTTGGACTTTTTCTTTACTTGCCAGCCAATGGAAGTAAAGGTCGGAGTGGGGGGGGGGAGGATTTCTGGTTAGGTTCTATATGATCCTGTGCTTGCAGCTTGTGCTTTGCACTCCTCTACTGACATCTTGTCTATTGGGAGTTGCCCTTTCTCATGAGATCATAATAAATCCTTTATTGCTTTTTACCTTGAGAGTCTCTGATTTTAATTTGGGTAAGGTGGCTGTCTCACACATGAAGGATTACTATTATGCTATAAGAAATAATGACTAGATGGTCTCAAAACAAAACAAAACAAACAACAACAACAACAACAACAACAAAAACCTGGAAAGACTTCCACAAGCTGACACAAGGTAAAATGTACTATATATAAAGTAATGGAAATACAGAAATATTGTAAGATAATCTTAGCAACACAATGATCTAAGAAAATTCTGAAAAACATTAGTTTTCTCAGCCTCCAGATTGCAATCTCAGTCATCTGTAAGCACCCACCCTGTGGAAATGCAAAATCCAAAAATGTTGTCTGGTCCAAAGATGTTGTCTGGGCCAGCAATTCTTACTTCCTAAGAGCAAAAAGGGATGATGACATTACCAGTATATAATTCCTTAAAAACTTATGCTTTGTTTCAAAATAGGGTCTTTCCCTTTCTCTTCCCAAATAAAATAAACCAAATAACATCTCAGATGGGGAAAGTCCCAGATCACTTCTGGGGATAGTTTCAGTTCTTTAACAAAGCAATAAACAAATATTTGGTCCAAGGCAATTTAGTCTCTAATAATTTAGTAATCTGTTTCTTAAGAATCTGATACATTTTTTTTTCCACTTCCCCTGATGAGGGCATATATCCAGGTGTATGGAATTGCCATTCAAATCTGTTTCTTATAAAACCTTAGAAGTAAAATACGTTCCATTATCAGAATCATTGATCTCTACCAATCCATCTTTAGGTACAATTTGTTCCAATGTTATTCCACCACCCCTTTGTCAAGGTAGTAGAGATCAGGGGAAAGCTTCCACCCATCCTATCAAATGGCCGATTATAATCAGTAAATACTTCAGTTTTCCCACTGGTGTCATTTCAGTAAATCCTAACTTGAATATTTTGGAGCCAGGTTCCTTTCCTCCAGTTGGACACCTCCTTAATGCCTTCTTATTTATCTTTAAGCATATTACACACCTTTCAGATACAATTTGTTTTGCAATTACACATATCTCTACACATCAAATTTTCTTGCTTTTCCTTCTTTACTAAAGGGAGAAAGTAAGACAAACCTTAAGATTCAGAATATAGGTTGCATCTAAATATCTTTGGACAAAATTTCATAAAATTTATACCCAAATATCCATCAGGGCTGACAAAATGTTAAAGCACAGCTCATTAAAAAAAAAAAAAAAAAAAAACTTAAAATCAAATCAAATATAGACTTAAACATCTATTAGCAATATTTCAATACCAATGTACACATATTTCTAAAATCTTTTGCCAGAATAAACAAGGTCACAATTTTAACAGACAATAGCTTATAGTAATTATCTCATACAATTTCAGAATCAGAATTCCAATTTAAACACACATAGCCCCATTATTTAAGGTGGGCTGCCTACAAGAGAGGGAAACATGCAAGAAGGGCTTTAAGAAACTAGCAGACCTCAAGACCCTGGGGGAGAGGGTTAGAGAAATTTGGATCCACTTGTGGGGCTGCAGGTCTGTGGCATATTGACTAGTCCACTCTCCATGCCAGAAATATAGAGGACCCATACCAAAGACGTTGGGGCAGAAGCACAAATACAGAAGAATCTAAGCCAGTGAGGGATGCCAGCCTAGCTAGGACAGATTCCACAAACCTCTCCAAGGGAGAGAAGCATGGAAAATTGAAAGAGAGTTTTTTTCCCCTTTTGTAGTTTTTCAGTAACTCCTTAAGTCATATAAATTAGGTCTACTTAAAAATAAATAGATTAACTCAAGTTAGCTAATAGAGCAACAGTGCCCAGTAGTATTATGATCTCCTACACTATTTTAGCTGTTCTATAACCTTAACTATTTCTGCAGACCCAAATTAACCAGTTCTAGGTCCACAAAACTATGTCAGTTTTTTTTTTCTCTTTTTGGTGTGACAGTTAAAAACTTTCTCTATCTCAGAACTAATCTCTCTCTAGCTAAAAGCTATTTGCTTAAGTCTAATTATTGTAACACAGTCTTCAAGGAAAACTGACTAATATTCTAGAGCCAGAGGGTAAAATAGCCATTGAAAGAATCTATTAATCACTTCCTGAAAGAGACCCCAAATGAGAAATCCAAAGAATATTGTAGCTAAATTTCAAAATTATTAGATAAAGGAGAAAATATTGTAAGCATCCAGAAAGAAACAATTCAAATATTGAAAAATCACAATTACAATTACTCAGAACCTACCAGCTTCCTCCCAAAGGACTGAAGGGCCTGGAATATGATATTCCAAATGTCACAAAAACTTGGATTGCAGCCAAGAATCAACTATGCAGCAAAATGAAGCTATATAATATATATATATATATTATATATATATATATATATATATATATATATATATATTCAGGGAAAAAATGGATGTTCAATGAAACAGGGGATTTTCATTTATTTTGATGAAAAGACCAAAACTGAACAGAAAATCTGAGATTCAAATACAGAACTCAAGAGAAGTATAAAAGTTAAAAAGGGGAGAAAAAAAAGATTATCTTTTTAAAGGTTAAAATATTTATATTGCTATATGGAAAGATGACATTTAACTCTTGAGAACTGGATCTTTGTTAGGGATATACTTAGTGGGTCTAGGTATAACTTGACTTTACTATGATAAAGGTGCAGGAACTTTGCCTATGGGCAAGAGTCAGAGGACAAACAAAAGACTAATTTATGACAATTAGAACAAGAAATTCAACAACTCCATCTAAAGGCTGAGGCAGAGAACAAAGGATTATTTTAGGGCAGAGAGAAGAAGAAATGCAAGAGCTTCTCCTACAGGATGAGCAGGAAAAAAGACAAACGATTACAAAGACCTGTTGCTTTTCCCATTGAATAGAAGAAAAGCCACCCCCACATGGCTTTACAGGCAGCTTTAATAAGGGCAGCTGATAAGGGAGAGCATGTAATTCCCTGGGATTCCAACTGAGGCCTCCAGTAGATAAGGATGGGGCCAGAGGATGGACACATGTCCTGATCCCATTTAAAATGTGGAAGGAAGTGAAACAAGCTTGTGTTAATTATGGCCCAAATGCTCCCTATACCATACAAATGTTACAACTGTTATCAAGTAGGTATGCTCTCACCCTACATGATTGGGAATCCATGGCATCTGACTGTTTTACTCCTGGCCAATCAGTTGTATGGATATCAGAATTTGCTAAATGGGCTCGGAAGTAAGCTGGGGCCAATGATCATTAGAATCTGTGCTTGTAATTACTGGCACTGGCCCCTATTCCACAACTCAGGCTCAGATTTTATATGATATGACTGTATTTCCACTTATTGCACAGTGCATTACACAGGCTTGGGAGGGAATAGAGGAGGAGGAGCTGGTACAACAACATCTTATTTTAATAAAACAGGGTCCCCGAGAATCTAGTCAAGATTATATGTCCCAATTAAGAACAACAGTTGACAGAGTTATATGAAAAGGTGGCGCTTATGACCTTTTTTAAAAGAGGGAATGAATAAAGTGTGCAGCTGTATAATGGCTGGACTTTCTAAAGAAGCTCCTATCTCTGAGATTATAGATAAATGTTATGAAGCAGATTATGAGGCTATTAATGCAGATACTATGGCCTCAGCTATAGCCCAGGGAATCACACAGCGGATGAACAGGAAAGATGAAGGAAAGAAATGTTACAACTGTGGCAGAAAAGGACATTTCCAAGCCCAATGCCATAAGCAGCCACTAGGGGGTAAAAAATTATTTTGCTTTGCTTGTTGCAAGATAGGCCATGTTGCAAAATTTTGTAGGACCAAAATGAGAAGTAATTCTATGGTTCAGGGAAACAGGTGAAAGGGCCCATAAGGGCTCCAAATGCATTCCTGATAGATCAGAAACCTACCCAGAGAGGAGCTACAGGATTCAAAGAGAATTCTCAAACCCTAATGAGGAATATGGACAGTAGTTGGTGAATGCAGTTGAAAGTTTTGATATCAACCCATGGACCATTGAACTAGAGAACTATTAATCACTATGCTAAAACTAGATAACCATTGTTATCAATTCTACTGAGTTAGCACCTTATAAGAATCCTTATTTCAAATACAGAGTTCTGGTCCATAATAATTGGGAATTATTGGGGGTCCAGAACCTCTTTGTGGGAAAGAGATTTACTGAAAGCCTTTCAGGCAGCATTAGACATTGAGGAAAACTAATGGGGGCCACTGAGAAGGTCCTGGCAGTGCCACCCTTAATATGGAAACATGAACATTCTATAGGGGTGGATCAGTGGCCTCTCCCAAATGAAAAACTCACTGCCTTGAGATACATCATTATTGAACAAAGGAAATTGGGTCACCTTCCTTTAGTGCTTATAACTCACCTGTTTTTGTAATTAAGAAAAAGAACAAAGAATGGCGCATGTTGATTTGAGAGCTGTGAATGCTGCCATGCAACCCATGGGTGCCCTACAACCATTTCCTAATATGGTCCCTAAAGAATATCATAGGGTGGTTATTGAAGATTGCTTTTACTCTATTCCCTTACATACTGTCAAGGAGAAGTTTGCCTTTTCTGTTCCAGCTATTAATTTACAAGCTCTTGACACTAGGTGGCAATGGAAAGTATTATCACAAAAGGTGGCTAACAGTCCCACTCTTTGTCAATGGTACATGGACAAGGTTCTTGCTCGAGTCAGAAATTTATATCCACATGTCTATATCCTCCATTACATGGATGATATACTGGTAGCCCCTAAGGAAGAGTCACAGTTGCAACACATTGTGCAACCCATCTTTCGAATATTAGCTGAGCAGAACCATGTAGTGCTACCACATAAAATACAGACAGCCTTCACGTCTCTATCTTGGGCACATTCTTCAAGATCTTACTGTGTCTAAGGTACCCCCTAAAGTGAATGAGGGTAAGTATAAAACTTCTTGACTTTCAACAGGTGGTGGGAATTTTACAATGATTGAGATCCATCCATCCAATCCCCCCTTCTGTTATACATCCCTTTTATGATATTTTGAAAGGCCCTTCTGCTCTGACATCACCATATGCAGAGGCTCATGAAGCACTACAATGCTATTTCTTTGCTGTGCACTTGTCCTAATTCTAGAATTGATCCTTCACAGACCTTGATCTGTCGGCATTTGTTGATAAGCCCTTTTTCATCGCACTGCACCAAGGAACACCCCATAGAATAGTTGTACCCAACTAGACCTTCACACATTATGACTGATAAGATTGAGGGACTTGGTTTCTTCTTGTAGAAATGTTGCCAATGAGCCATACTCATCTCAGGATGGCCTCCTCAATTGGCTCTTGGTATACCAGAACAAAAAGTACTTGCTATTGCCCTGGATAACTTAATGTGGGCAGTTCTGTTGCAGCTTCCTTTGTATACTTCTCAGCCACTCAGACAGTTGAACAAAAGATTAAAAGTAAGTATCACCACTGGATCTCTTTCCTCAGAGCCATTGCAAGGTCCTAATGTTTTTGCTGATGCTACTAAAGATCACAGGGCCACAATATACAGGGAGGACACTCAAGAGACACAAGTTCTTGACACCCCTTATGGTTCCACATAGAAAAATGAGTTGTATGCCATCACACATGCCATGCAATGATATCAAGAGGCTATTAATATCATTACAGACAGTCTTTATGCCTGTCAGTCCAACAGCTACCACATGCATATATAGATGACAGGCACTCTACCATCATTGAACTTCTTCATCAGGCTCAGGATATATTGAACAACAAAGACACACTTCTTTTTATTATGCATATTAGGTCTCATACTGATGGTACTGGTCCCATATTTGAGGGCAATAGGGTAGCTGATGCCCTTTTTTATTCTTTGTACAGCCTCTGCTCTGAATCCCCTGACCATAAGGCACATGCTTCATTTCATTTATCTGCCCTCACTGCAGAGGCTGTATGGCATCTCTAAAGCAGAAGCTGTAGCTATTGTTCACTGCTATACTACTTGTTCTTTTTTTCCATCCTGCTCCTCAAAACACTGCAACGAATCCTCATGGTAAGTCATCCAATGCCCTATGACAAATGGACATTACTCATGTTAAAAGGCAGTGCATCCATGTAAGCGTGGATATACACTCTCAATTCCTCATGGCTTCATTCCATCCTGAGGAAACAATTAGGCATGTGATCAGCCATCTTGACCATTGCTTTTCCATTGCAGGAGTCCCACGTGCACTTAATGGACCAGCTTATACATCTTCTACCTTTTGGTCCTTCTACACTGAATTTGGCATTGCTCATTCCACTGGCATCCCATATAACCCTCCGGGCCAAGCCATTGTAGAGTGGGCTAATCATACTCTCAAGCAAAAAAAAAAAGGGGATGGGGAGGGTATTGGGGTTTACAAGACCCTCCACCCAACTCATGCAGGCCTGCTTAGGTGCGGTCATACACAATTTTCACATTCCTTGGATCTCACGCCAGCAAGGTGCTCTGGAACATGCAGAAAGTGTGGCTAGACTGACTGACAAGGACTGGAGCCCTCTCTCCACAATAATGTGGAAAGGCTTAGATGACATCTGGAAGGGTCCAGGTTGGGTCAATCTTTGGGGTTCGGGGTATGCTCTTGTCATTCCAGATGCAAACCCAACAGCAGAGAAGTGAATCCCAACCAGAAACATCCATGACCTGAGGAACCAAGAAGATAAGGATCAGAAAACAAAGGCGTCGCCAATGACAGTGGCCCAGAAAGATCAGCCGGATGTCAGCAGCTCTTCAGATGCTGATGACAGCCATGTTCTTCCTGATTGTAACACCAGACAGCAGACACAACTCCAGTGAAGCAACTGAATTGGACGGTTCTGGGTGATATGCAAAACCCAGAGATTGAACTGGATAATGGGCTTGTGTGCTTCTCTCATGGCTACCCAACTCAAATGCTAGCCTAGAGGGAGGCTTCACCTTGTTTTCCATTTATAGACAATGCCTCTAAATTAGTGGGTGAAAAATCAACACACCCATCTGCCAAAATTAGTGAGGTAGTGCTATGGGTCATGACTTTTCTTGTATACACGCTTCCTCTGTGCCTTTCATTATTAGATACCAAAGGATGTATACAACTGAAACCACAGACTTATGAAACCACAGTCCTTATGTCATTGGACATGACTTTCTTGAGAGTGTTAAACACTATGTTATCCTTGCTTGGTTTTGGCCACTATTGGACCTAGTTTTTATTGTTTTACTTTCATTTGCCTTTGTTCTGTTATATACATTCTGCAATCTCATTGATCAAGTGAGCTATAGTTGATGCTAAAGTTAGCTTGATGTGATGAGCTGTCCCCCCTTTCCAAGAAAAGGAAATTGTAAGGATTGGGGGAGGAGCCATGCACAGTGCAATAAGAAGCACAAAGGCTTTGAAGCCTGAGATCCCCAGAAGTAGATTTCTGTGAACCAGCAAGGACAGCCTCGTGGGTGGGAACTCTGGTCACATTGAGAAAGTGACTGTTCTAGTGGGATTTAATAAATTGATTACTTGACAAGACTATTTAACGTATTAGAATATTGGTTCCTCAAAAATTTCAGATTAAATTTTTCTACTGACTCTAATTGCTCTTTGCAGTCTGCTTGAAACAGCTGTCTTTGTATCCCATCTTAATTGATATGAAATCCACTTTTCTATACTGCTATTCAATTGTACTTTTTGAAAAAAAAAATGTTCCAATAACTTTCTGTTTTATGACTTTATCTATGGAGGTTGTAGGGAAATATACTAGACTTCAAAAGTATATATTATGGGAAATATTTTAAAGGGATGACCAAAGTTAGCTCTTCCTTTGAAAATTTATGAAAGAGGACTTGGACTTCAGGCCAAGATGGCAGAGAGGACACATATCTACTTAATCTCTGTCTTTGCTCTCAGAATTTATTTCATGACAAGCCTTGGAATTAGAGCTTTATTGAAAAAAAAAACATAATTATCAAGAGAAGACATCCTTGAAATTCACCAGAAAAAGGTCTGTTTTTGCTCAAGGATGGGGACGATTAGACTGGACACAGGCTTTTTCTTGTAAGCAGTGACAGTGAGAGCACAGCAGGCAGCTCACACTGAGCAGACCCAAGGGAGGTGGGGTGTGATCTCAGTTGCATGTGCAGAAAGAACTTTACCACAGTGTGGCTATTTTGCTTTGGCAGCAAGCCAACAGACCAGCAGAGAAGCTGTAAACACAGGAGGTAAAGACTATAATCCTGAAAAGCTAGGGTCTCTCAGGACCTGGTCACACCCAGCTGGAATCTCAGAGTGCAAACTCAGCACAGGCATTGTTGAACTGCTAGTGCTTCACTTCTGCCTCCTCCCCTGCAGTCTGTAGAGAAAGCTTGGTAATACCATCTAGCCTTCCCCTCCCCCCCCCCAAAAAAAAAGCAGACTGCATTTATTTTTTTGCTAGTTTGTCTTCTTTGATTCTTCTCTGACAAAATGAGCAAAAAATTTAAACAGACTCTTAACTATTGATAGTTTCAATATGGATAAAGAGAAGATTTTAAACCCGGAGGAGACTAAAACAGACTGGATACGGATGAATCCCCAAAAGGGGAATATGATTTGATCCTCAACACACAAGACTCTCATAGAAGAAATTAAAAAGGTTCTCACAAGAGAGCTAGAAGAAAAATAGGAAAAGGAAAGGGAAGTTGGCAAGAGAGTCTGGAGAAGTCATTTCACTTATTTAAAGATAGACTGGATAAAGAAATCAAATCCTTGAAAAACAGAATTAGTGAACAGGAAAAAGAAAATAGCTCTCTAAAAAATAAAATTGGCAAAATGGAAAAAAAATCCATAGAACAAAACAACTCACTTAAAAACTCAATTGGACACTTAGAAACAGATATAAAAATAGTGAGTGAAGAAAATAATTCATTGAAAATCAGAATTGAAGAAATGGAATTGAATAACTTGAGGAGACAACAAGAATCAGTCAAGCAAAACCAAAAAAACCATAAAATAATGGGAAAAAATGTCAAATACTTTCTTGGGAAAAAAACAGATCTGGAAAATAGATCTAGGAGAGACAATCTGAGAATTATTGGACTCCTGGAAAAATATAATGAAAAAAAAGAGACTGGACACTATTTTCCAGGAAATTATCAAAGAGAATTGCCCAGAAGTTATAGAAACAGAGGGTAAAAGAGAAATTGAAAGAATTCATCAATCACCTAATTAAAGGGACCCTAAAATCAAAACTCCAGGAAATATAGTGCCCAAATTCCAGAACTATCAGATGAAGGAAAAAAATACTGCAAGCTGCTAGAAAAAATCAATTCAAATACAGAGGAGCCACAATAAGGATTACTCAGGATCTTGCAGCGTCCTCATTAAAGGACTGAAGGGCCTAGAATATGATATTCTGAAAGCCTAAGGAACGTGCTATGCAGCCAAAAGTAACTTACCCAGCAAAAATGAGCATCATTTTTCCAAGGAAGAAGATGGACATCCAATAAAATAAGTGAATCTCTTCTATTTGTGATGAAAAAACCGGAACTAAACAGAAAGTTTGATTTACAAATATAGAACTCAAGAGAAATCTAAAAATGTAAAAAGAAATCTTAAGAACTATATTTCTGCTATAAAGATGTGAAAGGAACATATGTATACTTTGTTCTAGAAACTAGAGGTGGAAAGGAAATTGTACCCAGAAAAGGATAAAGTAGGGGTCCTACATCTCACACAGAGGCCAAGGAAACCTATTATATTTGTGAGAAAGAATAAGGGGCATGAACATAGTATGTATATCATTGCCATCAGAATTGGCTTAAAGAGAAAAAAATATTAGACATATTCAATTTATAGTAAAACTTCTCCTACCTCACTGAAAGGTGGGAGGGAGAAAGTGAAAAGGGAAAGAGTAAGCTAAGCAGAAAGCAATAAAGAAATTGTGAGGAAAGGGGATAAGATAGGGAGAGAAACTCTAAGGTGGGGGGGAGGGATATTAAAAAGGGAGGGCTGTGAGAAGCGAGTGGTGCTCACAAGTTTAATGCTGGGGAAGGGGGTAAGAGGGGAGGAAAGGAGAAAAGCATAAACAGGGGTTAACAAGATGGCAAGTAATACAGAATAGGTAATTTTAACCATAAATGTGAGTGGGGTAAACTCCCCCATAAAGAGGAAGCAGTTATCAGACTGGATTAAAAGCCAGACTCCTACAATATGTTGTTTACAGGAAACACATCTGAAACAGGGCAATACATACAGAGTAAAAGTAAAAGGTTGGAGCAGAATCTACTATGCTTTAGGTGAAGTCAAAAAGCAGGGGTAGCCATCCTGATCTCTGATAAAGCAAAAGCAAAAAAGTGATCTAATTAAAAGAGATAAGGAAGGACACTATATCTTGCTAAAGGGTAGCATGGATAATGAAGCAATATCAATATTAAACATTATGCACCAAGTGGTGTAGCATCTAAATTTTTAAAAGAGAAATTAAGAGAGCTGCAAGAAGAAATAGACAGCAAAACTATAATAGTGAGAGATCTCAACTTTGCACTCTCAGAATTAGATAAATCAAACCACAAAATAAATAAGAAAGAAGTCAAAGAGGTAAATAGAATACTAGAAAAGTTAGATATGATAGATCTCTGGAGAAAATGTAATGGAGACAGAAAGGAATACACTTTCTTCTCAGCAGTTCATGGAACCTATACAAAAATTGACCATATATTAGGATGTAAAAACCTCAAACTCAAATGTAGTAAGGCAGAAGTAGTAAATGCATCCCTTTCATACCACAATGCAATGAAAATTAGATTCAATAAAAAGCCAGGGGAAAATAGACCAAAAAAAAAATGGGAAACTAAATAATCTCATACTAAAGAATGTTTGGGTGAAACAGCAAATCGTAAACAGAATGAATAACTTCACATAAGAAAATGACAATAATGAGACATCATACCAAAATGTGTGGGATACAGCCAAAGTGGTAATAAGGAGAAATTTCATATCTCTAGAGACCTACTTTTAAAATAGAGAAAGAGAAAGTCAATGAATTGGGCTTGCAACTAAAAATGCTAGAAAAGGAACAAATAAAAACCCCTAGTCAAACACTAAACTTGAAATTCTAAAAATAAAAGGAGCAATCAATAAAATTGAAAGTAAAAAAAAAAAAAAAACTATTAAATTAATTAATAAAACTAAGAGTTAGTTTTATGAAAAAAACAAGAAAATAGACAAACCCTTAGTAAATCTGATTAAGAAAAGGAGAGGAAAATCAAATTGTTAGTTTTAAAAATGAAAGGGGAGAACTCACCAGTAATGAAGAAGAAATTAGAGCAATAATTAGCAGTTACTTTGCCCAACTTTATACCAATAAATTCAATAATTTAAATGCAATGGAAGAATACCTTCAAAAATATACTTGCCCAGATTAACAGAGGAAGAAGTCCCATTTTAGAAAAAGAAACAGAACAAGCTATTAACCAGCTCCCTAAGAAAAAATCCCCAGGACCAGATATATTTATATGTGAATTCTACCAAATATTTAAAGAACAATTAACTGCAATGCTATATAAACTATTTGAAAAAATAGTGAGTCCTACCAAATTCCTTTTATGATACAGACATAGTACTGATACCTAAACCAAGTAGGTTGAAAACAGAGAAAAAAAAATTATGGAGCAATTTCCCTAATGAATATTGATGCCAAAATCTTAAATAACATATTAGCAAAAAGATTTCAGAAAATCATTCCGAGGATAATACACTATGACCAAATAGGATTTATACCAGGAATGCAGGGCTGGTTCAATATTAGGAAGACTATTAGAATAATTGACTATATCAATAACCAATTTAACAAAAACCATATGATCATCTCAATAGATGCAGAAAAAACATTTGATAAAATCCAACATCCATTCCTATTAAAAACACTTGAGAGTATAGGAATAAATGGACTTTTCCTTAAAATAGTCAAGAGCATATATTTAAAACTATATAATATTGTATGTAATGGGGAAAAACTGGAATCTTTTCCAGTAAGATCAGGAATGAAACAAGGTTGCCCACTATCACCATTATTATTCAATATTGTATTAGAAATGCTAGCTTTGGCAATAAGAGTTGAGAAAGAGATTAAAGGTATTAGAGTAGGTAATGAGCAAATCAAACTATCACTCTTTGCAGATGGTATACTTAGAGAACCCAAGAGATTCTATGAAAAAGCTATTAAAAATAATTCATAACTTTAGCAAAGTTGCAGGATACAAAATATGTCCACATAAATCCTCAGCATTTTTATATATCACCAACAAAATCCAACAGCAAGAGAGACCAAGAGAAATTCCATTCAAAATAACTATTGATAGCATAACATATTTGGGGATCTATTTACCAAAGGAAAGTCAGGAATTATATGAGCAAAATTACAAAACACTTTCCACACAAATAAAGTCAGATTTAAATAATTGGAAAAATATTAAGTGCTCTTAGATAGTCTGGACGAATATAATAAAGATTACAATACTCCTTAAACTAATCTATTTATTTAGTGCTATACCAATCAGACTCCAAGAAACTATTTTAATGGCCTAGAAAAAAATAACAAAATTCATATGGAAGAACAAAATGTTGAGAATTTCAAGGGAATTGATGAAAAAAAAATCAAATGAAGGTGATCTAGCTGTACCTGATCTAAAACTATATTATAAAGCAGTAGCCACCAAAATCATTTGGTATTGACAAAGAAATAGATTAGTTGATCAGTGTAATAGGTTAGGTTCACAAGACAAAATAGTCAATAACTATAGCAATCTAGTGTTTGACAAACCCAAAGATCCCAACTTTTGGGATAAGAATTCATTATTTGACAAAAAACTGCTGGGAAAACTGGAAATTAGTATGGCATGGACCAACACTTAATACCACATACCAAGATAAGATCAAAATGGGTCCATGATTTAGGCATAAAGAATGAGATCATAAATAAATTAGAGGAATGTAGGATAGTTTACCTATCAAACTTGTGGAGGAGGAAGGAATTTCTGACCAAAGAAGAACTAGAGATCATTATTAATCACAAAATAAAAAAAATTTTGATTACTTCAAATTAAAAGGCTTTTGTACAAACAAAACTAATGCAAACAAAAATTAGAAGGGAAGCAACAAACTGGGGATTCATTTTTACAGTTAAAGGTTCTGATAAAAACCTAATTTCCAAAACATATAGAGAATTGACTCTAATTTATAAGCCCATTCTCCAATTGATAAGTGGTCAAAGGATATGAACAATTCTCAGACAAAGAAATTGAAACTATTTCCACTCATACGAAAGAGTGTTCCAAATCACCATTGATCAGAGAAATGCAAATTAAGACATCTCTGAGATACCACTACACACCTGTAAGATTTGCTAAGATAACAGGAAAAAAATTCGCTACTGGACTTATATCCCAAAGAGATACTAAAGAAGGGAAAGGGACATGTATGTGCAAAAATGTTTGTGGCAGCCCTGTTTGTCGTGGCTAGAAACTAGAAAAGGAATGGATGCCCATCAATTGGAGAATGGTTGGGTAAATTGGTATATGAATGTTATGGAATATTATTGTTCTGTAAGAAATGACCAGCAGGATGAATACAGAGAGGCTTGGAGAGACATACCTGAACTGATGCTGAATGAAATGAGCAGAATCTGAAGATCATTATATACTTCAACAACAATACTGTATGAGGAAGTATTCTGATGGAAGTGGATATCTTTGACTAAGAGAAGATCTAATTCAGTTCCAATTGATCAATGATGGACAGAAGCAGCTATACAGAGAAGGAACACTGGGAAATGAGTATAAACTGTTTGCATTTTTGTTTTTCTTCCCAGCTTATTTTTACCTTCTGAATCCAATTCTTCCTGTGCAACAAGAGAACGGTTCAGTTCTGCACACATATATTGTATCTAGGATATACTATAACATATTTAACATGTATAAGACTGCTTGCTATCTGGAGGGGGGTGGAGGGAGGGAAGGAAAAAATCAAAACAGAAGTGAGTGGAAGGGATAATGTAAAAAATTATCCATGCATATGTACTGTCAATAAAAAAGTTATAATTATTTTTAAAAGAAAATTTATGAAAAAAAAAAACAAAAAACAAAAAACAAGATTATTACCAGTGTTTCACCCCACTTGATACAAGAACCACTTGTTTTTAACTGTGTTTCTTCTCATAGGGAGATTTTGAAAGACAAGTCCAACAAGATAGAAATAGGTCAATGAGAATTACTGATCATCATTGCCAGACATCAATGGATATATTTGCGGGCTAATCCTCAATTTTTTCCTGCAATCAATCAACATGAGGGAGGTTAGAATAATAGAACATATTGACCTATTTTTTTCCAGAAGTGGATTTCAAGTGAGAAGAGACTGAAAATCTAATCCACTCTCTAACATTTACCAACTATATCATCAAAGACAATCAATAACTTATTCTAAGCATCAGCTTATTTTATATTAACTACAAATACAAATACATAACCTCTGTAGCTATAGAATCAAAACTTTAGATCTGGAGGACTCAATAGAGGTCAATAAATCCAACTTTATTTATAAAATGAAGTGACTGAGCCTCCCTGTTATGCTTCTTCCCCAAAACCACAAAGCAATTTAAGATGTGCTTGTATACCCAAAACTTAGGTAGGTACCTTGCACAAGTAAGTGCTTTAAAAATCATGTTAATATTATAATACTATCCTTGATACACCCATGTTAAGTTAATTATTGCTTAGTTTTCTAATTGTTTGCCAATCATGAGGCAGCTAAATATTGGCTATAGTCCTATCCAAAGATAGGAAGACTTGAATTCAAATTCTGCATCAGTCACTTATTTATTATGTTACATTAACCTCTCTCAGCCTCATTGTGAAATGAAAATCATAAAAGTATTTATCTCCCAGGGTTTGTCAGAACAAGTGAGATAATAATTTGTAAATATTTGTAAATCTAAATAAAATTTGCAAATTTAGGCTTTAAAAGCCTTAAATCACTCTAGAAATGAGAATTACCATCATTATTAATTATTAATATTCTAAAATTCTCCAGAAATGGAAGGTATATTCAATAGCCTATAATTCACAGTCTCTATTCTCTTCAAAATTGAAAAAGAAAAAGTAAAAATTGTGATAACAGGATGAAATGTCTAAATTTCTAAAAGAACTAACAACAACTCCATCTACAAGAAGGTCTGATAGAAGTTACAGAACTTCATAGAATAAAATTCAAATATTGGGAATTTTCAATAGCAATTTAGTTCTCTTACTCTTGCTCCCACTTTAAAAAAAATGTGTTTTCTCAAATTAACTGTTTTTTTTAGGATTTTTTTATTTATTTTTTAATGATTACTTTATAATGACAACATTATTCCTTGCACTCATTTCTTTTTTTTCCCCCTCCCTCCCTCCACCCCCTCCCCTAGATGGCAAGCAGTCCTTTATATGTTGGATATGTTGCAGTATATCCTAGATGCAATATATGTTTGCAGAAGCGAACAGTTCTCTTGTTGCATAGGGAGAATTGGATTCAGAAGGTATAAATAACCCGGGAAGAAAAACTAAAATGCAGATAGTTCACATTTGTTTCCCAGTGTTCGTTCTTTGGGTGTAGCTGCTTATGTCCGTCATTTATCAATTGAAACTTAGTTTCAATTAGTATTTTCACTTAGCATCAGTTCATGTAAGTCTCGCCAGTCCTCTCTGTATTCATCCTGCTGGTCATTTCTTACAGAACAATAATATTCCATAACATTCATATACCACAATTTACCCAGCCATTCTCCAATTGATGGGCATCCATTCATTTTCCAGTTTCTAGCCACTACAAATAGGGCTGCTACAAACATTTCAAATTAACTGTTGTCTAGTTTTAAATTGTTCTACATACCTCAGATAAAAGAAATGAAACATTAAAAAAAATTGGTAAAATTAAAGAGATATATTTTAGTTCTATTATTAAACAAATACAAATCATATCCCTTTATCAGAGTAGTTCATTATTTCCCTGAGCCAACAATGTAAAAGGCCATATTTCTATTTAACCTATTATCTATTCTCTTGGTGTTTTCTTCTTGAAACTTTTGTATATCTTACTTTAGCCATGACTTGTCATTTGTGGTCTTAACTGCCATTCATCAACTTTTCAAAATCCAGGAGTAAAAAGTAATGATTGAGACAATTTAATTTTTAAAATGTAGAATTCAATGACAACAGCTACTACAACCACAACAGCAAAATCTGCCATTATCCATTTATGGAAACCTCCATTAGTCCAAATGTTCATAAAGGCAGCAGACTTCTATTAAACTTCCATTTTCCCAGAAACTATTTTCTTATCAGTTTCTTATTTTATGGTCCACAATCCCAGAAAGATATAGTCCATATGCTGTATCCAAGTATTTTTGTAACTATAATAATTTCCTCCTTGAATAATACATATTATAATTCAAAGTACTAAGATTTAAAATTCTATACTTCATTGTCTTTCTGATTTGGCAGAGTTAAATTTACTAATAAATGCACAACTTAGATAAATTGTCATATAGTCTGAGATTTTAGTGGTCCTCAGAAGGCAACAAAACAATTTCTGAATAATCTTCATAGTTTCTTTACCAAATTTTGACATCTTTTATTTTCCCATTAGATGGAAGAATGAACCAGCAACTTCATTTTGGACCAATAATTTAGTGAATTATATGACTTGTATGCTTAACTGAAAATGAAAAAAAAAAAATACAGACAACATAGTTGATGGGAAAAGGGGGAAAACCACAAGAAAATTGGATGCCTAGGAAAGGAGATGGGGGGAAAGCATACAAAGTTTAAGGAATAAAATACAAACTTTGCTAAAGTTTCTTCTATAATCTACCCTGTTATGTTTATGAAAAACACAAACAAAAATTATTAAAACACCTGCTGTAGTTCTGCTGCACAGGTTAATAGAAATTTTAAGATAGTTGAATATATGGCATTCTTCCCTTGAGAATGTGAGGAAGAATTTGCCTGTTAAGTTCCTCCATTTTGTTCTATATGGCTCTTGGGTGGAAATGATCATTAAAACTAATCCACATAATAATAAGCACATGATATGAAAAATCATATAATAAAATAACAGAATTTAGATTGAGAAGGTTCTTGCAAGTGATCTGACTCTACCCCATCATTCTTTTGTGAGGAAATTTTATAGGGAAAAGATAATTGAGCCAGAACCTATCCTATTTAGTGGAAGTTCAAGAGTCCTGAAAAACAGAAGTCCTGGCTCACTAGCTGATTAATCTTAGAAAAGCAGCTTAATTTTTCTATCTTTAATATTGTTTTTTGGGCCATAGTTTTGCTTTTCTTTCTTGCTCCAAGTATTGTTGTAAATTTAAATCATCATCATCTGTGTTGCAATATACAAAATAAATCCACATAAATCATCAGCATTTTTTATATTACCAACAAAGTCCAGCAGCAAGAAATATACATTTTAAACAACTGTCTATAATTTAAAATATTTGGGAGTCTATCCACTTAGGCAATGTCAGGATCTATATGAATACAATTACAAAATGCTTTCTACACAAATAAAGCTAGATCTAATCAGAAAAACATCAAGTGCTCATGAATATGCTGAACAAATATAATAAAAATGATGGTATTACCTAAATTAATCTACTTTTAAAGTGCCATATTAATCAAACTCTAAGAAATTATTTTACAGATCTAGAAAAAAATAATAACAAAGTTCATCTGCAAGAAAAAAAAATCCTGAATTTCAAGGGAATTAATGAGAGGGGGAAAAAAAGCAAATGAAAATGACCTATGCAAACCTAAAACTATGTTATAAATCAGTGGTCATCAAACCCATTTGGTAATAGTTAAGAAATACAGTACTTGATCAGTGAAATGGGTTATTTATAGGGCAAAATATTGACTATAGTAATCTAATATTTGACAAACCCAAAGACCCCAACTTTTGGGATAAGAACTCACTATTTGACAAAAACTGTTCAGAGAAATAAAAATTAATATGGCAGAAACTAGGCATTGACCCACAACTAACACCAAATATCAAGGTAAAGTCAAAATGGGTTCATGATCTAGACATAAAGAGTGATATTATAAGCAAATTAGGACAAAGTTTAGTGTACCTCTCAGATCTGTGGAGAAAAAAGGAGTTTTTAGCCAAAGAAGAACTGAAGTACATTATTAAACATAAAAGAAATAATTTTGATTATACTAAGTTAAAACATTTTTGTACAAAATCACTGAAGACAAAATTAGAAGAGAAGCAATAAACCCAGAAAAAACTTTACATTCAAGGGTCCTGATAAAGGCATCATTTCCAAATTATATAATTGTCTCAAATTTATAAGAATTCAAGTCATTTTCAATAGATAAATAGTCAAAAGATATGAACATACAATTTTCTGATGAAGAAATTGAAACCATTTTAGGCATATGAAAAAGTGTTCTAAAAGAATATTGATCAGATAAATGCAAATTAAGACAACTCTGAGGTACCACTACACATCTCTCAGATTGTCCGAGATGACAGGAAAACATAATGATGAATGTTGGAGAGAATGTGTAAAAATTGGGATACTAAAACATTGTTAGTAGAGTTGTGAACTGGTCCAATCTTCTGGAGAGCAACTTGGAACTATGCCCAAAGGGCTATTGAATTGTGAATATCATTTGTTCTTGCAGTGTTCTTATTGGGCTTATATCCTAAAGAGATCATAAAGAAAAGAAAGGGTCCCATATATGGAAAAAATGTTTGTGGCAGCCCTTTTTGTAGTTGTAAGAAACTGGAAAGTGAGTGGATGCCATAGTATATGAATTTTATGGAATCTTACTGTACAATAAAAAAAGATCAGCAGGATGATTTCAGAGAGGCCTGGAGAAACTTACGTGAACTAATATTAAGTGAAATGAGCAGAACCAGATCATTATACATGACGACAAAAAGATTATATAACGATCAATCCTGATGGATGTGATTCTTTCCAACAATGAGATGATTCAGACCAGTTCCAATGATCTTGTAATGAAGAGAGTCATCAGCACCCAGAGAGAGAACTGTGGGAACTGAATATGGATCACAACATAGCATTTTCACTTTTTGTTTTTGCTTGCATTGTGTTTTCTTTCTCCTTTATTTATTTATTTATTTATTTATTTTTGCTTTTTGATCTGATTTTTCTTGTGCAGCATGATGGTTATATAAATATGTATAAATATATCAGATTTATTATATTTTAACATGTTTAATATTAGATTACTTGCCATCTAGGGGAGGGATGGGAGGAAAAGGGGAAAAATGGAACAAAAGTTTTTGCAAAGATCAATGTTGAAAAAAATTAGCCATGCATATGTTTTAAACATAAAATAGTATAGTAAAAAAATAATATATAAGAAAGATTTCAATGATTTCTCTGTTTTCTAGTGCTAGAAATGATTGCTGTATTTTATCATAAGCTTTTTCTGCATACATTAATATAATCATATTCTTTTAGTATTTTGTCACTGATATGGTCAATTATACTTATTGTTTCCCTATAATAGAACATCCCCGCATTCTTGTTATAAATTTCATGTAACATAGTATATGATCATTGTGATATATTGCTGTAAGATTTTGTGATATATTATTTAGTATGATTTTATTTAAAATTTTTGAATCAATATTATTTAAGGAAATTGTTTTATAATTTCCTTTCTCTGGGTGCACATGACTCCCTTCATTACAAGATCATTGGAACTTGTCTGAATCATCTCATTGTTGGAAAGCATCACATCCATCAGGATTGATCATTATATAATCTTCTTGTTGCCATGTATAATGATCTCCTGGTTCTGCTCATTTCACTTAATATTAGTTCACGTAAGTTTCTCCAGGCCTCTCTGAAATCATCCTGCTGATCTTTTTTTATTGTACAGTAAGATTCCATAAAATTCATATACTATGGCATCCACTCACTTTCCAGTTTCTTGCAACTACAAAAAGGGCTGCCACAAACATTTTTCCACATATGGGACCCTTTCTTTCCCTTATGATCTCTTTAGGATATAAGCCCAATAAGAACACTGCAAGAATAAAAGATATTCACAATTCAATAGCCCTTTGGGCAAAGTTCCAAATTGCTCTCCAGAAGGTTGGATCAGTTCACAACGTTACTAACAATGTTTTAGTATCCCAGTTTTCACACATTCGCTCCAAAATTCATTATTATGTTTTCCTGTCATCTCGGACAATCTGAGAGATGTGTAGTAGAGAAAATGGTAGAACTCCTTTGCCTATTTTTTTCAAGAATTGTATATAGTATTGAGATTAAGTGTTCTTTAAATGTTTAATAGAATCCACTTATAACTAATTATTGGTGAGGATTTTCTCTTTTATGGCTTGTTCAATTCACTTTTTCTAAAAAAATAAGTTACTTAAGTATTTTATTTCCTTTTCTGTTAAGGCTAAGCATTTTAAAGATGTAAATATTCGGCCATTTCATTTATATTTTCACTTTTACTGTCATATGTATACTAAATAACTCTAATCATTGCTTTAATTTCATCTTCAAAAATAATTGTTGTCCATTCAAAATTTTTATGTTTAATAATGATAATTTGCATTTTCATTTTTTAAATCAAATTAACCAGTGGTTTATCTATTTTGTTGTATTTTTTAATGAAACCCAGTCCCTATTTTTTTCAGTAGCTTCTGTTAAACTTTCAATTTTATTTCTCTCTCATTCAATTTTCAGAAATTCCAAATTGGTGTTTGATTTGGGATTCTAATTTGTTTCCATTTGTTGTTGTTATTGTTCTATGTTATGTATTGATTCATCTTTATCCTTTTTGTTGATGTGATTCAGTTTGAGATATAAAATTTGCCCTGAGTCCTGCCTTGACTGCACCCTTCAAATTTTGGTAGATTGTCTAATTACTGTCATTCTCTTTTATGAAATTATTGACTATTTTTATGATTTGTTCTTTAACTCATTCATTCTTTGGAATCACATTATATAGTTTCCAAAAAGTTTCAAGTCTGTGCCTCCACTGCCCTTTATTTCATTAAAATATGAAATGAGTTTATTTAATATTTCCACTTTTCTGCCTTTGGTTTGGAGTTTTTGTTATTTTTTAATTCTGTATTAGATTTTTGTGAAGGTATCATGAGAAGCAGAGAAAAAAAGGTATTCTTTCTATTCCCACTTATTTTTTACTAGAGGTTAATTACACCTAACTTTTCTAAGATGCTATTTGTTTCTTAATAGTTTTCTTATTTATTTTGCAGTTTGATTTATCTAGCTTTGAAAGGAAATAGGTGAGGGCCCCCATCAGTATAATTGTGCTTTTTTTTTCCCTTGTAGTTCATTTAACTTTTTCTTTAAGATTTTTGAATGTGATATCATTTTAGCATATATGTTTAATATCAATATTGCTTCATTGTCTATGGCACTTTTTAGAATTGTGTAGTTTCTCAATTGTTCTCTTTCCAGTAGGTCTCTTTTTGCTTTTGCTTTGTATAAGAACATGATTGCTACCCCTGCCTTTTTTGCTTCAGCTGAAGCATTATAAATTCTGCTATAGTCTCTTATTTTAACACTGCATATGTCTGTCTGTTTCAAGTATGTTTCTCATAAACAACATATTGTTGGATTTTGGTTTCTAATTCATTCTGCTAATCACTTAAATTTTATGAGTGAGTTTTTTCCCATTCATATCCCCAATTATGATTACTTATGCACTTTTTCTCCCATCCTATTTTCTTTAGTTTATCTTCCTTTCCTTTTTTTACCTGGTCTCTTCTTTGCATTTTTTTTTCTTTTGACCATTAACTTTTTTAATATGGCTTTTCTTTTATTGACCTCCCTTTATCTCATGCATTTTCTTTCCCCCTTCTTGCTTTCCTGTTAGAGAGGATCATATTCTAATTAGGTCTAGAGACCTAATTGTCTGTGTGTGTGTGTGTGTGTGTGTGTGTGTGTGTGTGCGCGCGCCAACATGCATTTTCCCCATTTGAAACAATTTAGATGACAGTGGGGTTCAGGTGTTGCACACAACCCTCTCATTTTCTCTTCTCCTGTAAAAATTATTCCTTATACACTTCTTAAATATGAGATAACTAATTCTTCCCCTTCCTTCCCTCTTCTTCCAAGACATGCTTCTTTCTCACTCATCCATTTTTATATCAACCTAACAATTCATTCCTCTGCCCTTGTAGAATTCTTCTAATTGGTGTAATAATTATAAAGTTCATAGACACTTTCTCATATGAAACTCAAACAGTTAAAACATTGAGTCCCTTATGATTTCTCTTTTATATTTATTGCTTTATGTCCTTTATTGATCATCAAATTTTCTGTTCAGGTCTTATTTTCATCAGGAAAGTTTGAAAGTCCTCTATTTCATTAAATAGCAATTTTCTTCTGAAGGATTACACTCAGTTTTTCTTGATAGGTTATATCAGTTTGTAATTTTGTTTGTAATATTGTTCCTTCTAGAATATAATATTCCATTTCCTCTATTACTTAATTTGGTAATTGTTAAATCTTATGTGATCCTGACTGTGACTTCACAATATAGGAATTGTTTCTTTCTTGATACTAAACATTTCTCTTTGACCTAAAAACTCTTAAAATTGATTACAATATTCCCTGGAGTTTTCATTTTGTTCTTAATATTGAACTCTAAATTAAAGTTGAGTACTTTTACTGAAAAGGGTTTAAGCTTCAGGCATTTTTATATTATTGTTTTCAGAGCTGGGTCTAGGAATATGGAAATATTCAGTGCTTCCAACATGTTGTTATCTGGTGAGAGATGTGACCACTGTTATGATCTCTGTTCTCATTTTTGTCCCCAAAGGGCTCTTTCCTTGGGATTGTATTGAATACCTCTCAGTCTCTCAACTTGGGATCAGAAGTTTAGATCAGAAGTGATATTCTTTCTTTTTTCTACTTCTTTTTCTGGTTTCTTTTGGGAGGCTATAGATATAAGAGTGGAATTTATTGGTCAAAAAGTGTCATACTTCAATATATTTGGGGGTCCTAGGATCAAATTGTTTCATAAATGGCTAGACTGGTTCATAACTCCTCCATCAATAATGATTCTCCAGACCACAACATAGCATTTACACTCTTTCTGTTGTTTGCTTGCTTTTTTGTTTTTCTTCCCAGATTATTTTTACTTTTCTAAATCTGATTTTTCTTGTGCAACAAGGCAACTGTATAAATTTGTACACATATATTGTATTTAAGATATACTTTAACATGCTTAACATGTATGAGACTGCCTGCCATCTAGGAGAGGGGATGCAAGAAAGGAAGGGAAAAGTTAGAACAGAAGTGTTTGCAAGGGTCAGTGTTGAAAAATTATCCATGCATATGTTCTGTCAATAAAAAGCTATGATAATAATAATAAAAGAATTATTTCTGCATTGAGAAGATGTGATAGTTGTTTAAAGTATATTATATACAATTCAATAGCAACAGAAATTAACCCACATTTTAAGTAAGACTAACACTAAATAAATGTAGATTCTGTGTAAAAGATTTTTAGTAATTGACATAGCATTTTTGTTTTGTTTTTGTTTTTGCTGCCAGGAAAAAAATGTAGTTAATGACACAAATAATAAAGTAAAATCCTAATTAAAAAAAAAAATGATGCCTTTCCAGGATCTGTAATCTTCATGTTGTTGTTGTTGTTGTTGTTGTTGTTGTTGTTGTTGTTGTTGTTGTTGTTGTTGTTGTTGTTGTTTTGGGGGGTATTTTGTTTGACTTTGGCTGTTAGAGTCTGTTTTGCTTAGGACTACTTTACCCTCCTATCTCAACATTTTTAGAAATAATTTTTCAGTCTTTTTCACTCTTACAAGAAGTATATTTCTGTATTCAACTGTGGGTGCTTTTAGTTTCCCTCTTATGAACAATTCAGATGACAACGAGGTTAAGTATTACTAAATCCCCCACATCTTCCTCCTTGTTTGTATAGACTTCTAGTTTTGGACAGTAATTTTGAGCTACTTATCCCCATACTTCATCTCTCTTCTACCCTTTCATATTCTTCTTTCCCTTCATTTCCAAACTCCTTTGAATACCATCAAAATTTAACAGCTTCTTTTGCAGGATCTCTTTTTTTTTATTTTACTCTTTCTATGCCTTCCAATGATAATAGCTTTTTGAGGAAACACATGTATCATTTCTACATATTGGAATATAAGCAGCACCCCTTCCCTTTTTTAATCCTTTATCATGATCCATTCAAACTTATTTTTCTTTTATTTTTCTCATAACTCCTGTGTTATATTTCAAATTTTCTACTCAGCTCTGGTTTTTCATTAGAAAAATTTGGAAGTATTCTATTATTTCCTTCAATAGAATTATACTCAATTTTTCTTAGTAAATTATTCTAAGTTATAAGCCCACATATTTTGATTTCTGAAATATCATATTCCAAGCTCTCTTCTTCTTTATGGGAGAGTATGACTCTATATATGGAGGTACATGAGTTTTGTATGACAGTAGCTCCTTGGAATTTATTTTCTTTCTATTTGAAGTATTTTTTTCTTTGATCTGGAAATTAAAGATTTTAGGTATATTGATTACAGAAGTTTTAATTTTGTTATTTCTTTCAGAAGTAGTCACTGGATTTTTTGTATTTAAATTTTGCCCTCCGCTGCTAATAGATATAGATGATTTTATTTTATTATTTGTTAAAATATAGTACCTAGATTCTTTTTTTTTTTTTGGAGGAAGGTAGTAGTATGGTTTTTCGATAATCTAATGATTATTAAATGATCTTTGCTCAATCTACTATCTGTTACTTTTTTTATATAAGATAATTTAGATTTTCTTCCATTTTTTTCAATCTTTTCATTTTGTTTTATGATGTCTTATCTTATAGAGTTATTTTATGATCTATTTTGTATTTCATATAATTTTTGGGCCAAATTTTATACTTCTTATGCCAGTCTGATCATTTTTTTTTTCTTCAATATTTCTCAGTTTCTCCCTATTTCAATTCACTAGTGCTCTATCATCTGAAAAAAAAATAGCTCCTTTTTAAAATAGTTTCTCTGTTTCAGGAATTCTAGTTGATATTGTGTCTAAATGCTATATCTCATTGTTAGAATGCTACAAGGTTGTTTCCTATTTCTGAGCTTGCTTCTTGTCCAAAACACAGTCTGCAACCTATGATTGTTCTTCAATCTGTAATATAATTCTGAATCACAAGTGATCTTTATATTCTGCCCTGGATCTATGATCTGCAACTGGGTAGTGTTTTTTTTTAATTTTTATTTAATAATTACTTTATATTGACAGAATCCATGCCAGGGTAATTTTTTTACAACATTATCCCTTGCACTCATTTCTGTTCCGATTTTTCCCCTCCCTCCCTCCACCCCCTCCCCTAGATGGCAAGCAGTCCTATATCTGTTGGATATGTTGCAGTATATCCTGGATACAATATATGTTTGCAGAACCGAACAGTTCTCTTGTTGCACAGGGAGAATTGGATTCAGAAGGTATAAATAACCTGGGAAGAAAAACAAAAACGCAGATAGTTCACATTCGTTTCCCAGTGTTCTTTTTTTGGGTGTAGCTGCTTCTGTCCGTCATTTATCAATTGAAACTCAGGTCTCTTTGTCAAAGAAATCCACTTCCATCAAAATATGTCCTCATACAATATCGTTGTTGAAGTGTATAATGATCTCCTAGTTCTGCTCATTTCACTTAGCATCAGTTCATGTAAGTCTCGCCAGTCCTCTCTGTATTCATCCTGCTGGTCATTTCTTACAAAACTATAATATTCCATAACATTCATATACCACAATTTACCCAGCCATTCTCCAATTGATGGGCATCTATTCATTTTCCAGTTTCTAGCCACTACAAATAGGCTGCTACAAACATTTTGGCACATACAGGTCCCTTTCCCTTCTTTAGTATTTCTTTGGGATAGAAGCCCAGAAGTAACACTGCTGGATCAAAGGGTATGCACAGTTTGATAACTTTTTGGGCATAATTCCAGATTGCTCTCCAGAATGATTGGATTCGTTCATAGTTCCACCAATAATGCATCAGTGTCCCAGTTTTCCCGCATCCCCTCCAACATTCATCATTATTTTTTCCTGTCATCTTAGCCAATTTGACAGGTGTGTAGTGGTATCTCAGAGTTGTCTTAATTTGCATTTCTCTGATCAATAATGATTTGGAACACTCTTTCATATGAGTGGTAATAGTTTCAATTTCATCCTCTGAAAATTGTCTGTTCATATCCTTTGACCATTTATCAATTGGAGAATGGCTTGATTTCTTATAAATTTGAGTCAGTTCTCTATATATTTTGGAAATGAGGCCTTTATCAGAACCTTTAACTGTGAAGATGTTTTCCCAGTTTGTTGCTTCCCTTCTAATCTTGTTTGCATTAGTTTTGTTTGTACAAAGGCTTTTTAATTTGAAGTAATCAAAATTTTCTATTTTGTGATCAGTAATGGTCTCTAGTTCATCTTTGGTCACAAATTTCTTTCTCCTCCACAAGTCTGAGAGATAAACTATCCTGTGTTCTTCTAATTTATTTATAATCTCGTTCTTTATGCCTAGGTCCTGGACCCATTTTGATCTTATCTTGGTATATGGTGTTAAGTGTGGGTCCATGCCTAATTTCTGCCATAGTAATTTCCAATTATCCCAGCAGTTTTTATCAAATAATGAATTCTTATCCCAGAAGTTAGGGTTTTTGGGTTTGTCAAACACTAGATTGCTATAGTTGACTATTCTGTCTTGTGAAGCTAACCTTTTCCACTGATCCACTAATCTATTTCTTAGCCAATACCAAATGGTTTTGGTGACTGCTGCTTTATAATATAATTTTAGATCAGGTACAGCTAGGCCACCTTCATTTGATTTTTTTTTTCATTAATTCCCTTGAGATTCTCGACTTTTTATTGTTCCATATGAATTTTGTTGTTATTTTTTCTAGATCATTAAAATATTTTCTTGGAAGTCTGATTGGTATAGCGCTAAATAAATAGATTAGTTTAGGGAGTATTGTCATCTTTATTATGTTCGCTCGGCCGATCCAAGAGCACTTAATATTTTTCCAATTATTTAAGTCTGACTTTATTTGTGTGGAGACTTTTTTATAATTTTGCTCATATAATTCCTGACTTTCCTTTGGTAGATAGATTCCCAAATATTTTATGGTATCAACAGTTATTCTGAATGGAATTTCTCTTTGTATCTCTTGCTGTTGGGTTATGTTGGTGATGTATAAAAATGCTGAGGATTTATGGGGATTTATTTTGTAGCCAGCTACTTTGCTAAAATTATGAATTATTTCTAATAGTTTTTTAGTAGAATCTCTGGGGTTCTCTAGGTATACCATCATATCATCTGCAAAGAGTGATAGTTTGGTTTCCTCATTGCCTACTCTAATTCCTTTAATATCTTTCTCCACTCTTATTGCCGAGGCTAGTGTTTCTAATACGATATTAAATAATAATGGTGATAGTGGGCAACCTTGCTTCACTCCAGATCTTACTGGGAAAGGTTAACTGGGTAGTGTTTGATATTGCTGCTAATTGGCAGTTACTTATTCAACTTGCTGTCAGGATCCTTCTTTCTCTCTAGGCTGGACACTACAACACCCAGATGGTAGAAGAGAAATGAGATATGTACTTACCTTTCTCTAAAAAGGGCAAGAATCCATATTTCTAAACTTTTAAAATAGTTAATACAAAGCATTATTGGGAAGTATACAAAGTTACAATAACAAAAAAAAAAATGATGTTATATATGTCTTGAAAGCCAATCTTCCTCTTCCATGCAAATATACAGGAAATTAGCCCCAGTTCTTTATTAGTATTTCATCTTTTTTTTTTTCTTTTTCTGACTCTGTCCTTTCTTTGATCTTGTCTTCAAAGCCAAACAACCCACTAGAGGAGTTACATATTATTAGCTTGACAAAATAATGGCATTTCTTAACTCTTCTCAAATTCATTTACTTAGGCTATAGTCCCTGTTGTAGAAAACCTGGTTTTAACAGATTCCATACTTTTGATGTCTATTACCCACACCCAAAGTGCTCTTCTCTAATCCCCAAGCCTTATAAAAGGAAATTCTCTTTGAGCACTCAAAGGATTCTTCTTTTGGCCTTCAAGCTTTCTGCCCTTCATGATAAACTTACTTCAGTTTCTTTCTAGCCACCATAACGATTCAGTCTCTAGAATTTCATTCTTTCACATCATCTCACATAATCTCTCAGACTTAGTTTCTTTATCTAAAAAATGGGGTACATTTATAAAGTGTACTTACTTCACAGGATTCTATCTTTTTTTTTCCTCTTGTAAACTCCATGCTACAGATGTGATAAGAGATATGATAGGTATTCAGAAAATGTTTTTTCACTGAATATTTATATTTGAATATAGACCTCTTGATTACTACATTATAATGTATCTTACATGATCTGTTTTGAATATTATTGAGAATATTAGGGATTGCAACCAGTCTGTTTTGTAGGAGTAAACATATGCTGATCATCATACTGAATTGGCAGCAATGAAAATTCACAATTATATAAAATTTTACTATTATTACAGTGTAGTATATATGCATCTCAATCAATAAATTTGTTAATTATCAACTATATACTACAATGTACTAGGCATTGCAATAGATGCTGCTGAATATACAAAGGGGAAAATAAAAGTCTATTGCTCATGGATTTTATATTTTACCTGTGGAGGAAACATGTACATATATAATTACATGCAAAATAAATATATAGTAAAAAAAAAATTATGTGATGCATTTGAAATGTAAACTTGAAAGCATAGGACTGAATTTGAGTCTAAACTACTTATGTGACCTCAAATATATCACTTCCTTTCAATAAATACTCATTTTCTCAACTTTAAAATTTGTTCCAGACTAGATGGCTTCTGGGATCCTATTGAATCCTCCACATATGATCTTATTAACTTAAGAAAGCTGGATTCCTGTCAAGCTCTTTTTACAATAGCCCCATCTTTTACAACTTATTTAATACTTTCCATCTCTCCTAATCATGGTTCCAATCTTTATTGGACATCACAGATTTTATTCCAACTCCCAGAATACATAAATCTCTAAAATTCCCATAATTCATATCAATTATTTTGTAAGCATTAAAATGTTTTACAAATGTCATTTATTTTTGTAATTAGTGGTGATTAATGGGCTGAGGCTACATAATACATGATCCATTTACAGAGAGATAAATTTTAAGGGTTATAAACTTATGGGTGAGTGATTCCCTTATTTTCCTTTTATTTTCCAAGTGTTTCAATTTCTTTTAGATTCAAAAGTATCCTTAGTCCTGTATCTATCTATCCTAAGGAAAGTACTGACTTCTGAACTCCAGAAGCCAGTCATTTGGTTGTAGGATCTATATAATCAAAATAAGTTATTTTCCAGAGATGAAGAGATAAATTTGAATGTTTTTTTTTTTAAATTGTCAATGTTACTTTTTCTTAAGATCCACAATCAGTTCCTTTCCAAAGGACTTGAAGTAAATACTAAATTAGTAACAGTTTGGGTCAGATTGTATTGAGGAGGTGGTGAAGGGGGAAATTCAATTCTAAATAAGTCAGATTAACCCTCATGGTTTTTCTGCTCCATTTAGATATGCCTCCTTTTTATAGTCTCAACCTTTATCATCATCATTATCAATTTGCTCTTTATCAGACTCTTATGCCAAGAGATAGGAAGCCATCATTCAAATCAATCTGTTTCTAGAAGAACCAGGGTATAGTAAAAACTCTGTATTCCAGTATAGAACACATTTTCACACCCACAGATTGCTAATGGCCTGGATCCACTTGCCAGAAGTATTTATCCCTTAATTACTGGTAAACCAATCACACCTTTTCTAATGTACTGAGCCTTCTACCATTCTCCAAACATACAAAAAAGCAAGAGCCTGTGTGAGAGAAATGGACCTTGTAACCCAGACACCCTTTTAATTAGGGAATGAATAAGAAAATGCAAAGAGAGATTTTACAGACTGCTTAGACTGAGCAAGCAAGTCCTGTGGATTCATTTACATATCCAAATTTAGCAGACTTCAGGCACCACCAGACTCTGTTTCTTCATTTAACTCTGCACATTAAACAGATTTGCTAAGAGATTGCCTGAGGTGAAATTGTACTAGAGGGTAAACAATGAAACTTACTTATATTTTTCAACTAAGATTATCCCCCAGCATATATTTAGTTTATATTTTGAGCCCACTTAACTCTACTTAATGTGAAGATAGACATAGATATAGAAAGATAAATGTTGTTTAGTTATTTTTCAGTAATGTCTGATGTTTTGTGACCTTTTGGGGAGTTTTCTTTGCACAGTTTTTGGAGTAGTTTGCTATTTCCTTTTATAGTTCATTATACAGATGAGAAATGAGGGTTAAATGATTTGACAGGGTCACCCAGATAGTATCTGAAGCTGGATCTCAATTCAGTCGTTCCTTACTCCAGGATCAATTTTCTATCCATTTCATCATATATCTGTGTATAGATATATCCACACTCTTACATGTATGTGCTTTTACACACACACACACACACACACACACACACATATATATATAGAGAGAGAGAGAGAAAGAGAGAGAGGGGGGGGGAGAGAGGTGTGCATATATTTATGCATATAGGCATAAATGTATGTGTTCTGTACATGTATACATAAGAAAATATTTAATAAAATATTTTATTTAAGTTATACCATATACTACCTATGCATATACATATTTTTCTACTCAAGCACACTATGGTAAGAACTTGATTATTTATGATTATCAATTATTCCTAAATGTTACAAAGAAACTATTGAATATCCAGATTAACAAGAGAGTTTTGAAGTGAAATTAAATAAGAAAAAGAAAAATGTTGATATAAAAATATAAAACTAGATGTTATGGAGAATAAGTGAAAAATACAACAGTGGCAAATTAAATGTCCATTGTTTCATGAAAGAAAATAACTAGAGAAAGTGTCAGAAACAATTTGGGTTTCATAGTCTGTATAATAACTTGATAGTTACATAGTTATATAGTTAAAACAAAGTTGAAAAGTTAAACAAGAGTATAATTAAACTATTATAGTTCTTAATGGGGATTGATAGTGTTTAATTTCTGTCTAGAAAACAGACACATCTGATTGAAGAACTAGTACAATGCCACTGAATATCACTGTTATTCAATTGCCAATAAATCTATAGAGATGAAATCCATTGAATTTCACTCAATTCAAAAAATAATGTCTATTAAGCACATTTTCTACATAAGATTATTTGCTAGGCAATAAAGGTTTTAATACTGATTCATCACAAAGGATTTTTTTTTTTTTTGCTTAAACAACTGGGATTAAGTGACTTGCCTAGGGTCACACAGCTAGGAAATGTTAAGTGTCTGAGGTCAGATTTGAACTCATATCCTCCTGACTTCAGGGCTAGTGCTCTATCCACTGTGCCACCTAGCTGCCCTGTTCTTTATAAGAAACAAATCTTTTTCAGAAACACTGGGTGTAATTTTTTTCCCCAGATTTGTACTTCCTTTTAAATCTTATTTATGTTAGTTTTGTTTGTGTTTAGTTTGTTTGTTAAACTTTCTTAATTTAATGTAATAAAAGTTGTCCATTTTGCATTTCATAATGTTCTCTAGTTCTTCTTTGGTCATAAATTCTTCTCTTCTCCAAAGATCTGACAGGTAAATTATCCCTTGCTCTCCTAATTTATTTATGGTATCATTCTTTATGTACAAATCATATATCCATTTTGACCTTATCATTTCACAAAATCCCAAATTGCTATGTCTTGAATATTGTGTCATGTGTATCTAATCTATTCCATTGATCCACCACTCCATTTCTTAGCCAGTAGCAAATGCTTATGATATATTATGATATGGTTTCAGATTTGGTACTGCTAAGCCATCATCTTTTGTATTTCTTTTTCATTAATTCCCTTGATATTCTTGACCTTTTGTTCTTCTAGATGATTTTTTTTTCTAGCTCTATAAAATAATGTTTTAGTACCTTGGTTAGTATGGCAATGAATAAGTAGGCCAATTTAAGTAAAATTGTCATTTTTTATTGTATTAGTTCAGTCTACCTATGAGGAATTGATATCTTCCCAATTATTTAGATTACTGTGAGAAATGTTTTGTAATTGTGTTCATATAATCCTGAATTTGTCTTGGCAGGTGGACATCCAAAATTTTATTTTGTCTATAGTTATTTTAAATGGAATTGCTTTTTGTATTTCTTGCTTCTGGGCTTTGTCATTAATATATAGAAATGCTGATAATTCATGGAAGTTTATTTTGTATCCTGCAACTTTGCTAACTCTGTAAATTGTTTCCAGTTGGTTTTGGAATGATTTTCTAAGATTTTCTAATTATATCATTATGTCATCGGCAAAGAGTGATAGTTTTATGTCCTCATTTCCTAATCTAATTCCTTTAATTTCTTTTTTTTTTCTTATTGCTAAAACCAATATTTCTAGTACAATGTTGAATAATAGTGGTGATAGTAGGCATTCTTCTTTCACCCCAATCTTCTAGGTAATGCATCCAAATTCCCTCCATTACAAATAATGCTTGCTGTTGGCTTTATAGATAATGCTAATTATTTTAAGGAAAATTCCCTTTATTCCTATTCTCTCAAGTGTTTTTAATAAAAATGGGTGCTGAATTTTGTTAAAAGCTTTTTCAGCATCTATTGAGATTATCATATGATTTCTGTTTGTGTTTTTATTGACAGGGGCAATTATGGAAATAGTTGATGTGATATTGAACCAACCCGGAATTTTTGGTACAAATCCCACTTGGTCATAGCGTATTATAATGCTGATAAATTTTTAATCTCTTTTTTCACATTTTATTTAATATGTTTATATCAACTTCCATTAATGAGATTGGTCTGCAATTTTCTTTCTCTGTTTTGGCTCTTCCTGGTTTAAGTATCAGGACCATATTTGTCTCATAGAAGGAATTTGGCATGATTCCACCTTTACCTATTTTTCCAAATAGTTTACATAGTATTGGCATTAATTGTTCTTTAAATGTTTGATAGAATTGACTTGTGAATCCATCTAGTCCTGGAGATTTTTTCTTAGGGAGTTCATTGATGGCTTGTTTAATTTCTTTTTCTAAGATGGGACTATTTAAGTAATATATTTCTTCATCTTCTAATCTGAGCAATTTATATTTTTGTAAATATTCATCCATTTTGATTAGATTGTTAGTCTTGTTGGCATAAAGGGAAAATAATTATGGTTTTAATTTCTTTTTCATTGGTGGCAAGTTTGCTGTTCATTTTTGATGATTAGGCATTTTTTTCTTTTCTTTTTCTAATCAAATTAACAAAAGCTTTATCTATTTTGTTGGGTTTTTTAAAAATAAAACCAATTCTTTGTTTTACTATTTAATTCAATAGTTTTCTTAGTTTGAATTTTATTAATCTCTTCTTTGTGTTTCAGAGCATCTAATTTGATATTTAATTGGGGACATTTAATTTGTTCTCTTCTAGCTTTATTTAATTGGATGCCCAATTTATTAATCTCCTCTTTCTCTATATTTTTCATGTAACGATCTGGACACATCAAAATTTCTCTAAGAACTGACTTGGGGGCATCCCATAGGTTTTGGCATATGGAATCATTATTGTTTTTCTGTTGGACAAAATTATTTATGGTTTCTGTGATTTGTTGTTTGAGCCACTCATTATTTAGAATTAGATTATTTAATTTTAAACTGGTTTTTCATCTATAATTCCATGGTCCTTCATTGAATACAATTTTTATTATGTTGAGATCTGAAAACACTGGGGAGGGGAGAGACACCAGATTATAAACACATAATATGGCAGTATATTTAACTCCATAGGTTTAGAATGAAAATTGATTGTAATAGTCATCTAGTTTAAGAAAATCTTCTAAAACTATCTAGTCAGCCATACAACCTATAATTGAAGATCAGGAGTAAAAAGAAATTCATTTCCTATGACACAGATTTTTGATTTCCATTCCAATGCTCATTCCACATTATGCTCTCTATCTTTCTTGAAAGATACTTATGTTACCAGAAACTTCTGAAAGGACTTTTTATTTAAAAAGAACAAAACAGCAACGCAATTTTTCCCCTTTTGTTTTTTCTTTTTATTTATTTTTTTTACAATTATAACTTTTTATTGACAGAACCCATGCCAGATAATTTTTTATAACATTATCCCTTGCACTCACTTCTGTTCTGATTTTCCCCCCTCCCTCCCTCTACCCACTCCCCCAGATGGCAAGCAGTCCTATACATGTTAAATATGCCACAGTATATCCTAGATACAATATATGTGTGCAGAACCGAACAGTTCTCTTGTTGCACAGGAAGAATTGGATTCAAAAGGTAAAAATAACCCAGGAAGAAAAACAAAAATGCAAATAGTTTACATTTATTTCCCAGTGTTCTTTCTTTAGGGATAGCTGCTTCTGTCCATCATTGATCAGATGAAAATGAGTTAGATCTTCTCTTTGTCAAAGAAATCCACTTCCATTAGAATACATCCTCATACAGTATCCTTGTTGAAGTATATAATGATCTCTTGGTTCTTCATTTAGCATCAGTTCATATAAGTCTCGCCAAGCCTCGCTGTATTCATCCTGCTGGTAATTTCTTTCTTTCTTTCTTTCTTTTTTTAAATAACTTTTTATTGATAGAATGCATGCCAGGGTAATTTTTTACAGCATTATCCCTTGCATTCACTTCTGTTCCGATTTTTCCCCTCCCTCCCTCCACCCCTTCCCCCGGATGGCAAGCAGTCCTTTACATGTTGAATGGGTTGCAGTATATCCTAGATATAATATATGTGTGCAGAACCGAACAGTTTTCTTGTTGCACAGGGAGAATTGAATTCAGAAGGTATAAATAACCTGGGAAGAAAAACAAAAATGCAAGCAGTTTATTGTAATGACCGCGTATTTAAAATCAGCCGGAGTCAGGAACTCAGATTAAGGGAAAAATCTTTAGTCTTTATTCAAGTGAAGAGGTGAAAAAAGATTGCGATAGCAATATGGGCAAGAAGGATTGCAATAGCAATATGGGCAGCTGCGACAGGAAGCCAGCTAGCAGAGCAAGTGAGGACTGAGCTCTCCTCCCCTTCCTTTTTCACTCCCTTGCCTCCACCCACCAGAATCGTCATTTCCTATACAACACATCAGGACTAGCACAAAGAGTAGGCGGGGGCCATTCTTTCTCCAAGCTTATATATTAATAGAGTATGGTCCAATTACTATTTAGCCTCATGTGCTTGGGACCTCAGTGCATCAACTCAAGCCTCAGCCCATTACAGTTTATATTCATTTCCCAGTGTTCTTTCTCTGGGTGTAGCTGCTTCTGTCCATCTTTGATCAATTAAGGCTCTCTTTATCAAAGAGATCCACTTCCATCAGAATACATCCTCAAACAGTATTATTGTTGTGGTATATAATGATCTCCTGGTTCTGCTCATTTCACTCAACATCAGTTCATGTAAGTCTCACCAGTCCTCTCTGTATTCATCCTGCTGATCATTCCTTACAGAACAATAATATTCCATAACATTCATATACCACAATTTACTCAACCATTCTCCAATTGATAGACATCCTTTCATTTTCCAGCTTCTAGCCACTACAAACAGGGCTGCCACAAACATTTTGGCACATACAGGTCCCTTTCATTTCTTTAGTATCTCTTTGGGGTATAAGCCCAGTAGAACTGCTGGTCATTTCTTACAGAACAATAATATTCCATAACATTCATATACCACAATTTACCCAACCATTCTCCAATTTATGGGCATGCATCCATTTTCCAGTTTCTAGCCACTATAAACAGGGCTGCCTCAAACATTTTGGCACACACAGGTCCCTTTCCCTTCTTTAGTATTTCTTTGGGGGATAAACCCAGTAGTAGCACTGCTAGATAAAAGGATATTCACAGTTTGATAACTTTTTGGGCATAATTCCAGATTGCTCTGCAGAATGGTTGGATTCCTTCACAACTCCACCAACAATGCATCAGTGTCCCAGTTTTCCCACATGCCCTCCAACATTCATCATTATTTTTTTCGGTCATCTTAGCCAATCTGAGAGGTGTATAGTGGTATCTCAGAGTTGTCTTAATTTGCATTTCTCTGATCAATAGTGATTTGGAACACTCTTTCATATGAGTGGAAATAGTTTCAATTTCTTCATCTGAAAATTGTCTGTTCATATCCTTTGACCACTTATCAATTGGAGAATGGCTTGATTTCTTATAAATTAGAGTCAATTCTATATATATATTTTGGAAATGAGGCCTTTATCAGAACCTTTAACTGTGAAGATGTTTTCCCATTTTGTTGCTTCCCTTCTAATCTTGTTTGCATTCATTTTGTTTGTACAAAGGGTTTTTAATTTGATGTAATCAAAATTTTCTATTTTGTGATCAGTAATGGTCTCTAGTTCATCTTTGGTCACAAATTTCTTTCTCCTCCACAAGTCTGAGAGATAAACTATCCTATGTTCCTCTAATTTATTTATAATCTTTTTCTTTATGCCTGGGTCATGGACACATTTTGATCTTATCTTGGTATATGGTGTTAAGTGTGGGTCCATGCCTAATTTCTGCCATAGTAATTTCCAGTTATCCCAGCAGTTTTTGTCAAATAATGAATTCTTATCCCAAAAGTTAGGATCTTTGTGTTTGTCAAACACTAGATTGCTATAGTTGACTATTCTGTCTTGTGAACCTAACCTTTTCCACTGATCAACTAATCTATTTCTTAGCCAATACCAAATGGTTTTGGTGACTGCTGCTTTATAATATAATTTTAAATCAGGTACAGTTAAGTCACCTTCATTTGATTTTTTTTCATAAATTCCCTTGAGATTCTCAACTTTTTGTTGTTCCATATGAATTTTGTTGTTATTTTTTCTAGATCATTAAAATATTTTCTTGGAAGTCTGATTGGTATAGCGCTAAATAAATAGATTAGTTTACGGAGTATTGTCATCTTTATTATATTTGCTCGGCCTATCCAAGAGCACTTAATATTTTTCCCATTATTTAAGTCTGACTTTATTTGCGTGGAAACTTTTTTGTAATTTTGCTCATATAATTCCTGACTTCCCTTTGGTAGATAGATTCCCAAATATTTTATGCTGTCAACCGTTATTTTGAATGGAATTTCTCTTTGTATCATTTGCTGTTGGATGTTGTTGATGATGTATAAAAATGCTGAGAATGTATGTGGATTTATTTTGTATCATGCAACTTTGCTAAAGTTATGAATTATTTCTAATAGCTTTTTAGTAGAATCTTTGGGGTTCTCTAAGTATACCATCATATCATCTGCAAAGAGTGATAGTTTGGTTTCCTCACTACCTACTCTAATTCCTTTAGTCTCTTTCTCGACCCTTATTGCTGAGATTAGTATTTCTAATACAATATTGAATAATAATGGTGATAGTGGCAACCTTGCTTCACTCCAGATCTTACTGGAAACGGTTCCAGTTTTTCCCCATTACATATGATGCTTACTAACAGTTTTAAATGTATGCTCTCAATACATATATTATTATGTATATACATATATATATAATATACATATATTAATAGGATAGGAGAGTATCCTATACTCTCAAGTGTTTTTAATAGGAATGGATTTGGGGTTTTATCAAATGCTTTTTCTGCATTTATTGATATGATCATATGGTTTTTGTTAATTTGTTTATTGATTTAATCAATTATGCTAATAGTTTTCCTAATATTGAACCAGCCCTGCATTCCTGGTATAAATTTTACTTGATCATATTGTATTTTCCTGGGGATGGTTTTCTGTAATCTTTTTGCTAATATTTTATTTAATATTTTAGCATCAATATTCCTTAGTAGGGAGATTGGTCTATAATTTTCTTTCTCTGTTTTCAACCTACCTGGTTTAGGTATCAGTACCATGTCTGTGTCATAAAAGGAATTTAGTAAGACTCCTTCAATCCCTATTTTTTCAAATAGTTTATATAGCATTGGAGTTAATTGTTCACTAACTGTTAGGTAGAATTCATATGTAAATCCATCTGGTTCTGGGGATTTTTTCTTAGTGAGTTTGTTAATAGCTTGTTCTATTTCTTTTTCTAAAATGGGACTCTTTAGTCTATTTACTTCTTTCTCTGTTAATCTGGGCAAGCTATATTTTCGAAAGTATTCTTCCATTGCATTTAAGTTGTCAAATTTAGTAGCATAAAGTTGGGCAAAGTAACTACTAAGTATTGCTCTAATTTCCTCTTCGTTAGTGGCAAGTTCTCCCTTTTCATTTTTAAGACTAACAATTTGATTTTCCTCTTTTTTTTTTTAATCAGATTTACTAAGGGTTAGTCTATTTTGTTGGTTTTGTCATAGTATCAACTCTTAGTTTCATTAATTAATTCAATAGTTTTTTTGTTTTTTGTTTTTTGTTTTTTTTACTTTCAATTTTATTGATCTCTCCTTTTATTTTTAGAATTTCAAGTTTAGTGTTTGACTGGGTGGGGTTTAATTTGTTCCTTTTCTAGCATTTTTAGTTGCAAGCCCAATTCATTGAACTTCTCTTTCGCCATTTTATGCAAGTAGGCCTTTAAAGATATATAATTTCCCCTTATTACTGCTTTGGCTGCATCCTACACATTTTGGTATGACGTCTCATTATTGTCATTTTCTTGGGTGAAGTTATTAATTATGTCTATGATTTGCTGTTTCACCCAATCATTCTTTAGTATGACATTATTTAGTTTCCAATTATTTTTGGTCTATTTTCCGCTGGCTTTTTGTTGAATATAATTTTCATTGCATCGTGATCTGAAAAGGATGCATTTACTATTTCTGCCTTACTGCATTTGAGTTTGAGGTTTTTATGTCCTAATACAGAGTCAATTGTTGTGAGGTTCCATGAACTGCTGAGAAGAAAGTGTATTTTCTGTCTCCATTTAGTTTTCTCTAGAGATCTATCATATCTAAGTTTTCTAATATTCTATTTACCTCTTTGACTTCTTATTTATTTTGTGGTTTGATTTATCTAATTCTGAGAGTGCAAGATTGAGATCTCCCACTATGATAGTTTTGCTGTCTATTTCTTCTTGCAGCTCTCTTAATTTCTCTTTTAAGAATTTAGATGCTACACCACTTGTTCCATATATGTTTAATATTGATATTGCTTCATTATCTATGCTACCCTTTAACAAGATATAATGCCCTTTCTTATCTCTTCTAATTAGATCAATTTTTGCTTTGCTTGATCTGTGAGGATGGCTACCCCTGCTTTTTCTTACTTTACATGAAGCATAGTAGTTTCTACTCCAAACTCTTACCTTTACTCTGAATGCATCTCCCTGCTTCAGATGTATTTCCTGTAAACAACATATTGTAGGCTTCTGGCTTTGAATCCATCCTGCTAACCTCTTTATGGGGGAGTTTACCCCCTTTCACATTTATGGTTAAAATGACCAATTCTGTATTACTTGCTATCTTGTTAACCCCTGTTTATGCTTTCTCCCTTCTTTCCCCCTTACCTCCCTCCCCAGTATTAAACTTGTCAGCACCACTTGCTTCTCACAGCCTTCCCTTTTTAGTATCCCTCCCCCCACCTTAAAGTTCCTCCCCCTATCTTACTCGTTTTCCTCACAGATTCTGTATTCCCTTCCGCTTAGCTTATTCCTTCCCTTTTCATTTTTCCCTTCCCACTTTTCAATGAGGTGGGAGAAGTTTCACCATAAATTGAATATGTCTAATTTTTATCTCTTTAAGCCAATTCTGATGGCAGTAAGATACCCACTATATTCATTCCCCCTCCATTCTTTCTCTCAGATATAATAGGTTTCCTTTGCCTCTTCATGAGATATAGTACCCCCAGTTTACCCTTTTTCTAGTACAATGTCTTTTCCACCTCGAGTTTCTAGAACAAGATATACATATATTCTTTATACCTCTTTATAGCAGAAATATAGTTCCCAAGATTTCTTTTTACCTTTCTAGGTTTCTCTTGAGTTCTATATTTGTAGATCAAATTTTTTGTTAAGTTCTGTTTTTTTCATCAAAAATAGATGAAATTCACTTATTTCATTGAATGGCCATCTTTGTCCCTGGGGGGGAAAAAATGCTCATTCTGGCTGGTTAAATTATTTTTGGTTGCATACTCAGTTCCTTAGCCTTTTGGGATATCATGTTCCAGGGCCTTTATCTTTTAATGTGGACGCTGCTAGATCCTAGGTAATCCTTATTGTGTCTCCTCTATATTTGAATTTTTTTTTCTAGCCTCTTATATTATTTTTCCTTTGTCTGATAGTTCTGGCATTTGGCCACTATGTTTATTGGTGTTTTGATTTTACAATCCCTTTCAGTAGGTGATCGATGAATTCTTTCAAGGTGTATTTTACCCTCTGTTTCTATGACTTCTGGGCAGTTCTCTTTGATAATTTCCTGGAAAATAGTGTCCAAGCTCTTTTTTTCATCATATTTTTCTGGGAGTCCAATAATTCTCAGATTGTCTCTCCTAGATCTATTTTCCAAGTCTATTGTTTTCCCAAGAAGGTATTTGACATTTTTGTTCATTGTTTCTTTTTTTTTTTTTTTTTTTTTTTTTTTTTTTTTTTTTTTTTTTTTTTGGTTTTGCTAGACTGATTCTTGGTGCCTCCTCCAGTCATTCAATTCCATTTGTTTGATTCTGATTTTCAACGAAGTATTTTCTAATCTCACTTTTTAAATATATTTTTTCTAATTGAGCAATTGAAGTTTTAAGTGAGTTGTTTTGTTCTATGGAATTTTTTTTTCCCATTTTACCAATTTTATTTTTCAGAGAGCTATTTTCTTTTTTCAGTTCACTAACTCTATTTTTCAGCGATTTGATTTCTTTATCCACTCTGTCTTTAAATGAGTGGGATGATTTCTCCAGACTCTCTTGCCAAGCCATTTTTTAATTTATTCTATGAGATTCATCTGTGCTGAGGAACAGATGATCTCCTCCTTTGGGGATTCATCTGAAGACAGTCTATTTTTAGTCTCCTCAGGGTTTAGAGTCTGCTCTCTATCTGTATAGAACCTGTCAATGGTTAAGATCCTTTTAAATTTTTGCTCATTTTGTCAAAGAAGAATAAAAGACAAACTAGTAAAGAAAAAAAAAAAAGAAAAAAAATGGAATTTGCTTTTTTGGGGTGGGAGAGCTGGGTGGTATTACCGAGCTTCCTCTACAGACTGTAGGGGCAGCAGTGAGGCACTGGCAGGACAGTGATGGCTGTGTTGCACCTGTGCTCTGAGACTCTGGGAGCATGCTGAGACACTGTGGGGGAGGGGAGTCCAGGTCCCGAGAGATTCTAGCTGTTTGGGGTTCTATTCTTCACCCCCTGTGTTTTTCGCTTCTCTCCTTGTCTGCTGGTTTGTTGTCAGGGCAAAGTATCTAATATTGCAGCAAAGTTCTCCCCCAGAGATGGCTGAGATCACACTCCATCCCCTCTCTAGTCTGCTCGGCAGTAAGCTGCCTGCTGCACTCTCGCTGAAGATGGCAGCCCTCAGCCTGTACCCGATCTAAAACCATCCCTGCCCTCGAGCAAAAACAGACCTTTCCTGGCGAATTTCAAGGATGTCTTCTCTTTGTAATTATTTGTGGGTTCTTTTTCAGTCAAGATTAATTCAGAGGCTTGTCATGAAATGAATTCTGAGAGAAAATGCAGAGCTTACACAGCTATGTGCCTCCTCTCCACTATCTTGGCTCGGAAGTCCCACCAATGCTTTTAATAAGAATGGATATGTCATTAGGTAAAATAGATCAGTGATTACAGGAATTACAGAAAGATATTTCTCTTAAATGTATCTCTTTTACCTTTTGACTGAAACTTGATATTTCTTTTTTGGGGAATAAAGTGTTTTAATTGCTCAATTAGGGAAAATTAAAAACTGTCTAGAAAATAGAATAGTTATGTTTTAGAATACTGTGCTTAGAGTAAAAAAAAAAAAAGAAGAAGAAGAAGAAGCTCAAATCCTGTTCAAGTCATTTGCTGTCATGATGATTATGGCCAAATCACTCTTTGAGTCCCAAATTCCTTATTTGTAAAATTAGGCTAATATAACTTGTGTCCCTCTACTGGAGATTTATTAAATTCTTTGAATGTCTCAAAGTTGACCTTGAATTTAAAAAGACAAACTCTAATAAAGCACAAAATCTGTCAACTCTTACCAGTCTCACACTTCGGTAGTGTGAGGGATTATTTATCTGTCATTTGGAAAAAAATACATGGAAGTGTGGGGTAGCTCACCATATTAGCCACACTGTAAGAAATTTTGAGCCAAACCAATATTAAAAGAGCAAATCACAGAAGATTTTGGATTTTGTCTATAGAAATACTGTCTACATCTAGGAAATCAAAGACCTACAAAAAGACTGAAATATATTATTTGACACAAAAATTCTATTGTTAGGCATATATATCCTAAGGAGGTCACAAGTCCCCAAATTGCCAAAATATTCAAAGTAGGACTTTGTGGTAGTAAAGAAGTGAAAACAAAATAAATACCTATTGATTTAGGAAAGCTCAATATATCATGACATAAGAATACAGTGGAATGTTATGATATTGTAAAAAAAAAAAAGAAAAGAAAAAACAAATACAAGTAATTCAGAGAATAATGGGAAGGCATCTGATTTGTTGTGAAACAAAATAAGCAGTAATAGGTTAACAATATGAAAATTAATTAAAATATTATAAATAGAATAACAATAAAGGAGTTAGATAATTCTTATATTATTTCCTACTTAGCTGTATTTCTGATTTCATCAAACTCTCTGGAATTTCATTATCCTCCAACATCATATCAACCCTGAAACTTCCACTTCAAAAAAATTCTGTCCCTCAAGCCTCTCTTATCTTTCACTGGTGAAGGTGGACATTAAGACAGTGAAAAACTCCTTTTAGATCCTCTATTTAAGGAGGGTTGTCAGAAAAACTACCATAGTTTCCCATCTAGGTGCATTGTTATGGACTTCATATGCTCCTATGTTAGGTCCCTTCTCATTCCTTTTAGTTTCTTTTTATGTATTGCTTTGTTTTGTTTTTTCATTTCATTATGAACTTCTTATGAGCAGGGATTTTTTTTTTCATTCTGTGCATCCTCAGCACTTAGCTTAGTGCCTGATACAGAGTAAGCACTTAATAAAGTATCTATTAACTGATTGAGATAATAAAATGTACTTTCTTCCTTTCTTGTAGAAAGATGAAAATATCCTGTGTTGAACATTGTATATAATGTCACATTCAGTTGATATCCTTGAAGGTTTTATTGAGCTGTTATTTTTTTTTCATTCTTTTCACTTCTGTGTTACAAGGAATGACTCTTTATGTAAGGAAGAAGAGAGAGATTTATTTGGAAATGATGGTGATTTTTTTTTAATGAGCAATACAACTTTTACAAAAAAGTATGAAGTAGTTTTGTAAAACCTGACGTAATTAACAGAACAAACATTACAGCTTTTAAAAGGATTATTATTATTATAGTTAGTAAATTCAGTAATGATAATAAATGGTATACATCATTTGCTTACCAATTTGACCTCTACAAACAGTCCATCATAAAGCCAACTAGCTTGCAAGAAATATAAAATCATACTTGATTGAGACAGAGAAATACTTAAGAGATATAGGGGGAGATTTATCCAGGGAAATGAAGAAACATGAGAACTCATGAAGCTCAATTTCAGAGGTATTTTTTGGAGAGTGGGGTGAAACAGCAATGCAGAAACTACCTTTACAGAATGGAGGAATTTTTCAAAGTTGGAACATGAGACTTGAGCCTTTTTTTTTTTTTTTTTTTTTTTTTTTTTTTTTTTTTTTTTTTTTTTTTTTTTTTTGCTGCAGTGTAGCTCCTCGGGGTTTGGAATATCATTTTTGCTTAGGCTTTGAAGACCTCAGAAATGATGCTTAAGGCAACATTGGAACTTAGCCCACACTTTTTCCATCCCTTAAACCATCTTCTCTTCTTTGATCAGCAAGACTAGCAAGCAATCCCATGAAATGTTTAAAAGTAAGATTTTTCTACAAGTCTGCTTGAGTAAATCAAACCGGCTGTAATTCTCTGGTAAGTCTTCTAAAAGCTTAGAGCAGGAGTGTAATTGAGCCCCCTGGTGATAGCAGGGAACTTAAATATACTTTATTAACTTTTTCTCCATCACCTTACTGTGTGTTATAAAGAAAAACAGGATTTGCAATCCAGAGAAAACAAGAGAATACTCCATTAAAAGTTCAATAACAACTTAGCATTTAGTTGTGTAAAAATCTTACCAGATACCTAAAATGATGGAACACTTATGTTTCACTGATATATCATTACAGAGCCATCCATTCCAGGAGCAGTTTTCTCAGCTGAAATGATACTTCAGACAAGTACAAAATGGATGTTGGTGATAGGAAAGCATCTTCCTCCTGTGATCGGAGAGAAAGTACTTAATAATAGATAACCTTGCACATGCATTCTGTAAGAAGTTTAGCTTTGAGAGGACTTACATTTCAGTGACACATCATTTGGAAGAAACCAGTGAGAAGAAAGATAATCAATGAATGCTGATATTTATTTGGATTCTTTACTTGGAATCATGTAAAGCTTAGAGACTATTTGTTTAATGCACCATAGCTTTCAATCATTTTAGCAAGTCGGATATCCTGAAAATTTCATCTTTTAACCAGATTCAAAAAATTACCAATCATTAGTCAAATAATTGGTCAGTCAGTGAATACTGAGTTCCCTCTGCCATTTAAAAAAAAAAAAAGTACTAAGGGCTAAGATAATGAAGAGCAATAGCTGCCAGAATCCAGCATAGAATCTTAGTTTTAGAAGGAACCTAAATAAAAATCACTTCAACAAAATCCTCCTAAAATCAACAAGTGACCCACCAGATCTATAAACCTCAAAATTCAGTTTTGTTTTTCACTTATAGTGTTTGCTTCTCTGTCTAACTTTTATCTATATCTCATAGACTTACATTCAAAATCCACAAAATCCACTCTTTCTTTAATATATCACTTCAAATGACCAGCAGGATGAATACGGAAAGGACTGGAGAGACTTACATGAACTGATGCTAAGTGAAATGAGCAGAACCAGGAAATCATTATATACCTCAACAATGATACTGTTTGAGGATGTATTCTGATGGAAATGGATCTCTTCGATAAAGAGAGCTAATTCATTTCCAATTGATCAAGGATGGACAGAAGCAACTACACCCAAAGAAAGAACACTGGGAAATGAATATAAACTGCTTGCATTTTTGTTTTTCTTCCTGGATTATTTATACCTTCTGAATCCAATTCTCCCTGTGCAACAAGAGAACTGTTCGGTTCTACACACATATATTGTATCTAGGATATACTGTAACCTATTTAACAAGTAAAGGACTACTTGCCATCCAAGGGAAAGGGAGGGGGTGGAAGGAGGGAGGGGAAAAATCAGAACAGAAGTGAGTGCAAGGGCTAATGCTGTAAAAAATTACCCTGGCATGGCTTAAAAATAAATAAATGAATGAATAAATAAATGAATAAATAAAACTGATCTTGCTCAGAGGCTGTAATATATATATATATATATATATATATATATATATATATATATATATATATATATATATATAAATCACTTCAATTACCTGAAAATAGCTATTATGCCTTTGCTAAGATTTATCTTTTCAGGACTAAAAATCCCTGGTTTTATTTACCAATTCTCATGTGACATGATTTTGAGGCATTTCATGACACCCATCACTTTCCACTGATTACACTTTAATTTTTTTATGCCCTTCATAAAATGTTATCTATAACTGAAAGTGACAAGCAAGGTGTTGAAGAAAGAGTATAACTCTTTTATGACTATTACTACCATTGTTATTGACATTTAACTCTATCAATGTGGCCTAATACCTGATATTTTGTCCTCACAACATGTAGTTTATTCATATTGAGATTTTATTCTACCAAAGCGGTTAGACCTTTTTTTCTTAAAAAAAAAAAAAAAAACTGTTATATCATCATGTATCTTATAGTTTTTCCTTAGAATATTGATTTAAAAAATATGTGTAGGCTGTTCATCACTATTAAAATATGTATTATTAGCTTTAGTTTATTGTTGCAGCAAAGAAAGCTCACTGTCTTATAATTGGAAGATTTAATTTGAAATGCCTTTTAAAAAATCAGGATAATATTTTTATATCTCCAGCCATATAGCAGTTCTCCTATTATATGCAATATTTCAAAGATTTTTACACAGTGCCTTAGCAATCATATTTTCCAGTCTCATAAAACTAACATGGATTTTATTTGTGTCTGTTTATCCCATATTACTGAAAGCAATTAAGTTACACTTACCATAGTCTCATTCATCTGTCATTTTAATTTCATCAGTAAAGATTTCCCAGGCAAAAAATAATTTTTCTTGAGAGAGAAAACTGAAAAAATAATTGGGTTTATTGGGTCTGTCTTGTCTACATCACTTCATCCATCCTAAGCAGTGGTTCCCTCTTATCTTTATCTTTACCTTGTCCCCAACATAATTTATCTTTCTCACATTAACATTAAATGTCACCCTTAGTTGATCCCAAGTTTTTGTGCTCCTGCCCACCATTATTACAGGACTATGCCATTCTTTCAAGTACATTCTGGTTTACTTGCCCTCTTCTCAACATGCTCTGAAAAATAGAATTTGGTCAATGATTTATTCAAATTAGTCTCCTTATAAAGGTCTTCATCATGAAATTTATGCTTATTTTATGTAATCAGAATTTCATTCTTAGGAATTTACTATATCCCTTAGGCACTCTTTCAGACAAAATTTGACCTAGAAGGACCAGTCATCTTTTCTCAAAGCTTGTAGAAACTCACTCACCAAAACTCTAGAATATACTTTAAATTATCTGTCCAAACACATTTATCACCTACTATTACAATTTCAAAGGCATTGTAACAAATATTGGGAGTAGAAAAGTTTTTTTTTAAATTTTTTTTAAAGGTAGTCCCTGATTTCAAGGAGCTCATAATCTAATGAGGGAGACAACAAGAAACAAATAGGTATATGCAGGATAAATAAAAAATAAATAACAGGGAATAGTAAAGATTTCCTGTTAAAAATGGTTTTAGATTGAGGGAGGATTCTGGGAAGATCACAGAGTAGGTCAGTAAATTTTAAGCTCTCCAGATTTTCCTCACAAACAGAACAATATTTTGCACCCCAGAGTAAACATAGACTGTTGAAAAACAAAGAAGACTTGGGGCTAAACAGGAGCCCTCCCTAGGCAATCCAAGAAAACCCAAAGAAAAATACTAGGTTGGTGATTAACCAGTGAAGTGCAAATACCTTCAGGGTGCCTCTATAGAAATAGCCTGCTGGAGCCCTGAGAGTGGCAGAATCTCAGCCCTAACCACAGAAACTTTTACCCACCAGATAATCTAGCTAGGCAATAGTCTGAGAATAGGAAAACTGAGGAAATTTCTGATGATAAGAAACTCCAGGCCTAGCTGTGCTACAGAGACAGGGCCCTGGATGAGAAAGATCCAGCATGCTTGGTAAGTACAGAGTTAGTGGAGCAATTGCATGAGGGCAGAACTTTTTGTTTGGGGTTCCAGGTCAGAGGGGAGAACCGAAGTGAAGCTAGAAATATCATAACTCTCACCTCAGAATTAGAGGTGCTCAAACTAATACTTCTCATTTAAAAAAAAATTAACCTGCAAAAAAAGCACCCCAACCCATAGAAACTTACCATGGGAATATGGAAGACAAGGGTTCACCAAAATAAATAAATAAATAATAAAATATTAAAATAAATAAATCAATATGAAATAAATAAAATAAAAAAAGCTTCTTCTACCCCAAAGAGTAACATTAAATGTTTACCTGCCCAAAGAGAATTTATAGAACATCTCAAAAATGAATTTAAAAATCAAATGAAAGATTGAGGAAAAACTAAAAAAAAAATAAATAAAATAAAAATGATCCAAGAAAAACAAGAATATTATGGTTGGGGCAAGAGAGTGTACCAGCTAGGAAAAAAATACAAAGTCTTAAAGAAAATAATTCTTTGAAAATTAAAATTGGACAAGAGAACAAAAGAACAAAAGTAAAGCTCTAAGAGACCAAGAAAAAACAAAACAAACTGTAAGGAATGAAAAAAAAAAATAGAACAGATTGTGAAATCTTATAAGAAAACAGATCTAGAAAAGAGATCAAGAAGAGAAAATATAAGAATAATTGCACAACCTGAAAGTTATGAGCAAAAAAAAAAAAGAACTTTGACACAATAATGCAAGAAATAATCCAAAAAATAAAATATCCTGAAGTTATACAGCATGAGAGGAAAAAAGAAATGGAAAAATCCATCAATTAACTATTCAGAAAGATCCTTTGTGGAAAACACATAAGAATATCATTACCAAATTTCAAAAATCCCAAGTCAAAGAGAAAATTTTGCAGGAAACAAGAAAAAAAATTCAAATATGCTACAGCTACATTTAAAATCATATAGCACTTAGTAGCAGCCACAATAAAAGACTATAGATCCTGTAATCATATATACCAGAAATTAAAAGAACTAGGATTGCAGCCAAAAATATCATATTCAACAAAATTTTCCATAATACTGAATGGAAAAATGGATAGTTAACAAACTTATAGATTTTCAGTACTTTGTCTTAACCAAATCTGAATATAAAAGAAAATTTAATATCTAAGATCCAAGATCAACGATTAATTTCAAGGCACTTTAACATGGACAAATTGTTTGGATTTTTTTATATGAAAATATATACCATATATTTATGATTGATATCAGTAACTGAGCAGGTTAAAAAAAAATTAGGACAGTTTTAAGTATGATTTGACTCTAAAAAAGCAAAACTGCCTAGAAAAAGATAAAAATAGTAATTAAGTTGTACAAATGAAAGAAGGAATAGATATAGAGGTATTTAAGTGGGGAGGAGGGCTTCTAGTTCTGAAAAGTTACTCTCATCAGGAACAGATTAAATAGGCAACATTACATATATACCATGAATTATAGAGCACCTTCCAAAATCTATTTTAAAAAATAAGGGGGGATGAAATAGGACTCGGTGGGATATAGAAGGGTATATAGATATATGGCAGTTAGACAAGGTGTATAGATTAATGGGCAAGGGATAAAGGATAAGGTTGGGTTTAGAAATGTGTATAGAATTATAGTAGTGGGATAAGGTGTGAATTAATGGAAAAGGGATAAATGGCTGAAAGAGTGCCATAAAATAAGAGTATATAGAAGGATATTTAGATTGCTAAGGTGTATATATCAAGGGAATAGAATGAAGAGGGCAGAAAAAGGGTAAGTGGAAAAGAGAGGAATCTATGGATGTGGAGAGATTAAGCAATAGCAAGGCAAGTTAAAGAGCAAAATTAAATTGAAGATATATCAGGAATAGAAAATAAGAGATATACACAAACACTACAATGAAGATCAGGAGTAGAATTTTTTTAGAAAAAAAAATGTAAGGCACTAGTAATCACTGATCTTAGAGTCAAATTTAAAGATTGAGTCAAGAGAGAAATCTATATTATAGAACAATCATATTAATATTGTTTTAGATGCATGTTCACATTTGAGTAAATGTGTAAATGTGTGTATGTGAGTATATGTATATGTATGTATATATGTGCCTATATGTATGTATATTTGTTAGATGTATGTATATGTGTTGGTGAGTTGGTGAGTTTGGAGATAGGTATATGTGCTTGCTTGGCAGAGTTGGAGGAGGAAGTATAAGGGGAAAAAGAATAAAGTAAAAGTACACAGAAAACAAAACAATATAAAGTAAAAGTACACAGAAAACAAAACAATATCTTACAAGAATTCAAAAGAAAGATGGACATTCATGAATATAATTTATTTTATTATTATAATATATGCATTCTTGAAAAGGAAATTTATTGTTATATATTTTGAATCCTCCTTGGTGTTCTACTGGGCACACGTGAATGTTTTGTTTTGTTTTGTTTTTTTATTTTCTTTTTCTGTCTTTTTCCATTTTTTTCTTCTTATTTTGAATTCAACTCAATTTAAAAAAAAATATTGAAAACATGGTTTTAAACTGGGACTTCAAGGAAGCTTGGGTTTGTGTATGTGTATTTTTAACCAATGAAGAATTCTAAAAGGACAATAGTTTTAAGTTTTACATCATTCTTACATCATAACTTATTTTTCCTAATTGACCAGAATCAATTTCATAGTCAGTCAACCAGTCAATTAGCATTTATTCAACTTCTACTATGTGCCAAGCACCATGGAAAACAAAATGTCTCCCATTAAAGTTTTTTTTTTTTAATTAGCTTGAAGTGAACATTAAAACATATTTCAACTGCCTGTAAGTAACTTACATTCTAGATCTACAGTGACAGTGAAAGAAGAAAAAAAATTTAGAAAAGGAATGATAAAGTATTTTAGAGATCATGTCAACTCACTCCATTTTATATATAAAGAAACAAAGAAATTGTCATGTTTCTAGAATCACACAATATTATGATAAAAATAAAGTATGTTATGGCAAAACACATTAACTAGTATTATAGTTTTGTTGGGAAAGATAGTCATGGTCATACATTAACTGAAATAAAAACTCGTACCTATATGAAAACTTTCACCAGATTCTGGCTCTTATAAGAAAATGTAATATGTTATAAACTCACTATAGGAAACCAAATCTGCAATAAATAACAAAGTTAGGAGTAACTGTTCCAAAGAAGGGGATTGAAGATGGGAACAAAATTTCAAGTAAATACTAGGTAGATATAAGAATCAGTCATGACATAGTTAGGGTCAAATTATATCCTTGTATTTTTGTAGCATGTTATTGTGTTTAAACTCTTTTAGTTACATTTTCACATTTGATTATCTCATAAACTTCATGTGTAGCATAAAGTATGTGAGGCAGAAACTCTGTGTTTTCCTTTACCTGTAGAAAAGTAAAATCCAGAGAAACTAACCAATTAATTAAAGGTTAAGTTAATGACAGATGAATTAGATAAGGAAAAATAATAAATCTGTTTTCATTAATATAGAGAATATCATTCACCAAGGCAGTCTGTGGCCTTCTTTACAACTTATAGTTTGAAAGAGTTTTCTAGAGGCCCAGGATGCTAAATGACTTACCCAGAGTCAAAGATAGAATTTGAATTCAGGGTTTCCTGAGTCTGAAACCAGCTCTTTATCCATCAGTGCAAGGTTCTTCTAGTTGACTTATGGAACAAAAATGAAATAATTAGTATGGCATATGGGGTTAGAGTAGCCAGAAAAAGAATTAGATAAAATGCACTTACCAAACAGGACTATATTATTCAAAGATGAGGTCATAAGAGAAACTCCATGGCCATAGTTACCAAAAAAAAAAATACCAACAGGCTATTAAATTCAGTAAAAACACTTAAGCTTTGCCCTTTTTGTCAGAGATATAATAATAACTAAGTGATGCAATGGGTAGAACACCAGGCCTAGAATCAGAAAGAACTGAAATCTAATCAAATCTCAGATAGTAGCTGTGTGACTCAGGTCAAATCATTTAACCCTGTTTGCCTCACCCTTAAAATAAAACAAACCAATATAGTATCTTTGCTAAGAAAATCCTAAAATGGGGTCAAAAAGAGTCAGACAGAATTGAAATGCCTCAACAACAATGACAAAAAGACATTGTGATGTCATGGGATAGAAAACCAGCTTTGGAATTAAGGATACCTGGCATCCTGAGCTAACAATTGTTGTGTTGAACTTTGTGACCCCAGGAACACCTCTGTTCAATTTTTCCTTTGACATTTACTAGCTGTGTGATTATGAGCAAGTTACTTAATTGTTTGAGCATCAGTCTCCTCATCTGAAAATGAAATAGAGAGATGCATGGCCTCTGAGGTCCCTATAAGTTCTATGTTTATTTTCCTCTAACATATATTCTCATATATGGCTATGGAAAATTCATTTAATCTCTTAGTAACACCAGATATATTTTAAGAGTCAAATTTATAGATGTGTTTCTAATCTGCATTAGTTAAAGGATTACCCACTCCTTGAACTCCCAATATTTGTAAAATCACAGATATGGACTAAAATAAAAATACAGCATGAGGGCTTTTTGTTTGTTTTCTGGGGTAGTAAGTTGTTTTCTTAGGTTAGGTTAGGTTAGGTTAGGTTAGGTTAGGTTAGGTTAGATTAGGTTAGATCAACATTTGCTCTTTAGGTCTCAATGGTGAATAGGTTTAGTGAATAGCACCATCTCTTAAAAATTACTATACATTTAATTTGGGATATAAATGCTATAGAAAACAATAGAAACAAATAAACAAACAAACAAAAAAAAAAAACTAATACCCTGTAGTATTTCATGTATTCTTTTTATTATCCCAATGGGAGCTTGAGGAAGTAGCAACTGCCGACAATTCTCAGAAATTCTTCTGAGGGACCTAGCACCAAAAAGATTGGTTTGTATGCCTTAGGATTACAGAATCATAGAATTAGAGCTAGCAAAAAGCAGCCTTATTTAGTTCAAAGCCTTCATTTCATAGTTCAGTTTCAAACTGATGCCAAGAGTAGTAAAATAAGTTGCTCAATGTTACAAAAAAATGATATAGATGGGGACTTGAGCCTAATCCTTTGATTACAAATTCAGCACTTTTTTACTGTAATTCTACACTCCTACCTGGAGAGATATCATCTCACCCTAATTATCTGGAATACCAATTATTTTTTTTTTCCATTTTGCACTTAAATCAATTATTAAGTTAGTTTGAGCTTCATCCCAAGAAAAATCTTTTTCTTCCCTATGAAGAACAAAACTTCTTCATAGTTTTGTTTGAATTTTGATATTAAATCAATGATATGACCAAAGGATATGAGTAAGATTCATCCCATAGACAATGATGATTGCATTATGTAGCCTATCTACATATACATTCATCCAGCAGTCTAAATAGTAACTGAGTAATTATTTCATTGAGATATAGTGTGATACTGTAAACAGAGCCCTTAAGCCAGGAAAGCCTAGATTTAATTCCTATCTCTGACAGCTATTTGACACTGACCAATTTACCAATACTATAAGAAACTCTCAAAAACACTCAGTTGGGGAGAAGGTGTCAGTCACCTTGCCTTATGAGAAGGAGTTTCCATATTGCTAAGTCACTTTTACTGGCCTTGTTCTGTCTTCAGGATAGGATGCAAAAGATAGCAAAAATAATAGCAGTTCAGGTGAAAGAGAGTTAACACAGTATCATTACTTAGGGATACATTAATTAGGGATAGGAACTAAACCTGTGTTTCATTGGTAAAGAGAACTCTTAAGGTGAGGAAAGTTCCTCCATCAGTGAAGGTTGGCATTTTCATAGCAACTTCCAGTCTGCCAGTAACCTAGGGCATTGAAAGCATAGGTGTCTTGCCCAGATTTACATAGCCAAGATGTCAGAAACAAATATGAACCCAGTTTTTCCTGGCTTGGAGATCAACTTTTTGTCTGCTGTGCAAAGCCATTAAAGCTGTCTAAAAATATTGAAGAATATTGTTTTCTCCCTCACTAGTCTAATTTTTATTTCATTGCATCAAACATCTTATCTTATGTAATATATGTTGTTCATATACATATACATACTATAAACACGTGTATATATACATACATTATATATATGTATATATATATACATATACACACACAGATAGATAGATATACACACATACATATATATGCAAATATTGCTATTATTGTTTTGTTATATCAGTCTTGCCTGACTCTTTGTGAGCCCAATGAAGATTTTCTTGGTAAAGATACTGAAATAGTTTGACAGTTCCTGTTCCACTCACTTTGTAGAAACAAACAGGATTAAATGACTGGTTCAGAGTCATATAGCTATAATTAATGTTTATGATAAATAAATAATTATAATTATATAATAAACATATATGTATCTGTGACTATATATGTATGTATGTATCTATATATAAATGCATGTATATATGAACTATATATGCATGCTTGTTTGTATTGTTTCTAATGTATTGTATGTGTATAGGTATGTGCTTGTGTGAAAGTTTATACATCAATTTTTACTAATTTAAATAAACAAAAAACAATTCTTAATAAAGCTTTTCATTAGGATCAATTTCATGTTTTAGTTATCAACTACAATAATTTATTGAGTTACCAGAAAAAGTAAGGAATTCCTCTTTATTTAAGATCTTCAAATGAAAACTAGGTGACTGCCATGGATATGACAGATTGAAGTCAATCTCAAGTAAAAGCTGGATTTGATGACTCCTTTAACAGGATTTACATATGAGGAGCCAGGTGAGGATTAAAAATTGACTGGGGAAATGAACCAGACATGCAGAGCTGAGTAGACTTAGGATGTATAGAGGTTTTACATATGAGAATAATCTGAACAAGACTATGAGGTAAGAAGGAACATGATTATTTGAGGACAAATGAAGAAATTACCCTGACTAAAATGCAATCATATTAGGGAATAATGCAAAATAAAATTGGATACCTTAAGTGGAGCTAGATTTTGGAAGACAGAAAAAATAAAAGAAGTTTAGATTTAAGCTCCAGGAAACTAGGAACTCATGCTGCTTTTGCAGCAGAGAAATGATGTGATGAAAATGATATTTCACAAAGATTAATATCTAAAATGAACTGAAGAGACTTCCATATGTTACCATAGGGTCTTTCAACCCTGTTATGTGGCTAGTACACGTATTATTTTTCCTCATTTTATAGATACAAAAAAAAAAAATGGATTGAAATAGTTCTCAGGGATCTGGGCTTGTAATGTATCTTTTTTTTTTTTTAGGAACATGTGCTTTGACCCCTTGGTTTTTACCTGAAACTCCATAATGGTCCTTTGAAACAGACCAATACAGGATTCTGGTTAAGAGGGAAGGAAAAAAAAGCTCAATGGAGAATTGTAAAAGTCTCAAACTTGATGCATTTGGGAAAGAGATAAAACCTATCTCCTTGTTTTTATGGTCTTTTGAAGGGATAGCTCTTCATGGCACAGTCAACAAATATTTCTGATGCAACTTCACTCCCATGGATAAGGAACTAATTAAAAGATGTTGACACTTTCATGTGCCTTAGTAAAGAGTCAAGGCATACGTCTATACAGAAAAGAGTAATATCCTATACCTTATTTCACAAATAAATAAACTAATTCAGGAGAGGTTATAATAGTCACAATGCTGGTAGATGACAGAAATATGACTTGAACCCAGTTTGAGGGTGCTTCCCATCCCATGACACTGCATCTTTAAAAAATCAGCTAGGGTCCAGTTACAAATAATAGCTGTCTTTCACTAGATTTCTAAAACAAACAACAACAACAACAACAAAAAAAAAAAAAAAAAAGCTTGGATATGATACACAAAAAGAAGTGAGAGTTAGAACATTTACAAGTGGCCAAGTCTGAGGAATGGCTAAGTGAAAAACAGCATAATGTGTGAGCATTGTGTAGAAAGAATTACCCCAAGGACAAGCTCTCAATGAATAAAGGATTCTATTCATTATCTGGAACCCAGAAAAGGGTGGCTAATGACATACAGTCAGAAACATTCTAACTAGAAACTAGTCTATATCTTTACAATATAAGCATTTAATTAGCCTGAAGGAGAAGAGTCAACACCCAATTACCAAAGTCTGTGGGAGACAGAAGATACTGCTACAATACATAGAATTTAAATGCCTAACAAATGGAAACATCAGGAGTGTTACTTAACTTTGCAATATTAAGAATGCAATTAGGTTTCTTCACTTCAAATAACCATGATGCCTAGACATTCAAATAGCAGTGCTTTCATTATTGAATACAGTCCTTCAGGTCCAGTATTCATCTGGATAAGATTCAAATCAACCAATCAATAAATAGATCAACAGCTATTTATCAGATGCTTATCATATACTCGGTAATAGGCAAAATAAAAAAGTAGAATTTTGCCCTCAGTCTCTCTTTGTTGCCTAATTGAAAAGATAAAGAATATATGATATGTGTCTACAAAGTAATATTGTTGATAGGGTTATACTGGTTTTTCAAAAAAAAAAAAAAGACTAGCACCTCTAAAGTAAGGGCTTGCCTATCCTTTATCAGCACTACTCATTTATCTTTGATATCTATCTGGCAGTCAACTCTCACCTGCGATTCTAAGAAGCTTTAATCATAGCAGTCATATCTTGGTAAAAGCATTTCAGCAGATGGGCTGAACTTGATTGAGGGTAACCAAGATGAAATATGGAGATGTCTACCCCAAACACATCCAGACTTCCCCTGGATACATGTGTGTATCAGAAAAGTTTGTTCTAATGGATGTGAAAAGACTCTTAGCTGAAGTAGGAGCTGTAAAGTATATATAACTTAGATACCAAGGTCCACTGTATTTTGACTTTTGTCTTGTCATTACATTAGACTTTGGTAACTCAGGAAGATAAAGTTAGGGTATTGACTTTGTGCAGCTCTGCCTCACTTAAATATAATTCACTCATGAATCAAGACATCAGCTATGATGTCACTCAAAAACAAAGGACAAATAACAATAATGTATAAAGGGCTGAAACTATGAAAAGGTGTACTTGAATCAGACAACTGAGCACTTAAGGTTAATTACTCTATTAGGATATGTTTTGTATAAAATGGCTGTTCTCACCATTGGTGCTGGCTCAATGTTTGATGTTAAGATAATCGTAGGCAAGAATTAGAGGGTGGGGTAAGACAGGCAAGATTTCACTTTCTGGCAAGATGAGGAATAGAAAGGTGGAGATTCTGGACTCCAGAATGTAGAGAGCTGAAACTCTTGAGTCGATGCACTGAGGTCAGGACAGCCAAGCACTTGAGGCTAATTACTGATTGGACAATATTCTATGGACATTATGCTTGGAAAATGGCCCTTCCCACTATCCTGTGCTGGATCAATGATTGGTGTATAGAGAGGATTGTAGGAGGGACTAGGCGGTGGAGTAAGACTAGCCAGAGTCACTTTTTGCGGTGTTTGCGGAAGAAGGCGGTTGCAGAGATTTTACTTCCTTCCCCTTCACTTCTACCCCTAAAGACCAAGAATAAAGACTAAGGACTTTTGCTTCTCCTGGCTCTGGCTGATTCTAAGGTATCCTGGGTGCTAGCGTGGTCGTCAACTTTGGTGCTCGCGCGTGGGGCCTGAGGACCCTAACTTCACTGAAGAAGTCTCTGGTGACCAGAAAATAGGGTAAGTATTTAAATAGACAAACAGGAACTTACTTTGTTAAGGGCTAAACTAGTAACCTTTTCTAGCTGAAATGGAGCACATATTGGGAAAAAATTCTTCCCTTGCCCTGCGCCTACTCCCGCCCCAAGGGGATGCTATAGAAAGCATACTTAAGTTGATCAAGGGACAAAACTTAATTGTAGCTTGGTTGCAGATTGCTAGATTCTTGGGTACATTAGAACGCACATCTCCTTGGCTCATAAAGGAAGAGGAGACAGGGCTAGATAACTGGAATCTAATAGGACAATAATTATGCAAATACTAAAACAATAAAGGCCCTAGTTCAATTTCCAAGGAAACATTTTATACATACAACATAATACGATTGCTTTAAAGAATAGTGCAAGTTATAGAAAAAAGAAAAATTCTAAGAATGGCCAGATGGGGAAGTGTGAGGAAAATGAGGACAAAGGAGGAATTAAAAGCATTATCGGGGGGAGGGGAGAGGGAAGGAGAGAGGGGGGGAAAGGGAATGGGGATGGGGGAGGATGGTGAGTTAAGTGAGGATGAAGGGCATAGTGAAGGGTGTGGTGAAGGGTGTGGTGATTCTCGCTCTCACAAAGCAGCTTCAACCTCGCCTAAACAAGAACTGGTTCTTGACATGCCCCAATCACCTTCACCTTCTGGAATGGAGGGGGGGGGGATTAGTGGGAGGGGTGGTGATACCACCAGCACCACCCCCTCCTATGACTAGATTGCAAAAGGCAATATGTAAAGCCACAGAAGAAGGGCAGAATTTAGGTAATTTGCAACTGGAAATGTATCCTGTGATTCAACAGTTTGACACTTCAGATCAAGAAAGTAGAAGATACGCACCTTTTGATATAGAAATCCTCAAAGACCTGAAAAAGGCTTTCATTCTTTATGGAGCTACATTAGCTTATGTAAAGATATTATGGGGGGTGGGGAGCCAAGATGGCAGAGAAGGCACACCCAACTTTCTAAGCTCCTCTCATTCACCTCACAACCAACTATTAAATTCAGCCTCAAAAATAGCTCTTCACTACTTAAATTCATGAAGATTAGAAGCACTACAACTTACCAGCAGAAGATAATTTGGAAGATTACCAGGAAAGGTTTGGCCTGAGGGCCAGGAACAGGCTCATGTAAGCAGCAAGAGACTGGAGTCCTGAGCAGACCAGGGGCAAGGGTGATCTCTGTGGCTAGAGAAGTTATAGAGATGACTCTACTATAGGCTAACTGCTCTGCCTTGATTACAAAGCAGTAAAATGACAGAGAAATTAAAAACTAAAACAGTAGATACTCTAAAAAATGCCAGAACCTAACAAGATCTGGCTGTAACCACTCAATCTGGAAGTGACTCGGGCAGACCATAACACAGGCTTGCAGCCACATGCTGCAATTTGGGGCTTTTGCAGGGGTAATTACTAATCTGCAGGGCAAGAAGGCACAGCCTGGGCAGCCTCTAATCAGCATGTGGGGGGGGGAGAGGAGAAGAGGGGGGACTTGGCCTGGGGCAATAGAACTTTCCCAGAAGACTATGCTTCCTGGGGCAGAGACACATCTGGTCCCTGCAGGACAATTCACTGCTCCCCTGCTAATACCCACAGCCCCAGGGCGGGATTTGGCTTGGGGTAGTGAAACTCTCACTGCTCGGTGTCTAGTCCCAGGGCAGTCGTTATCCCACACAGCAGGCACTTTGCAGGGCACTTTCCCAGCTCAACCGTGCAGTCCTGAGTTACTTCTGGGTGGGGAACTCTTTCCCAGAGCACTCTAGTACCTCCCTCCTTTTTGTAGCCAGCTGGCAGGACAGCTATCTGTCCATACACCTATCACTACTCTGCAGAGAAAGCTGATAACCTCCTGGCTCTAAAGGCAGACCCTACAGGCTTTAACAAAATGAGTAAAAAACAAAACAAAACAAAAGGACGATTGATAGTTTCTATACTGAAAGAGAACAACTTTTCAACCCTTAAGAGACTAATAGCAGACAGTCTTCAGACAATTGTTGGCCCAAAAAAAAAAAAAAAGGCTTTCCTAAAAGAGACTACTAAAAACCATAAAAGGGAACTAGAAGAAAAATGGGGAAAGGAAAGAGAAGCTATGCAAGAGAGCAACAATTTCCTGAAATGTGAATTGGAAAAGTTAAAAAACTCTCAAGAAGTGCAAGGAAACAGAATTTGTGAATTGAAAAAGAAAATAACTCACTAAAAAAAAAATAGTGAAATGGAAAAAAAATTCCATAGAGCAAAACAACTCATTTAAAAACTCAATTGGACATATACAAAAAGAAGTAAAAAAAGCTAATGAAGAAAATAACTCACTAAAAATCAGAATTGAACAAATAGAAATGACTTAATTGAGACATCAAGAATCAGTCAAGCAAAACAAAAAAAAAAAAAAAAAGATTGGAAAAAATGTCAAATATTTACTTGGAAAAACAGCAGAAATGGAAAATAGATCTAGGAGAGATAACCTGAGGATCATTGGACTATCTGAAAATTATGATGAAAAAAAGAGCTTAGATACTATTTTACAAAAAATCATCAAAGAGAACTGCCAAGAGGTAATAGAAGTGGAAGGTAAAATAGGCATTGAAAGAATTCATCGAACACCTCCTGAAAAAGACCCTAAAATAAAGACCCCGAGGAATATTGTGGCCAAATTTCAGAATTTTCAGTCTAAAGAAAAAATATTACAAGCAGCAAGGAAAAAACAATTTAAATACCTAGGTGCCACAATAAGGGTCACGCAAGATGTGGCTGTCTCAACATTAAAGGATTGAAGGGACTGGAATCTGATATTTTGAAAGATAAAAGAGCTTGGAATGCAGCCAAGAATAAACTACCCAGCTAAGTTGAGCATTTTTTTCCATAGAAGAAGATGGACATTTAATGAAATAGAGGAATTCCAATTGTTTCTAAGGAAAAAAAAACAGACTTAAACAAAGCAATTGATCTCCAACAACAGGACTCAAGAGAAGTAGAAAAAGGTAAAAGGAACTCTTGAGAACTGTATTTCTATTGTGGATATACATAAAAACCACATGTACAATTTGATTTTATTGCTATAACATAAAAAAGGGAAGTAGAAATGGAAAGGGATAGTGTCAGAAAAAGGGAAAAGGAGAGATAAAAAGAGGAAAATGACATGCGACAAGAGGCAAAGGAAACCTATCATATCTGAGGGAACTTAGAGAGGGGGAGGAACATTGTGTGAATCCTACTCTTATCAGAGTTGGCTCAAAGAAGAAACAATTTAATTTTTTTTAAAGAGAATCTTCTCTCACCTCATTAAAAAGTGGGAGAGGAGAAGGAAAAAGAGTAATAAGGAAAGGGGACAAGAAAGGGGAAGGGATTCAAAGGGAGAAGAGAGGGGTATTAAAGAGGGAGAGCTGCGTGATGTAAGTGGGACCAATAAGTTTAATACTAGGGAAGAAGGGAAGGAGGGCAAGAAAAAGAAAAGTATAATCTGGGGATATTAGAATGGCATGAAATACAAAATTAGTAGTTTTAACTGTAAATATGAATGGGATGAACTCTCCCATAAAGAGGAGATGGATAGCAGACTGGATCAAAAGTCAGAACCCTACAATATGTTGTTTACAGGAAACACATTTAAAAAGAGAAATACAAACAGAGTAAAGGTAAAAGACTGGAGCAGAATCTATTATGCTTCAGGTAGAGTCAAAAAAGCAGGGGTAGACATCCTTATCTCAGATCAAGCAAAAGCAAAAATTGATCTAATTAAAAGAGATAAGGAAGGAAACTATATCTTGCTAAATAGCTTTGCTATGCTATAGACAATGAAGCAATATCAATATTAAACATATATGAACCAAGTGTGATAGCATCTAACTTCTTAAAGGAGAAGTTAGGAGAGTTGCGAGAAGAAGTAGACAGCAAAACTATAATAGTGGGAGATCTCAATCTTGCACTCTCAGATTTGGATAAATCAAATTACAAAACAAATAAGAAAGAAATTAAAGAGGTAAATAGAATATTAGAAAAATTAGGTATGATAGATCTCTGGTGGAAACTGAATGGTGACAGAAAGGAGCATACTTTCTTCTCAGCAGTTCATGGAATCTACACAAAAATTGACCATATGTTAGGATACAAAGACCTTAAAGTTAAATGCAGGAAAGCAGAAATAGTAAATACTTTTTTTTTCAGATCATGATGCAATAAAAACTACATTCAACAAAAAGTCAGGGGTAAATAGACCAAAAGTAATTGGAAAATAAATAATCTCATCTTAAAGAATGATTGTGTGAAATACCAAATTATAGACACAATGACTAATTTCACTCAAGATAATGACAACGATGAGACATCATAGAAAAATTTATAGGATGCAGCCAAAGTGGTAATAAGGGGAAATTTTATATCCTTAAGAGGCTTACTTGAATAAAATAGAGAGAGAGAAGATCGATGAATTGGGCTTGCAACTTAAAAAACTTGAAAAAGACCAAATTAAAAACCCCCAATCAATTACTAAACTTGAAATTCTAAAATTAAAAGTAGAAAATAATAATATTGAAAGTAAAAAAAAAAAAAAACTATTGAACTAATAAATAAAACTAAGTTGGTTTTATGAAAAAAACAATAAAATTGATAAACCTTTGGTAAATCTGATTAGAAAAAGAAGAGAGGAAAATCAAATTAGTAATCTTAAAAATGAAAAGGGAGAAATTTCCACCAATGAAGAGGAAATTAAAGAAATAATAAGGGGTTACTTTGTCAAACTTTATGCCTATAAATTTGATAACCTAAGTGAAATGGATAACTACCTCCAAAAATATAGGCTTCCCAGATTAACAGAGGAGGAAGTAAATTGCTTGAATAGTCCCATTTCAGAAAAAGAAATAGAACAAGCTATTAATCACCTCCCTAAGAAAAAATCCCCAGGACCAGATGGATTGACATGTGAAGTCTACCAAACATTTAAAGAATGATTGGCCCCAATATTATGTAAATTATTTGATAAACCAGGGAATGAAGGGGTCCTATCAAATCCCTTTTATGCCACAGACATGGTACTGATACCTAAACCAGGTAGGTTGAAAACAGAGAAAGAAAATTATAGACCAATCTCCCTAATGAATATTAATGCTAAAATCTTAAATAAGATATTAGCAAAAAGACTACAAAAAATCATCCCCAGGATAATACACTATGATCAAGTAGGATTTATACCAGGAATGCAGGGCTGGTTCAATATTAGGAAAACTATCAGTATAATTGGCCATATTAATAATCAAATTAACAAAAACCATATGATCATCTCAATAGATGCAGAAAAAGCATTTGATAAAATCCAACATCCATTCCTATTAAAGACACTTGAGAGTACAGGAATACCATGGACTTATCCTTAAAATAATCACCAGCATCTATTGAAAACCACCAGTAAGTATCATATGTAATGGGGAAAAACTGCAACCATTCCAATAAGATCAGGAGTGAAACAAGGTTGCCCACTGTCCCCATTACTATTCAATATTGTATTAGAAATGCTACTTCGGCAATAAGAGTTGAGAAAGAGATTAAAGGAATTAGAGTAAGCAATGAGGAAACCAAATTATCACTCTTTGCTGATGATATGATGGTTTACTTAGAGAACCCCAGTGATTCTATTAAAAAGTTATTAGAAACAATCCACATCTTTAGCAAAGTTGCAGGATACAAAATAAACCCAAATAAGTCGTCAGTATTCTTATATATCACTAACAAAACCCAACAGTTAGAGTTACAAAGAGAAATTATATTTCAAGTAACTACTGATTGTATAAAATATTTAGTAATCTATCTGCCAAGGGAAAATCAGAAACCTTATGAACAAAACTACAAAACATTGATCTAACCAATTGGAAAAAAAATATTAAATGCTCTTGGATTGGATGAGCAAATATAATAAAGATGAAAATATTACCTAAACTAATCTATTTATTTAGCACTATACCAATCAGACTCCTCCCCCAAAAATTTTAATGACCTAGAAAAAATAACAACAAAGTTCATGTGAAAAAACAAAAGGTCAATAATTTCAAGGGAATTAATGAAAAAAAAATCAAATGAAGGTGGTCTTGCTGTAGCAGATCTAAAATTATATTATAAAGCAGCAGTTACCAAAATCATCTGGTATTGGCTAAGAAGTAGATTAATTGAACAATGGAATAGGTTAGGTTCAAAGAAAAAAACAGTCAATATCTTTAATGATCTAGTGTTTGACAAACACAAAGACCCTAGTTTTTGGAAGAAGAATGCGTTATTTGACAAAAATTGCTGGGAAAATTGGAAATTAATATGGCAGAAACTTGGCATTGAACCACACTTAACACCATACACCAAGATAAGGTCAAAATGGGTTTATGACCTAGGCATAAAAAAATGAGATTATAAATAAATTAGAAGAGCATAGGATAGTTTACCTCACAGATCTGTGGAAGAGGTAGGAATTTATTACCAAAGAAAAACTAGAGATCACAATTGACCACAAAATAGAAAATTTTGATTATATCAAATTGAAACATTTTTGTACAAACAAAACTAATGCAGACAAGATTAGGAGGGAAACAATAAACTTGGAAAACATTTTTATAGTCAAAGATTCTGATAAAGGCCTCATTTCCAAAATATATAAATAATTGATTCTAATTTATAAAAAATCAAGCCATTCTCCAATTGATACATGGTCAAAGGATATGAACAGACAATTCTCAGATGAAGAAATTGTTTATTATTTTTTTTTATTTTTATTTAATAATTACTTTATATTGACAGAATTCAGGCCAGGGTAATTTTTTTACAACATTATCCCTTGCACTTGTTTCTGTTCCGATTTTTCCCCTCCCTCCCTCCACCCCCTCCCCTAAATGGCAAGCAGTCCTATATATGTTGGATATGTTGCAGTATATCCTATATACAATATATGTTTGCAGAATCGAACAGTTCTCTTGTTGCACAGGGAGAATTGAATTCACAAGGTATAAATAACCCGGGAAGAAAAACAAAAACGCAGATAGTTCACATTCGTTTCCCAGTGTTCTTTCTTTGGGTGTAGCTGCTTCTGTCCGTCATTTATCAATTGAAACTCAGTTAGGTCTCTTTGTCAAAGAAATCCATTTCCATCAAAATATGTCCTCATACAATATCATTGTCGAAGTGTATAATGATCTCCTGGTTCTGCTCATTTCACTTAGCATCAGTTCATGTAAGTCTCACCAGTCCTCTCTGTATTCATCCTGCTGGTCATTTCTTACAGAACAATAATATTCCATAACATTCGTATACCACAATTTACCCAGCCATTCTCCAATTGATGGGCATCCATTCATTTTCCAATTTCTAGGCAATAGCATCAGCTTTACTGATGCAGACTCCTAATAAGCAATCTGGTGATAGTCTTCCAGATTCTGACTCCAAGCAACAAAATCCAGGAATATACTGGACAGCAGCTGTGACAGCTAACTGACCTATGCTCACTATCTACATAAATGACATACCATTAGAAGGATTGGCAGACACAGGTGCAGATCATACAGTCATTAGCGGTGTTAACTGGCCTAGTTACTGGCCAAAGATTAAGGCAGACACCTACGCGTCCGGCTTGGGGGATCAATAGCAGCTGGAGTTAGTGCTACTCCTTTGAGATGGACTTTTGAAGGTGAAACAGGAGTTTTTACTCCTTTTATAATTGAAAAAAATCCCCATCAATCTGTGGGGAAGAGACATTTTACAACAATTAGTATTAAAAAATGAGTACCTCAGTTTTTTTTTTTTTTTTTTTTTTTAGGCAGGGCTGCTGTTGAAGGCCTGCCAACACTTTCCCCTGTTCCAATCCAATGGAAAGCCAATATACCAGTGTGGATAGAACAATGGCCCTTAGGTAGCAATAAAATTCAGTCCTTATTAGATATAATACAGGAGCAACTTGACCAAGGACACTTACAACCTTCTCTAAGTCCTTGGAATTCCCCAGCATTTGTTGTAAGAAAGAAATCTGGAAAATGGAGGATGTTGACCGATTTAAGGAAGGTAAATGAACAGTTGGAAACTATGGGAACTCTTCAGCCTGGGCTTCCATCTCCTACTCCATTGCCTAGCGAATGGCCTCTTTGGATTATAGACATTAAGGATTGTTTCTATTCTATCCCTCTAGATAAGTAGGGTATGAAAAGATTTGCCTTTTCAGTGCCCAGCGTTAACTTAGCTGAGCCTTATAAAAGATATGAATAGACAGTTTTGTCACAGGGAATGAAAAACAGCCCTACTATGTGTCAAATGTATGTTTCTGCTGCTCTTACTCCAATAAGAAAATCATTTTCAAAAGTTATGTTATTACATTACATAGATGATATATTGGGATGTGCACCTAAGGAACAAATCTTAGAAGCATGACTACAAAAGACCATAGAAATGCTAAAATACTACAAATTTCACATCGCTCCAGAAAAAAATTCAAAGACATGCTCCTTTTCAATATTTAGGATGTAAAGTATATCCTAAGGTGCTTACAGTACAAAAACTTTCCTTAAGAACAGAGAAGCTAAACACCTTAAATGACTTCCAGAAATTGATAGGAGATATCCAATGGATGTGTCCAGTATTAGGCTTAACTACATATCAATTGCAACCATTATAAGACATTTTAAGGGGAGACAGTGCTTTAAACTCACCATGCCAGCTTACAAAAGAATCTCAAGACGCTTTGAGAGAAGTTGAACTGGCTTTATCCAATGTGGTTGAAAGGGTCACTCAAAAACCCTTGGAAATATCGGGTTTTGCTACATAAGAGACACCCACAGCAGTCCTTCATCAAAGAGACAGTGTAATAGAGTAGATGAATCTCCCAGCACAACCAGAACAAAGCCTTACTCCTTATCCAGTGCTTGAGACTAGAATTTCATTAACGGCCATTAAGCGAGCAGTACAATTATCTGGGATAAGACCTGAGAAGATATACACCTTTTATACTGATGCACAAATTAATGTATGCTATGAAATCATCCCAGAGTGGCAAATTTTATTAGCCACGGCTCCAAATTTTACACATGGGTCTCCATTAAAGATAACCAGACTATTACAAAAGTGGTGATGGATTCTTGAAGAAAAGGTTTCTAAAGTTCCTCTTAAAGGACCAACTATCTTTTCAAATGTATCCAAACATAATATTTCTGCTGTATACTCTCATGACTTAACTATAAAGAGAGTAGTCAGAACTCCTTTTCAATACACTCAGCAGAATGAATTGTATGCAATCATTGTAGCTCTTACTTATTATCCAGGAGATATAAATATAATATCTGATTCATCCTATTCAGTGGATTGGTACAAAGAATTGCCACAGCCCAAATAAATTTTGTAGCCTCTAATATATATCAGCTCTTTAAGGAACTTTAAGAGTAAGTGAGAAAGCATCCAGGTAAGATTTATGTCTTACATGTCCATTCTCATGGTGGACTTCCAGGTCCTATTTTTTATGGTAATTCAAAGGCAGATAGCCTTCTAACTATGCTGGCCAATGCTCCTTTATTTCAAGAAGCCCAAGAATCTCATTTTAAATATCATCAGGCTGTTCGACCTTTACATTTGCAATTTGGAATATCAAGAGAGGAAGCTAGGAGCATAGTAAAAGCCTGTACAGCTTGCCTTCCTTTCCATGCTCCTACACTGCCTCCTGGAAAGAACCCCTGTGGTTTGATACCCAATGAAATTTGACAAATGGATGTGATCCATTATAAATCTTTTGGTCATCTGTCTTTTATCCATGTTGTGGTAGATACCTTTTCAGGATTCACTTTTGTAATACCAGCAGCAAAAGAGATAGCCCAAGTGGTCACTGAATTCCTCACACAAGCATTTGCAATTATGGGTATGCCACAAGCCATAAAAACAGACAATGGACCTGCATATACTTCTTTTTTATATATATATATAACTTTTTATTGATAGAACTCATGCCAGGGTAATTTTTTACAGCATTATCTCTTGCATTCACTTCTGTTCTGATTTTTCCTCTCCCTCCCTCCACCCCCTCCCCCAGATGGCAAGCAATCCTTTACATGTTGAATAGGTTACAGTATATCCTGGATACAATATATATGTACAGAACCGAAGTTTTCTTGTTGCACAGGAAGAATTGAATTCAGAAGGTATAAATAATCCGGGAAGAAAAACAAAAATGCAAGCAGTTTATATTCATCTCCCAGTGTTCTTTCTTTGGGTGTAGCTGCTTCTGCCCATCTTTGATCAATTGAAACTGAATTAGCTCTCTTTATTGAAGAGATCCACTTCCATCAGAATACATCCTCAAACAGTATCATTGTTGAGGTATATAATGATCTCCTGTTTCTGCTCATTTCACTTAGCTTCAGTTCATGTAAGTCTCACCAGTCCTCTCTGTATTCATCCTGCTGGTCATTCCTTACAGAACAATAATATTCCTTAACATTCATATACCACAATTTACTCAACCATTCTCCAATTGATGGGCATCCTTTCATTTTCCAGCTTCTAGCCACTACAAACCGAGCTGCCACAAACACATTTTGGCACATACAGGTCCCTTTCCCTTCTTTAGTATCTCTTTGGGGTATAAGCCTAGTAGAGACACTGCTGGATCAAAGGGTATGCACAGTTTGATAACTTTTTGAGCATAGTTTCAAATTGCTCTCCAGAATGGTGACCTGCATATACTTCTAAACATTTTGCACACTTTTATGCACAGTATAAGATTTTACACACCACTGCCATACCCTTTAATCCTCAAGGACAGGCAATAGTAAAGAGGAGAAACAGAGACATTAAGACTCTCCTCCAAAAATAAAAGAAAAGTGGAGCCACAGGTAATCCTAGAGAACTTCTAAATCTAGCCCTTTATACTATTAACTTCTTGATTTTTGACAAAGATGCACTGGCTCCGGCAGACAGGTTTTATAACCCACTTGAAGGGCAATGTCCAGTGCGAGCGGCTCCACTATCTTTAGATAATCACCAGGTGATGTGGAGAGACCCAGAAAGTGAATGGAAGGGACCAGATAGGTTAACTGCTTGGCAGAGAGGGTTTGCTTGTATCTCCACAGATGGAGATGGAATCAGATGGGTGTCAACAAGCCGTATTCATCTTGTCCATCGGAGAGAGACAGAGCAGACCCTTGAAATGAAGAAGACCCAAGAAACATGGAGTGGTTCCGTTGCTGACTGTGCCCACCACTGAAAGAGCCTGGCAGTTATGATGATTGACTCATGGACATCACAAATTGTTAGACTTCAAAACCCTCATGAATCACTGGATTCTCTGAGACATGATAAGATTGCTGTAGGACTTCAAAACCCTCCGGAAACTTTGTATTTTCTGAGAAATGAGAAGACTGTTGCAGGACTTCAGAATCTGCTGGAATCATTGGATTCTCTAACACATAAAAAGATTGTTGCAGGACTTCAAAAACTTGTGGGGATCATTGGATTCCCTAAAACATAAAAAGACTGTTGCAGAACTTCAAAAACTTGTGGGGATCATTGTGACATGTGAAGCGATGGACAATAGACTGGTTTTGGACTATTTCTTGGCTGCTGAAGAAGGCATATGTGTGACTGTTGTTTACATACTCTCCTTCTAGGACTTCTGGAAATCTCTTACAATACCATATTGATTTATATTGTTTGTTATATCACTACTTGCATGTACAATTCATGTTTGCTACACCACATTGAGCCTGCACTGGCTGTGGTGAGAGTCACCTCTAATTGCCTGTGCGTTATTGCCATGTGCTTTGTAATACCTCCCATGTTGATGGATTTTTGCATACCTGTTTGTAATAAGACCTTTCAGCTCAGAAACCCTCTCTAATCCCCACTTCCCTTTGGTACTTTTCATCTCCCTTCCTGAGATGTCAGGAAGGGTGTGATCATCTCCTTTTTAGTGCTTTCACCTCCCTTCCAGAGAAGTCAAGGGGGTTGTGATCACCTTGTTTTGGGGGCTTTCACCAGTTATGGCATTTGACTCATGGACATAGAAAATCATTGGACTTGAAAACCCTCAGAAATCATTGGATTCTCTGAGACATTAGATTGTTGTAGGACTTTAAATCCCTCAGGAATCATTGGATTCTTTGAGACATAAGACTTGAAAGCCCTCAGGAATCATTGGATTCTCTGAGAAATGATATGACTGTTACAGGACTTCAAAATCTGCTGGAATCGTTGGATTCTCTAAGACATAAAAAGACTTTTGCTGGACTTCAAAACTTGGGGGGATCATTGGATTCCCTGATATGTGAAGCAGTGGACAATAGATTGGTTTTGGACTATCTCTTGGCTGCTGAAGAAGGTGTATGTGTGACTGCTGTTTACATACTCTCCTTCTAAGACTTCTGGCAATCTTTTACAACACAATGTTGATTTATATTGTTTGTTATACTGTTACTTGAGTGTATAATTCATGTTTGTTACACCACATCAAGCCTGCACTGACTGGGGAGAGTCATCACTAATAGCCTCTGCATTGTTGCTATGTGCTTGTGTAATACTTCCCATACTGATGGGTTTGTGCATAATAAGACCCTTGAGCCCAGAAACCTGCTAGCAACCCCCACTTCCCTTTGGTGCTTTTCATCTCCCTTCCTGAGATGTCAGGGAGAGCATGATTATCTCCTTTTTAGTGCTTTCACCTCCCTTCCTGAGAAGTCAGGGGGTTGTGATCATCTCCTCTTTGGTGCTTTCACCTCCTTTCCTGAGAAGTCAGGGAGGGTATGATCACCTCCCCTTGGGGGGCTCTGACCTCCCTGAGGAGTCAAGGATGCCGTGACCACCTGTGTTCTAAAACAAAAGAAAGCAGGAGATGTAGAGGGCTGAAACTCTTGAGTCGAAGTACTGAGGTCAGGACAGCCAAGTACTTGAGGCTAACTACTGATTGGACAACACTCTATGGGCATATGCTTAGAAAATTGCCCTTCCCACTATCCTGTGCTGGCTCAATGATTGGTGCAGAGAGAGGATTGTAGGAGGGGCTAGGGGGTGGAATAAGACTAGCCAGAGTCACTTTTTGAGGTGGATGAGGAAGAAGGTGGTCATGGAGATTCTACTTCCATCCCCTTCACCTCTACCCCTAAAGACCAAGAATAAAGACTAAGTACTTTTGCTTATCCTGACTCCAGCTGATTCTAAGGTATCCTGGATGCTAGCATGGTTGTCACACCAGAATGAAAAAGAAATCTTTGGCAAACCTTTTGGCAATTTGCCTGCTTCTTTCACCCTCCCCTCCAATGAACAAGGACTTTTACTTATTCTGACTCTGGCTGATCCTAAGACCTCCAAGGAGCTAGCTTGGACTTAACAATAATAATGCATATAAAAATAAGTACTAGATTTGAATCAACATATTTATGATTTTACTGCTGTAGGAATTAATTATAACTTTCCAGATAAATATCAAAGAATTGCCTGAGATCCAGAAAGTTTAAAAGATTTGTCTATCATGACAAAATTTGTAAGTATCAAAGGCATAACTTGAACTCAGATCTTCCTGATTCCTAATATTATATACTATACATCACATGACAATGCTTTTCTTAATAATTTATTTAATAAAAATCAAATAAAAGCAAAATCTGGTGCTCTTTTTTCTTTTAAAAAATTAATGAAACAGACTAATTAGTAACAGGCTGTTATGCCACAGTTCTCGTTTATTGTTCTGACTCAGTTTCCCCAAATTTTCTTCCTAATTGTTCATGTAAATCTTTCCAGGCCTTTCTATAATCAGCCGATTGATCATTTTTTTAAAAGAGCAATAATAATCCATTACCTTCATGTACCATATTTGTTGACACATTCCCCAATTGATTGGCATCCATTCCATTTGCAATTCTTTGCTGCCACAAAAAGAGCTGCTACAAACACCTTTGCACATGTAGGTCCTTTCCCCTCCATTTTGATTACCTTGTGATACAGACTCAGTAATGACACTGCTGATTTAAAGTATATGCACAATTTTACAGCCCTTTGGGCATAGTTCCAGATTGTTCTAAAGAATGTTTGTATCATTTCACAACTCCACCAACAATGCATTAGTGTTCCAGTTTTCCCACATTCCCTCCAAGATGTATCATTATCTTTTCCTGTCATCTTCACCAATCTGACAGGAGTGAGGTGCTATCTTAGAGTTGTTTTAATTTGCATTTTTTCTAATCTACATCAGCCTCTCACTGATGTGCTAAGGAATTTAAAGTGATTTAGAGTGTTTTTTCATATAACTTTAAATGACTTCAATATCATCATTTAAATATTGTCTGTTCATATCTTTTGACTACTTATCAATTGAGGAATGACTTGTATTCTTATAAATTTGACAGAGTTCTTTATATATTTTATAAATGAGACCCTTATCAGAAATACTGACTGTAAAGTTTTTGTCCCAGTTTTGTCCTTCCCTTTTAATCTTGTTTCTGTTGGTTTTCTTTTTGCAAAAACTTTTCAATTAATTATAATCAAAGTTGTCCATTTTGCCTTTCATAATCTTCTCTAGTTCTTCATTGGTCATAAATTATTCCCTTCTCCAAAAATCTAATAGGTAAATTATGCCTTGTTGTGTAATGGACTGAGGCTTGAGTTGATGCACTGAGGTCCCAAGCACATGAGGCTAAATAGTAATTGCAACATACTCTATTAATATATAAGCTTGGAGAAAGAATGGCCCCCACCCACTCTTTGTGCAAGTCCTGATGTGTTGTATAGGAAATGATGATTTTGGTGGGTGGAGGCAGGGGAATGGAAAAGGAAGGGGAAGGAGAGACTACTTGCATTGTGACTGAGACGGATGGCCCTTCAGCTCAGGTCTCTCTCTGCTAGCTGGCTTCCTGTCGCAGCTGCCCATATTGCTATAGCAATCTTTCTTGCCCATATTGCTATTGCAATCTTTATTCACCTCTTCACTTCAATAAAGATTGAAGATTTTTCCCTTAACCTGAATTCCTGACTCCAGCTGATTTTAAATACGCGGCCATTACATTTTTTTATGGTATCATCCTTTCTACCTAAATCATATATCTATTTTGACCTTATTTTGGTATAGGGTGTGAGAAGTAAGTCTATGCCAATTTTCCAGTTTTCCCAGAAATTTTTGTCAAAGAGTGAGTTTTTATTTTAGAAGCTGAAGCTTGGGGCTTTTTCAAGTCTTAGATTTGCTATAGATCTTGATTATTGTGTTGTGTGTATCTAATCTATTCCACAGATCCAACACTCTATTTCTTAGTCTGTACTAAATAGTTTTGAATGCTGCAACTTTATAATATAGTTTCAGGGTTGGTAGTTGGAAGCCACAGTCTTTTGTATTTTTTTTTCATTAATTCCCTTGACATTTTTGACATTTTTTTTCTTCCAGATGAATTTTGTTAATTTTTTTTCTAGCTCTATCAATTAATGTTTTGTCAGTTTGATCGGTATGGCACTGAACAAGTAGATCAATTTAGGCAGAATTGTCATTTTTATTATGTTAGCTTGGCTTAGTCATGAAGACTTTATATTTTCCCAATTGTTTAGATCTGATTTTATTTGTGTGAGAAGTGTTTTGTAATTGGGTTCATATAATTCTGGGTTTGTCTTGGCAGGTAGACCACTAAATATTTTATTTTGTCTACAGCAATTTTAAATGGAATTTTTCTTTCTATCTCTTGCTGGTGGACTTTGTCAGTAATATATAGAAATGCTGATGAATTGTTTGGATTTATTTTATATCCTTCAAATTTGACAAGCCTACAAATTGTTTCTAGTAAGTTTTTGGATGATTTTCTAGGATTCTCTAACTATATCATGGTTATCATCTGCAAAGAGTGATAATTTTATTTACTCATTGTCTTTAATTTCTTTTTCTTTGCTTATTGATAAAGCCAATATTACTAGTACCATGTTGAATAATAGGGATGATAATGGTCATCCTTTTTTCACCCATGATCTTACTGGGAATGTGTCCAGCTTCTCTCCATTACAAATAATGCTTGCTGTAGGTTTTAGATAGATACTACTTATTATTTTAAGGAAAGCTCTTTTTCTTCCTATGCTCTCTAGTATTTTTAAGAGGAATAGAGTCTGTGTTTTATCAAAAGCTTTTTCTGCATCAATTGAGATTATCATATGATTTCTGTTGGTTTTGTTATTGACATGGTCAATTATGGCAACATTTTTCCTGATATTGAACCAGCCCTGCATTCCTAGCATACATCCTACTTAGTCAAAGTGTATTATCCTGCTCATAAGTTGTTATAATCTCTTTGCTAATATTTTGTTTAAAATTTTTGCATCAATATTCCTTAGGGAGATTGGTCTATAATTTTCTTTCTCTGTTTTGGCTCTTCCTCATTTAGGAATAGTGCCATTTTTTTTTTTTGTCATAGAAAGATGTTGGCAGTACTTCTTCTTTACCTATTTTTTTCAAATAGCTTACATAGTATTGGAATGAATTGTACTTGAAATGTTTGTTAGATTTTACTTGTGAATCCATCTGGCCCTGGAGATTATTTCTTAAAAAGTTCATTAACAATTTCTTTTTCTAAAATAGGACTATTTTAGTATTTTATTTCATTTTCTGTTAACCTGGGGAATTTAAGCTTTTTGTAAATATTCATCCATTTTGCCTAGATTGCCAGATTTGCTGCCATAGAGTTGTGTAAAATAGCTCCTAATTATTGCTTAAATTTCTTTTTCATAGATAATAAAGTAGTAACAATACTAAATGTATATGCTCCAAGTGGTAAAACAGGTAAATTTTTAGAGATTTTAAGCTAGTTATAGCAAGAAATAGACAGAAGAACTATTCTTGTGGAGGAACTCAAACTTCCCCTCTCAGAATCAGATGAAATCTAACCACAAAATAAACAACAAAGAAACTACATAAGTTAATAAAATTCTAGAAAATGTAGATATAATAGACCTGTAGAGAAAATTGAATAAGGACAGAAAAGTAAGTTTACCCCTTTAGTTTTCGATGCTGGTGATTTGTATTTTTTCTTTCTTTATTCTGGTCAAATTAATCAAAAGTTTTTTTTTCTATTTTATTAGTTTTTTTTTCATAAAACCAACTCTTAGTTTTGTTTATTAGTTCAATAGTTTTCTTACTTTGAATTTTATTAATCTCTCCTCTTATTTTCAAATTTTCTAACTTAGCATTTAATTGGGAGTTTTAATTTGTTCTTTTGCTAGCTTTTTTTTTTAATTGTATGCCCAATTCATGAACCTCTTCTTTCTCTATTTTATTCATGTAGTTATTTAGAGACATAAAATTTCCCTTAAGACTTGCCTTGGCTGCATCCCATTGGTTTTGGTATGTTGTCACATTATTTTCATATTTTTTTGGATGAAATTATAGATTGTTTCTGCAATTTGTTGTTTGACTTACTTTTTTTTTAGAATTAGATTATCTAATTTTCTATTGGTTTTTAATCTATCTTTCCCTGGTCTTTTATTGAAATCGATTTTTATTGCATTGTGGTCTGAGACAGAAACATTTACTCTTTCTGTCTTTCTGCATTTGATTGTCATGTTTTTATGTCCTAATGCAAGGTCAGTTTTTGAATAGATGGCATGTACTAGCAAGAAGAAGATATATTCTTTTCTGTCCTTATTCAATTTTCTCTACAGGTCTATTATATCTACATTTTCTAGAATTTTATTAACTTACGTAGTTTTTTTGTTGTTTATTTTGTGGTTAGATTTCATCTGATTCTGAGAGGGGAAGTTTGAGTTCCTCCACAAGAATAGTTCTTCTGTCTATTTCTTGCTATAACTAGCTTAAAATCTCTAAAAATTTACCTGTTTTACCACTTGGAGCATATACATTTAGTATTGTTACCACTTCATTATCTACTATACATTATTACTATAATGTACCCTTTATCAAGATGTACTTTCCCTCCTTATTTCTTTTAATAAGATCTATTTTTTCTTTTGCTTTTTCCAAGATCAAAATTGTTACCCCTGTTTTTTTTTTTACTTGAGCTGAAGCATAATAAATTCTGTTCTAGTCTTTTACCTTTACTCTGTATGTTTCTCTCTGTGTCAAATGTATTTCTTGTAAAGAACATATTGTAGGATTCTATTCTCTAATCCACTCTGCTACTTGTTTATGTTTTATGGGAAAGTTCATTCATTTCACATTGTCATGATCATCAGCTCTCTCTATATTTCTTTCCATCCTATTTTCTCTTCTGTACATAATGTTTTTAATGTCTTTCTACCCTGTTTTCACTTGTGTGCTTTTTTTTACCCACTCCATCCACCACCTTATCTCCTATCACCCCTTCCCTTTCTCTTACTAGTTTTTTTTTTTTTACCCAACATACCCTCTACCCCAATTTTTTTTTTTACTATCACTCATCTCTCTTTCTCTTAGTAGTGTTATGTCCTCCACTGAGGCAGGACTGAGGGTACTAGTTACTGATTTGCTGTGATTAACTCTCTCACTAGTTTTCCCAGGGTCTATTTGACCTGGGATGAATACCCTTTTCACCCCAGTGAAACTAACATTTCTTGAAGGTTTTTCTTTCTATCTTGAGCTGGAGAGTGTTTTCATTCTGTCAGACTCTGTTCAGAGACTTGGTTTAATGTGGTTTTTGAGGGAAATTGGAAGAGCTTAAGCAGCTTCCTGACTCTACTCTGTCATTCTGGCTCCACCACAGGATGAATCATGTCTCAATTTTTTTATAACTTAGAGAAGAATACTGACACTCCCCAAGAATTGGGGGCTTTGGTTATATCCTTTCTCATACTTATATTGACCCTCACGTTGAGTGTGTATAAGGGCCATGCTGGACCCAGTTAAAAAAAAAAAAAAAACTTTTTAACTTTTTAAAATTTTATTTAAAAGAAAAGGTTCCAGCTCAGCACCAGGTAAGATTCTAGAATCCTACAGCATCCCATAGTATCAGCTATCCTCTCAGGGTTATATCAAACATGTGAATCTTCCTGAGCCTCCAGGCAATATCACTGCAGTACCATATAAACAGTCTAAACCTGCAGCATCCAGCACAAGAAGCCTTAGACAATTTCCCTTCTACCCCGTGAGCAGAGCTCAGATTTAAAAGAAAGGGAAAGTGCCAAAAACAATGAACAAATAACAATAAAAATATAGACAAAGAAAGATATTGTGGTAACACAGAAAACCAAAACGCAAACTCAGAAGAGGACAACAATATTAAAACACCTATGGGCAAAACTCTAAAGGGAAAAAAAAATCACAAGTTGTCTAATGCCAAAAAAAAAAAAAACTCATGGAAAAACTCAAAAGAAGCTTTAATAAAACATGGGAAATGGAAGAAAAATTGGGGAAAGAAATGAGAACAACATTAAAAATTATGGGGGCTGGGGAGAGGGAAGAGTCAACATCTTGAAAAAGTAAAACAACTGTTTAAAAACTAGATTTGGCCAAATGGAAAAAAAAAGAAATACAAAAATCTACTGAAGGAAATAATTCCTTAAAAATTAGAATTGGCCTAGGGGAAGTTAATTTCTTTATGAGATATCAAGAATTGATCAAACAAATTCAAAAGAATAGGGGAAGAGGAAGAAAGTATAAAATACCTCATGAGATAAACAATTAACCTAGAAAATAGGTCCAGGATACATAATGTCAGAATCACTAAATAAACCTGAAAATTATAGTCAAAAAGAAGACCTGGACAGCATCTTTCAAGTAATTATCGAGGAAAACTGCCCTGATGTCTTGGAACCAGAAAACAAAATAAGTGTGGAAAGAATCAACTAAAAGTTTCTAGAAAAAGATCACAGAATAACTCCTTGGAATATTGTAGTTAAATTACAAAACTATCCACCCAAAGAAAAAAGCATTGCAAGTAACAGTATGAATAAATAATTCAAATCTCTGCATTACATAGATCTTAGCAGCTGCAACATTAAAGGATCAGAAATCATGGAATATGATATTTCAGAAAATAAAAGAGCTAGGATTACAATCAGAATCACATACTTGGTGAAATTAGGTATAATACCCCATAATAAATTTCTCAATGGTCATTCAATGAAATACAAGGATTTCAAGCTTCCTTAAGTAGAAAACCAGAATTGAACAAAAAAATTTGATCTCCAATATCAAGACCCAAGAGAAATATAAAAAGGCATTAAAAACTGGAAAAGAAAACAAGAGATTTAATGGAGCTTAACTATTTACATCCTTACATGGAGTATGACACTGCAATTCTTTTAAAAAGTATCACTACAGCTAGAAAAAATATATTAGGGTTTATGAGTATAAGGTAAATTTGAGGAAATGACAAAAAATAAAGGAGGAGAAAGAAGAATACACTGGGTGTAGAAGAAAGGGAGAAAAGGAATGTGGTAAACTATTTCACAAAAAGAAGCACAAAAAGCCTATTACAGTAGCGGGAAAGATGGAAGGATGAGCAGTGGGCCCAGCTGAGCATTATTCTTAACAGTATTGATTCAAAGAGGGAATAATATACACAATCAGATGAATTTGAGAATTTCTTTAATCAGGGGCAGCTAGTTGGTATAGTGGATAGAGCATCAACCCTGAAGTCAGGAGGACCTGAATTCAAATCTGGTCTCAGACACTTAATATGTCCTGGCTGTGTGACTCTGGGCAAGTCACTTAACCCCCCGATTGCCTCATAATAGAAGCAAAACAGTGTCAAAGGAGGAAAAGGTAAAAGAGAGAGTACAAAGAGGAAAAAAATAAGATGGAATGAAATATACAGGTAATAATCATGAATGAAATGAACTCTCCCATGAAATGGAAATGGATAACAGAGTAGATAAAAAAACAGAATCCTACAATATGTTGTTTATATGAGACACACACAAAGTAAAGATAAGAGTCTAGATCAAAATCTATTATACTTCAGTTGAAGTTATTTTTTTAAACAACAAAGCAAGGATAGCATTCTGATCTCTGACAAAGCAAAAGCAAAAATAAACCTAATTTTAAAAGACAAGGAAGGAAACTATATATTGCTAAAAATTGCCATAAACAATGAAGTCTGGGGGCAGGGAGGGTTGATTTGAAAATAATCACACCAGAGAAAAAGAATAAAAAACTGAGAAAAGACCATTGGATTAGGTAGTTAAGAGATTATTAATAACTTAGAAGCAAGTGGATTCAAGGGATAACAAATTTGAAGCTAGGAAGAAAGTAGGAGGAAAGGAAGTGGCAGTACATATTGTAGACATTCATTTTTAAAGCTATGAAGATTTGAAAAGATGTAGTATAATGGGTAGTAGGAATGAAAATATCAAATGAGAGTTTTGTTTTGTTTCATGATCAAGAATGCCTGGACATGTTTGTAGATGAATAAAAAATGAAAGACTTAAAATAAGTGTTAGATAGGGGAAAACAGAAGGACATTCTGCTGGAGAAGAAGGGATGTAGTGAGAATGAACTAGTGAGTTGATAACAGAAATATATTGAAATGGCTTAGAAGCAATGAGGAGCCATCTCAGATTCTCTAAGATAAATTTACGAGGGATCCACTCAAAATATAGCATAGGTAGAGCCAAGATGGTGAAGAATAAACAAGTCTTTGTCTGAGTCTTCCTGATTTCCCTCAGAATCAATACCAAATCAAGCTTCTAAACAGGTTTTAGAGTGACAGAATCCACAAATATTTGAAGTATAACAAATTTCCAGCAGAAGTTATTTTTGAAGAATGTATAAAACCTCATCAGAAAAATAACTGACTTAGAAAATAGATCCGGGGAAACAATTTAAGAATTATTCAATTACCTAAAAAACATGATGAAAAAAGAACCTACACAAGATCTTTCAAGAAATCATCTAGGAAAACTGCCCTGATGTCCTAGAACCAGACGGTAAAATAGCTGTTGAAAAAATCTAGTTGAAAGAATCTACCTCCTGAAAGAGAGCCCAACATGAAAATTCCAAGGAATATTGTAGCTAAATTCCAAAATTATCAGATTAAGGAGAAAATATTGCAAGCAGTCAGAAAAAAATTCAAATATTGAAAAGCCACAGTCAGGATTACTCAGGAGCTAGCTACTTCCACTTTAAAGGATAAAAAGGCCTAGACTATGATATTCTGAAGGCCAAAGGAGCTTGGACAGCAGCCAAAAGCAACTATCAAGAAAAATTAAGCATTATATTTCAGGGCAAAAGATGGACATTTAATGATATTGGAAATTTTCATTTATTTTTGATGAAAAGACCAGAGCTGAAGAGAAAATTTGATCTTCAAAGACAAAACTCAAGAGAAACATAAAAAGAAAAAAAGGAAAGAAAAAAAGAACTTATGTTTTTAAAGGTTAAAATGTTTACATCTATATATGGCAAGATGATATGTTTAACTCTTGAGAACTGTATCTTTGTTAGAGATATACTTAGAGAGTATAGATACAATTTGATTTTGTTGTGATGATATAAAAAAGAAACTAGGAGCATTAAAGAGATTATACTTCAAGAAGAGGAAATGGGAAATTAAATAGGATAAATTTTATCAGATGAACAGGCAATTTATACAATTATTGCAATTGAGCAATAGAAGGGAGGAGAATGAGCATTTTGTCAATTTTAATCTCATTGCATTTGGCTCAAAGAGAGAATATCAGATCTATTGAGTTTGCCAGAGAAATTTGATTCATCCTATATGAAAGTAGGAGAGGAAAGGGGAAAGGAGAGAGAGAGGTTAATAGAAGGAAGAACAGAAGTGGACGGGGAAAGAGGGGGAAGGGCTGTAAAAAGGCAGGGCTGATTGAGGGAAGTGGTGGGCAGAAGCAAAACACTGCAGAGAAGGGAAAGGGGGAAAGAAAAGAGAAAAGTATAAATTGGAAAAAATAAGATGGTAGGAAATACAGAGTTAGTAATTTTAACTGTGAATGTCAATGAAAGGAACTTTCCCCTAAAACAGAAGAAAATAGCAGACAGGATTAAAAGTCTACAATATGTTATTTGCAAGAATCACATTAAAGCAGAGTGAAACATACAGAGAAAGGAATCTATTGTGCTTCAACTGAAAAAAAAAAAAAAAGGAGTATCCCTGCTGATCTCAGAGCTAGCAAAAGCAAAAATAGAGCTAATTAAAAGAAATAAGGAAGGACACTATATCTTTTTCCCTATTTTTTCAAATAGTTTATTTAGCATTGGAGTTAATTGTTCTTTAAATGTTTGATAGAATTCACATGTAAATCCATCTGGTCCTGGGGATTTTTTCTTAGGGAATTGGTTGATAGTTTGTTCTATTTCTTTTTCTGAGACGGGACTGTTTAGGATATTTACTTCTTCCTCTGTTAGTTTGGGCAAACTATATTTTTGGAGGTATTCTTCTATTTCATTTAAGTTGTCGAATTTATTGGCATAAAGTTGGGCAAAATAACTCCTAATTATTGCTCTAATTTCCTCTTCGTTAGTGGTGAGTTCTCCCTTTTCATTTTTAAGACTAGCAATTTGAGTTTGACTTTCTTTTTTTAAATCAGATTTACTAAGGGTTTGTCTATTTTGTTGGTTTTTTCACAAAACCAACTCTAAGTTTTATTTATTAATTCAATAGTTTTGTTTTTTTACTTTCAATTTTATTGATCTCTCCTTTTATTTTTAGAATTTCAAGTTTAGTGTTTGACTGGGGGGTTTTAACTTGTTCCTTTTCTAGCATTTTTAGTTGCAAGACCAATTCATTGACCTTCTCTTTCTCTATTTTATGCAAGTAGGCCTCTAGAGATATGAAATTGCCCCTTATTACCACTTTGTAATCCCACACATTTTGGTATGATGACTCATTATTGTCATTTTCTTGGGTGATGTTATTAATTATGTCTATAATTTGCTATTTCACCCAATCATTCTTTAGTATGAGATTATTTAGTTTCCAATTATTTTTTGGTCTACTTTCCTTTGATTTTTTTGTTGAATGTAATTTTCATTGGATCATGGTCTCAAAACAATGCATTTAATATTTCTGCCTTACTGCATTTGAGTTTGAGGTTTTTATGTCCTAATATATGGTCAATTTTTTTATAGGTTCCATGAACTGCTGAAAAGAAAGTGTATTCCTTTCTGTATCCATTACATTTTCTCCAGAGAGCTATCATATCTAATTTTTCTAGTATTCTATTTACCTCTTTGACTTCTTTCTTATTTATTTTGTGGTTTGATTTATCTAATTCTGAGAGTGCAAGGTTGAGATCTCCCATTATTATACTTTTGCTGTCTATTTCTTCTTGCAGCTCTCTTAATTTCTATTTTAAGATGCTACACCACTTGGTGTATATATGTTTAATATTGATATTGCTTCATTATCCATGCTACCCTTTAGCAAGATATAGTGCCCTTTCTTATCTCTTTTAATTAGATCAATTTTTGCTTTAGCTTGATCTGAGATCAGGATGGCTACCCCTGCTTTTTTGACTTCACCTGAAGCATAGTAGATTTTGCTCCAACCTTTTACCTTTAACCTGCATGTATCTCCCTGTTTCAGGTGTGTTTCCTGTAAACAACATATTGTAGGATTCTGGCTTTTAATCCATTCTGCTACCTGCTTCCTTTTTATGGGGGAATTTACCCCATTCACATTTATGGTTAAAATGACCAATTCTGTATTACTTTCCATCTTGTTAATCCCTGTTTATGCTTTTCTCCCTTCTTTCTCCCTTACCCTCTTTCCCAGTATTAAGCTTGTGAGCACCACTTGCTTCTCACAGCCCTCCCTTTTTAGTATCTCTCCCCCCGCCTTAGAGTTCCTGCCCCTATCTTACCCCTTTCCCTCCCAGTTTCCGTATTCCCTTCCACTTAGCTTATTCCTTCCCTTTTCACTTTTCCCTCCTCACTTTTCAATGAGGTGGGAGAAGTTTCACCATAAATTGAATATGTCTAAAATTTTTCTCTTAAAGCCAATTCTGAAGGCAGTAAGATACCCACTATATCCATCCCCCTCCATTCTTTTTCTCAGATACAATAGGTTTCCTTTGACTCTTCATGAGATATAGTCCTCCCACTTTAACCTTTTTTCTAGTACAACGTCCTTTCCACATCTAGTTTCTAGAACAAGGTATACATGTATTCTTTATACATCTTTATAGCTGAAATATAGTTCCCAAGATTAATCTTTACCTTTTTAGATTTCTCTTGAGTTCTATATTTGTAGATCAAACTTTTTGTTGGGTTCTAGCTTTTTTATCAAAAATAGGTGAAATTTGCTTACTTCATTGAATGCCCACCTTCTTCCCTGGAAAAAGATGCTCATTCTAGCTGGGTAAGTTATTTTTGGTTGCATACCAAGTTCCTTAGCCTTTCACAATATCATATTCCAGGCCCTTCGATCCTTTAATGTGGATACTACTAGATCCTGGGTGATCTTTATTGTGGCTCCTCGATACTTGAATTGGATTTTTCTAGCCGCTTACAGTATTTTTTCCTTCGTCAGAGGATTCTGGCATTTGGCCACTATATTTCTTGGTGTTTTGATTTTAGGATCCCTTTCAGTAGGTAAACGATGAATTCTTTCAATATCTATTTTACCCTCTGTTTCTATGACTTTTGGGCAGTTCTTTTTGATAATTTCCTGGAAAATAGTGTACAGGCTCTTTTTTCATCATACTTTTCTGGGAGTCCAATGATTCTCAGATTGTCTCTCCTGGATCTGTTTTCCAGGTCTATTGTTTTTCCTAGAAGGTATTTCACATTCTTTTCCATTGTTTGATTTTTTTGGATTTGCTTGACTGATTCTTGTTGTCTCCTCGGGTCATTCAATTCCATTTGTTCAATTGTGATTTTCAATGAAGTATTTTCTTCACTCACTTTTTTAATAATTTTTTTCTAATGGTCCAATTGAGTTCTTTTGTTCTATGGAATTTTTTTTTCCATTTCGCCTATTTTGTTTTTTAGAGAGCTATTTTCTGTTTCCAGTTCACTAATCCTATTTTTCAAGGATTTTATTTCTTTATCCACTCTGTCTTTAAATGAGTGGGATGACTTCTTCTCCAGACTCTCTTGCCAAGCCTCCCTCTCCTTTTCCCATTTTTCTTCTAGCTCTCTTGTGAGAGCCTTTTTAATTTCTTCTCCTTTGGGGATTTATCTGGAGACAGTCTGTTTTTAGTCTCCTCAGGGTTTAGAGTCTGCTCTCTATCCATATAGAAGCTGTCAAGGGTTAAGGTCCTTTTCAATTTTTTGCTCATTTTGTCAGAGAAGAATCGAAGACAAACTAGCAAAAAGAAAAAAAAAGAAAAAAACCCAAAATGGAGTCTGCTTTTTGGGGGGGGAGGGGCTGGGTGGTGTTACCGCTCCTCTACAAACTGCAGGGGCAGCAGGGAGGCACTAGCCAGACTGTGCTGCGCCTGTGCTCTGAGACTCCGAGAGCGTGCTGAGACACTGTGGGGGAGGGGTGGCCAGGTCCCGAGAGACTCCAGCTGTTTGGGGTTGTATTCTTCACCCCTGGTGTTTTTAGCTTCTCTGCTGGGCTGCTGACTTGCTGCCAGGGCAAAGTATCTAATCCTGTAGCAAAGCTCCCCCTGCAGAGACGGCTGAGATCACACCCCACCCCCTCGCCCGTCTGCTTGGCTGTGAGCTGCTCCCATGCTCTCGCTGCCGCTGCCTGCCCTCAGCCTGTGCCCGATCTAAAACAGTCCCTGCCCTCGAGCAAAAACAGACGTTTCCTGCGAATCTCAAGGATGTCTTCTCTTGGTAACTATTTGTGTTTTTTTTTTTCAGTCAAGCATTAATTCAGAGGCTTATAATGAAATGGATTCTGAGAGAAAAACCGTGGAGCTTACACAGCTGTGCACCTCCTCTCTGCCATCTTGGCCGGAAGTCCAAGGACACTATATCTTTTAAAAGGTCCCTTGAAAATAAAATAATATCAATAGTAAACACATCAATGTAGCTGTTTTCAATAATCAGGTTGTTCAGATCAATTCCAGTAGACTTGTGATTGAGAGAGCCATTTGCATCCAGAAAGCGGACTGTGGTATTTTCACCTTGTTAGTAGTTGTTTGCTAACTTTTTTTTTTCCTTCTCATGTTATTTTTTTCCTCTTTGATCTGATTTTTCTTATGCAGCATGATAATTGTGAAATTTGAATAGAAGAATTGCACATACTTAACATATATTGGATTATTTGCTGTCTAAGGGAAGGCATGGGGTAAAGGGAGAGGAAAAATTGGAACACAAGGTTTTTCAAGGGTGATTGTTCAAAACTATCTATACACACACACACACACACACACACACACACACACACACATATATTTAAAGCAAATTGGAAAATATTGTTGTCAAGCTTGGGTAGTGTCTCTCTTTTTAAATAGCTTTTTGTTTACAAGTTATATGTATGGGTAATTTTACAGCATTGATCATTGCCAAACCTTTTGTTCCAATTTTTCTCCTTCTTCCCCCCAGATGGCAGGATGACCAGTAGATGTTAAATATATTAAAGTATAAATTAAATACAAAATAAGTATACATGACCAAACGATTATTTTGTTGTACAAAAAGAATTGGACTCTGAAATATTGTACAATTAGCCTGTGAAGGAAATCCAAAATGCAGGCAGGCAAAAAATATAGGGATTGGGAATTCAATGTAATGATTCTTAGTCATCTCCCAGAGTTCTTTCACTGGGTGTAGTTGGTTCAGTTCATTACTGCTCCATTGGAACTGGTTTGGTTCATCTCATTGCTGAAGATGGCCAAGTCCATCAGAATTGATCATCATATAGTATTGTTGTTGAAGTATATGATGATCTCCTGGCCCTGTTCATTTCACTCAGCATCAGTTCATTTAACTCTCTCCAGGCCTTTCTGAAATTATCCTGTTTGGTCGTTTCTTACAGAAAAATAATATTCCATAATATTCGTATACCACAATTTATTCAGCCATTCTCCAACTGATGGACATCTACTCAGTTTCCAGTTTCTAGCCACTACAAACAGGGCTGCTACAAACATTTTGGCACATACAGGTCCCTTTCCCTTCTTTAGTATCTCTTTGGGATATAAGCCCAGTAGTAACACTGCTGGATCAAAGGGTATGCACAGTTTGATAACTTTTTGAGCATAGTTCCAAATTCCTCTCCAGAATGATTGGATGTATTCACAATTCCACGAACAGTGTATCAGTGTCCCAGTTATCCCACATCCCCTCCAACATTCCACATTATCTTTCCCTGTCATTCTAGTTAGTCTGACAGGTGTGTAGTGGTATCTCAGAGTTGTCTTAATTTGCATTTCTCTGATTAATAATGACTTGGAGCATCTTTTCATATAGCTAGAAATAGTTTCAATTTCTTCAACTGAGAATTATCTGTTCATATCCTTTGACCATTTATCAATTGGAGAATGGCTTGATTTCTTATAAATTAAAGTCAATTCTCTATATTTTGGAAATGAGGTCTTTATGAGAACCTTTGACTGTAAAAATATCTTCCACTTTTTTGCTTCCCTTTTAATCTTGTCTGCATTAGTTTTGTTTGTACAAAAACTTTTCAATTTGATATAATCAAAATTTTCTATTTTGTGATCAGTAATGATCTCTAGTTCTTCTTTGGTCATAAATTCCTTCCTTTTCCACAGGTCTGAGAGGTAAACTATCATGTGTTCCTCTAATTTATTTATAATCTCATTCTGTATTCCTACATTATGAACCCATTTTGACCTTATCTTGGTGTATGGTGTTAAGTGTGGATCAATGCCTAGTTTCTGCCATACTAGTTTCCAATTTTCCCAACAATTTTTGTCAAACAGTAAGTTCTTATCCCAAAAGCTGGAGTCTCTATGTTTGTCAAACACTAGATTGTTATAATTATTGACTGTTTTGTCCTTTGAACCTAACCTATTCCACTAATCAACTAATCTATTTCTTAGCCAATCTCAAATGGTTTTGGTAACAACTGCTGCTTTATAATATAATTTTAGATCTGGCACAGGCTTTTTGCTTTTTTCCTTATGAACTTTGTTGTTATTTTTCTAGGTCATTAAAATAGTTTTTGGGAGTCTGATTGATATAGCGCTAAATAAATAGATTAGTTTAGGTAGTATTGTCATCTTTATTATATTTGCTCACCCTATTAAAGGGCATTTAATATTTTTTTTCTAATTGGTTAGCTCAGACTTAATTTGTGTGAAAAGTGTTTTGTAGTTTTGCTCATATCTATACATATATTTTGAAAATAAAAATCTAAAAAAGGAAATGTTAGCTTTAGAAATAAGAGAAGAAAAAAATAAAGAATTAAAATAGGTAAGGAGGAAAACAAGTTATCACTCTTTGCAGATGATATTATGGCATACTTAGAGAATTCTAAAATCAACTAAAACCTATAAAAACAATTAAGAACTTTAGCAATGTTGCAGAATACAAAATAAATCTACATAAATCATCAACATTTCTCTATATTATCAACAAAGTCCAGGAGCAAGAAACACAGAGAGAAATTCCATTTAAAATTACTGTAAAAAATATAAAATATTTGGGAATCTCCCTGCCAAGAAAATTCAGGAACTATATGAATACAATTATGAAAAACTTTGCACAAAAATAATGTTAGCTCTAAATAATTGGAAGAATATCAAGTGCTCCTGGATAAGCCAAGCTAATATAATAAAAATGACAATTCTTTTTAAATTAATCTACTTATTCAGTGCTGTACCAAGCAAACTGACAAGAAATTATTTTACAGAGCTAGAAAAATTAATAACAAAATTCATCTGGAAGAACAAAATGCCAAGAATATCAAGTGCATTAATAAAAAAAAAAAGATGCAGACAAGGTAGCCTACCTATACCAAACCTAAAACTATATTATAAAGAGCATCATCAAAAACATTTGGTATTGGCAAAATAATAGAGTAGTTGATCAGTGGAATAGATTCCCAAGACACAATAGTCAATGATTATAGTAATCTAGTGTATGCTAAACTCCAAAACTCCAGTTTCTGAGTTAAGAACTCAATATTTGACAAAAATTGTTGGGAAAATTGAAATATAGTATGACAAAACCTAGACATTGACCAACACCCTATAGTAAGACAATGTTGAAAGGGGTTAGAGTAGGGATTGGGGGAATGAGAGGGAGAAAAATTTGGAACACAAAGTTTTGCAAGTATGAATGTTGAAAAATATCTTTGCATATATTTTGAATATAAAAAGTTACTATTTTAAAAAAAGATATAACATGATTTTTACCACCTTCTTTAATTGGTACTTGTATAGGAACAGAAAAAAAATATGGGCATAATACAGGGCTAAAACTTGGTGAAACATCATCACTGATATGATGATGGGACTAGAGTTCTAGAATAGGATAGCATAGAATCCAATTTGTTCCCCAATGGGAAAACATGGAGAGACAGGCTAATTAAAGATAAAATTAGGGAGTCAAGGGATTTCAAATCAGGGAATAGACAAAGAGTAGGATTTTGTAATGAAAAGCAGAAGAAGAAATCAAAATAATAGTAGATTATATTTAGATAATAGGATTGTGGAATTCTTGAATATGAAAGTGGTACATCTGTTGGTGATAGAAAGAATAAGGGTCTTACAATCTTTGTGTGTATCTAAAGTAAAGTAGAGGAATAGTTCGTAATTATTAAACAGGCTGAGGAACTAAGTTGTTAGTTTTGTTTTGTTTTTTGAGGGATCTGAAAGTCTCTTCCTCAGAAGTTGGAGAGAAGAGACATATTGTATGTCATATGTTACACTCATTAATGAAAAGCAAGTATTATCTGGACATCTCTAAGCAATAGCTACTGTGATTTTGGTTACGTAACATACATGCATTACATGGATATCCAAGGAAGATAGTTTGTTGAGTTATGGAAGTAGGAGAAGTCATATATGGAGTAAGGAATTTTCCAACTACTCTGCCCCAACCAGTGAGCCAAGGAGAATGACTGAAGATGTATTAAGTACTAAAAATTGTGACCATGGAGCTTGTTGCATCAAATGGGAGACAAGCATCAGGAATAGCTTGGGTGGAGTTTTAAAGGAAAAATACATGAAGGAGAGAAATTATTATCTATGGAACAAGTATGCCAGAGAGCACTGTCGAAGACTTGAGTGATGTTTCATTGAAACTCTGGAATAGGAAAATTAAATGGAATGGAAATAAGGATGGAAGTGGGGAATGTAAAGGTACATAGGTAGCACAATGTATAGAAAACTGGACTTAAAATTAGGAAAACTCATCTTCATCAATTTAAATTTATCCTCAGACACTTACTATCTGGGTAACCTTAGGCAAGTCATTTAACCCTATTTGCCTAAATTCTGTTCAGTTTCAGGAGCTGAAAAAGGGAATGGCAAATCACTCCAGTATCTTTGTTAAGATCACCAAAAGATATAACTGTAATGACCAAAAAGGAAATAAGCAAGAGCTTGTATGATGATCCATAGGGCTTCAAAATCACTGGAATGATAAGGATATTGACCAGGAGTAAGAAGGTTCAAGATTGCATAGCAGAAACCAATATTTCCATTGGAGGTTGGAGATTGGGCTGAAAGAAAGTAAATCATGAGATGAGAGGAACATAGTCAGATAAATTAGGGTCCCTGCTTCCTTAGTACTCTTCTCCCCAAAAGATAAAAATTAAAGATGAACTGGGTAAAGAAAAAAGATAGAAATAGAACTTACACATCAGAATAAAGAAATCTTGGTCTCCATCAACTTTCTTTTCCCTCTTCCCTCAAGGGACAAGTGCAATATGAGATAGAAAGCTTAATGTCAAGGGCAGTTTCTTTCTTTGCACTGGAGATTCTCCAAATCTGGGTTAAGAGACTGGGCTGACAGCAGGAGGTGAAAGTAGTCTTGTACTGTCACAGATGGAAATTATTGCTTTAGGTCAAGGAACAATACTATAGGCCAGATAAGCTCTTGCCTTCTCATAGGTGACCTATTACAAATGGTAGGAGATGAAAATTATAAGTTTGGAGAAACTTTTGGCTTCTCTTCTCATCAGAGGAAGCTGGAGAGCAGGAGAGAGCTATCCAGCTGGATGGATAGATAGACGTATCCAGATGAATATGTTTCATGGAATTTATTTGGGATTCTGCTTTTCTGTCTGATGACACAACAACATCTTTATCCTTCTTATATATGGTTTTCTCTGAATGCACAATTGGCTTTCCCTGCTTAGAATTAAGGTATTAATTTATCTTTCCTAATATTAAGGTCTCTCTTATTAAAGAAGGGAAAGGGACCTGTATGTGCAAAAATGTTTATGGCAGCCCTTTTTGTCGTGGCTAGAAACTGGAAATTGAATGGATGACCATCAATTGAAGAATGGCTGGATAAATTGTGGTATATGAATGTTATGGGATATTATTGTTCTGTAAGAAATGACCAGGAGGATGAACACAGAGAGTCTTGGAGAGACTTACATGAACTGATGCTAAGTGAAATGAGCAGAACGAGGAGATCATTATACACTTCAACAACAATACTATATGAGGGTTAGTTCTGATGGAGGTGACTATCTTTGGCAATGAGAAGATCCCATTCAGTTCCAAATGATCAGTGATGAACAGAACCTGCTACACCCAAAGAAAGAACACTGGGAAATGAATGTGGACTGCTTGCATTTTTGTTTTTCTTCCCATGTTATTTTTACTTTTCTAAATCCATTTTTTCTTGTTCAACAAGAGAACTGTATAAATATGTACACATATATTGTATTTAAGATACATTTTAACATGTTTAACATGTATGAGACTGCCTGCCATCTAGGGGAAGGGGTGGATGAAGAAAGGGGAAAGTTGGAACAGAGGTGATTGCAAGGGTCAATGTTGAAATTTTCCCCATGCATATGTTCTATCAATAAAAAGCTATAATAAAAAATATAGGGTCTCTCAATGGCTCTCTTCAACAGTGAGATGATTCAGACCAGTTCCAAGGATCCTGTGATGAAGAGAGCCATCTTACATCCAGAAAGGACTAGGACAACTGAGTGTGGTTCACAACATAGCATTTTCATTCTTCTGGTTGTTTGCTTACATTTTATTTTCTTTCTCATTTTTTTCAGTTTGGTTTGATTTTTCTTGTGCAGCAATGTAATTGTCTAAATATGTATGCACACATTGGGTTTAACATCTATTTCTACAATGTTTAACATTTAAAAAAATCAGAGTCTCTCAAGACTTATTCTTCTTAGAGTTTTCATGTCTTTCAAACACTTTCTGGTTAGATAGATTACAATTCTTGTATCTTCTTTGGCATTACCTTATTTCACTAATACCCATTCTCATGAATGTTATATGTCTCATCCCCCAGAAAGGCAAATATCTTATTCAATGTTTCTAAGTTGAAGGTATGGAGTGACTGGAAATTAATTCCTTTCTCTCAGCCACACGTTCCAAATGTATAAAATGAATGAATTCACCTTTAACTCATTCTAATTAAGATTCTATGAACCCATAACTACTGCTTACCTATCTCAGTCCCCTTGCCCTTGAAATAACTATGTTAGTTAGTGCCTATAAGAGACACTATTTATCATGTACCAAGGATATTCCTCTATTCTTCTCAGAAACATATGCTCATTTTTTCCCTGACACTTGCTTTCTTTATGACATGATGTATTTAGCTACATTCCAAACTAATACTTGTTAAGTGCTTGTTATATATGACAGGGAAGTGTGTTTGTATTTTTATAACAAACAGTCTCAGTGCAAAATGCTATTATTCCCACCAAAATTTTTTTTCTTCTATTTCAATATTAGTTCACTCATTCATTTAGAAGTGGCCCACTCAATATAATGGGAAGACAAATGGACTAGAACAAGATGTTTATAATCACATAAACATCCAGAAATCTATTACTTACTGTGGTCTTTGACAATATATGAAAGCTCTCTTATGATTTGTTTCTTCCAAACATTACAGGTTTCCTACCAAATACCACTACCTGAAGTTGAATAGCTTAGTGATTTTCATTGATTTGTCAGCATGGATTATTTTAAAAAAAGGAAAATGTAGTTTACTTGATTTCCAATCTTCTGATAGGTTACTCATCAATCTCTTGTTTATAGAGTCTGAAAAATATCTGTTGAAAAAGAGGAAACCTCCAAGGAAAGGAAATTGCTATCAATTTAATTCTGGGATATATAGTAAAATTCTAATATTAAAGTGCCTCATCATACCTCTAGTTTAAATAAATTTCAGATGACATCATAATTCATTTAGTTACCCTACCTACACACAATAAATGTATCATATAATACATTCTCTCCAAAATACACTTTTCTTCAATTATACTTGAAATTTTAATTACTAATATGCTTTATTTTATTAATTGCTTATACTTTTTATCCTTTTTTTACTAATACTATGGTCAGTAATTCATCTAGAATACATTGTACTAAGAACATGTATATCAATGTCCTCATCTAAAATAATGACTTTGGGCTCAAAATCTCAGAGACAAAAGAATTTCTGTTTAGTAAGATCCTCTTTGCCCAAAAGAAGCACAAGAATTATTTTCTGTGTTGGCATCACAGAGAATATTTTCTAGACACATCTAAAAGCTTGACTAAATATGATAAGGATCAAGATAACAATGATAATTCTGAAGTGAAGGAAAATTTTTAAACAAACCCTTTTGAACCCTTCCAATTTTAAATCTGTGATTTTATATCTCTTCAATGCTCTAGGGCAAAAAATATCCACACCTGTTCAAGCTAAGCAACTATTGTCCATATCGTCTGATAAAGTGGACATAGGGAGTTGAGTCAGTGTACTAAAAGTCTGTCTTGATATTGCTCGGTTACTATGAAGCAGACTTCTTCAGTTATAATTTGCTCTTGCTAGGTGACACATCCTCTTTTTTAAGTGATCACATGGTTCTTTGATGATACCATTTCTCTTCTGTAGCTTCATTTGTAATGCCATAAAGTATGACTGTATAGTTTTTTTTTTTTCATTACAATGTTGCAGATACATGTGTCTATTCTTTTCACCTTCTCGTCTTCAGTTTTCATAGTGGTAAATGTCTTGTAGTCATAGAAAAAGAACATCAGTATTAAAGACATTAACCTTTCCTTCAACAAGAAGTTTGAAATAATTAAAATAATTGAAATTCCCCAAAAGTAAGGCAGTCTATTCTCATTCAATTTTGAACTTAGTTCACATTTCACTACTAGGATGTGTGTACTGATCGATGAGATTAAATGCTTTGTCCACAACACTACACATCAAACCTAGGTAACAATAATTCTTTTATTTGGGTTTCCTGAGGATGAGTAAGACAAACTCTTTTGATAATTATGGATTTCATTAATAGGGCTCCAAATTATCTGGGGTTTAACAATCAGGATCATGCTGTCTGTAAACAGGATTACCTGAAGGACTAACTCATCCAGAAAATGATTCACTTTTCCAATTGCACTCACAACTGGACATCTTCTATAAAAGTAGCCAAAATGGGCATGTTTCCATTTTGTCCCTAACTTAATCTCAATATATAGTAAAAATAAAAAGTAAAAAATATATTACAAATATATATGTGTACAAGAGGTAGAAATAATCATTTTTGAGATTCCTGAGAACTCTAAGCTTCTATAGTTCTTTTTTCTTTCCTTAGAAAAAAATCCATTAGTGAAAATTGACAGTAATGTATAAATGACTATCTCAATTTATTTTTACTAAAAATAGCTATGAAAAGGAGAAAGGGTGGGGGGAGAGGTACTAAGAACTATAAGGACTCAAAATTGAATCAGATAGCTTCTGTCTTCAAAATATATGTGCTATGAGTTTGGATTTATTCATTGACAGCATACTTTATGAATTGTCTTGTTTTTAATATAAAAATTATATAATAATTTGTTGAAAATTAGTGCCTGAGTTATCATTAGAGATCAATTTTTCCAACCATTTAATTCTATAAATAAAGGAATAGTGTTCTAGAGAAAGATGAATTCCCCTATGATCAAATCCATTCAGTGCATAGTCCATGAGTACCTTACTATTAGTAAGGCACTGAGTTTCAGAAATATGGCAAAAATAATTATTAAAAATGCCTTGACCTCCTGTATACATACACATATTTTATATGTTGAAATATGTCATTTTGATGAAGCTAATTTTAGCCCACAAAGTAGCCATTGCAGTACATGATTGTTTATTCTTTTTCTACATAATCTCTAAAACTAGTGAACTTTATGCTGTAGTTACTTTGTTTAAAGAGTTTTCCCTTTCCTTAATTCTGGTTATTTGGAAAGATCTCGTCCCTATTTTGATACATGATCACTAGAAAATGTTTCTCCATAAAATTCAACAATTAGGTGCTCAAACTCAACAACAGAAATATGTTTTGCACTTCACAATACACACCTTTATTTGGGGATCCTTTATGTCAAATTTTTAGATAAGAATATGTGAAATCATAGTTATAGCTGGTTTTCTTTAAATTCCTGTATCAAATATATTTATTGACCTCTAACAAATCATGTGTATTTTGTATGATATTACAGCAATTCACCTTATGGGATTTTAAACTCTGAATGATGTGATAATTTTGTTTATTTGTTTCTTTTATCTTTGCCTGTCTTTGAACACCAGGCACAGTAATTCTAAGCCTAAAGGGGTAAGTATATCAAGAATTAATTAATGAATTGTTTATTTTAATATAATTAATAAATGTGGATTACTCAGTCAGAGTTAGATGCTAATAATGTCAAAGTTCCAGATCCAATCCTTGGTATATAGGTCAGTTAGAATGAGGGGAATGGAGAGTGAAGGAGAAATGAAGAAGGAGGAGGAGGAGGAGGAGGACTGAAGGAGAAGGAGGAGGAAGAATAGAGGAGAAGGAGGAAGAGGAGGAAAGAGAGAAAGAAGGAAGTAAGGAAGGAAAGAAAGAAAGAAAGAAAAAAAAGAAAGAAAGAAAGAAAGAAAGAAAAGAAGAAAAGAAAGAAAAGAAGAAAAAAAAGAAAGAAAGAAGGAAAGAAGGAAAGAAGGAAGGAAGGAAGAATAAACATCTTGTGTGAGTATGTGAGGAATAGCTGGGAAGTCAGTATCAGTGAAGTATAAAATACTTCTGGAAACATATATTAACAAATCAGATGCCAGGCTGAGACAAGGATAACAGATTTAGGTACAAGCTAGTTAGACTAAATTTTTATTGGGGCAGGCAACTACCATAAAATTTAGACTATAATAAGAATGTATTGTGGGGTTGGAGAAGGAGCATGATACAAATAATATCTGAAACTGTCATAAAGTGAAAACTTAAAATAATCCGAGACAACAGATAGAGGCTATGGTCTTTTAATTCAGAGGTAGTTTGACAAGGAGAGTGGCCACTACACTGGAAAACCCTTTGGGATAGTGCAACCAAACTGAGATTTTAACTTCAAAACTACAGATAAATTTAGCAAAAGGGTTATTTCCTATTTGAAATTTATTGTACATTAAAGAGACCAATTGATGTCATCCTTATTGTCTCTGAAGCGATAGAATTATCACTTCCTCCATCAAAAAAGCAAAAGAACTTATAGAATGCATTTGTCAAAGAATAAGGATAAATCTTTTCTGAAGGACATTGGGTGACATGTATGATTTAAAAGTTAAGAGAGAATCATTTTTCCAAATCTTCTCATAAGATGACCTGATCATAATGCACTGGGATATCAGACTGAATCTCTGAACCAGATGACTTTTAAGGACACTTCAAGCTTTAAACTTATAAATTTATAATCTAAACTCTCCTCTTTACTGGGTAACTAATTCATGCTTTAGTGATGCTTTTTATCTTTAGTCAAAGTCAAGTGATGAAATATGTGTAAGAATGAGCATGGTGTTGAACTCAGAGACAAGGTCACTTGGATTCATGTCTTGTTTCTTGCATTTAGTAGGTATGTGACCTTGAGAAGGAAGGAAGGAAAAAACAGAGGGAAGAAGGGAGGAAGTAAAGGCGAGAGGAAGAGAAAAAAGGGAGGGAGGAGGAAGGAGGAAGAAAAAGAAAAAAGAGAGAGGAAAGGAATAAGCATTGTAAAATAACTATTGTGTATCAGGAGCTATGCTAAGCACTTAAAAAAATTATTAAATTGAAAAAATATTGAAATATTATCTCATTTGTTCCTTATAATAATCGCAACAGACAGCTACTATTATCTCCATTTTACATAAATGGAAGCTGAGGCAAATGTCATTTAAATGACTTCCCAGTGGTAACACAATTAAGTATTTAAGGCTGGAGTTGAACTCAGATCTTTAAGATATTCAGGCCCAATAATCTATCTACCCTTGTAGAATATTTCTCTCTAAGCCTTAATTTCTTCATCTGAAAATTAAGAAAAGTAACACCTCTAGTTAGTATGTATCTGACTAGGTTGTTGCAAGGTTTCAGCATAATAATATATGCAGAAAACTTTATAAATTTCAAAATGTTATATAAATTTAAACTATTGTTATTTGGAAACCTTCACTGATATGTATGAATGTATAACATGGAAATGACAATATATTTAGTAATAATCCACCATCAAAGCTTTCATTCACCATATTAGCAAGTTTATAAAATTAGTCATTTTATAAACTAATTTATATAGTGCTAAATATTAAAAAAAAAAACCTTTTCACATAGTATCTCATTCAATTCTTACAATAACTTGGTAAGTTAGGTGCTATAACAATTTCCATTTTACAGGGAAGAAAACTAAGAATGAGAAAGAAGTGACTTTTCCAGTTTTACAATCAAAGAGAACTGAAATTCTGATCTTCCTATAACCACATTTAACACCTGTTCTCTATGGTCACTGTGGTGACTAGTGTACATAAAATTAATACCTTGTGGCCTGAGGTCATTGATAGACTATTTCTCTAAAATATTTTAGTTTTGCCATCCAATAATAATCAACCAATTGAAAACAATTTGCTTTAAAAAAGAAATATTTACTGGGAACATAATCAAAGTAATAACAAAGACAAACAAATAAACAAAAACCTCCCTAAACCAAGAAATATAATTTTCCCTTGCATACACAAATTGCCAGAAATAGCAGAATCAAACTTTGAAAGAAAATGTGGTTGAAGCATAAAGTCATAACTCCTAATAGTGTGTGTGATGTATCATGTGTGTTATTTGTACGTATCTGACCCCCCTCTTTGTGGAGTCCTTATGGAGTTTCTCTTAAGTATAATTTTCTGATATATTGCTCAGTGTATCTGGATTATTTTAGAACCTTGATGAATGCATTGTTTACTACTCACAAAGTCCCTGATGATATGGTCATTGGTAGCCATATTGGCTCTCAGCATACACACACACACACACACACACACAAATCAGAAATGCTAATCTTTGATACAGGTGCAGAGGATTCAATACTTCAACATGCTCCTGAGCCCAAAAGCTATTAACTGATTCAGTACTGGATTTCAAGTCTCTCAAGTATCTTGATATGTTATATATACACTTATAGGGCATGAATGAGTCTCTTTAACTACATTTCCTATATGATGTAATCTGCTTTTATTCAGTGATCATAGCAATTTATTCATACTACACTGGTTAAGACCGTGATACTAGAAAGTATCTAAATTCTAGAAAGTACTAGATACTAAAAAGATACTAGAAAGTTTACTTTTTATTCATTCAATAAATAATGATGAAGAATAGCTACATGAATAAGTTAAATTTTATTCATTTAATACAGCTGCCTAAATCTGACAATTATATTAAGTGAGATGGAGTCAAAATTTAATTAATAGGCTCCTGTAATAATCCACACTAGGTGGTGAGAGCCTGCATCATTGTGATGACTATGTGGATAGACATCATAGAAATCCTTTGAAAGTACAATACAAAAGACTTGGCAAATGAATGAGCATGTGGGGTAAGGAAGAATGAAAAATTAAGAATAGTGCCAACATTACAAACAAGAGTGACCAGAATAATGGTTTTAGGTACCATGGATAGAAATGGAGATGTTTTAGTCTATATCTATATCAGGAGATGGCTATGCATTCTTTACCTTCAACCAAATCTCAAGAGCTTACCCTTGTCACACTGGGCTCCAATTTAGCTCATCCCCTATCTCCCTCCAATTGTATCTCCTAGAACAGTCATTATATCAAGACCTCCATTACTAGAAATAAGATGTCAAACATTTAAATTGTTACTACTATTACCATTCTCTATGACTTGTTCAAAACACTCTTTGCTAGCCACCACTACCAAAAAAAAAAAAATAATTTCTTTGAGGGCGAATACTTTCCTGCTTCCTTGTATTTGTATCCCCAGCACTTAGCAACATTTCTGTCACATGATTAAGACTAAATTATTTTTTTCTTCTGTAATGCATTCATATTTTTTGTAGGTGTACATACATATATAATCTGTCACAAATTAGAGTACCTTTCTGCCTTTTTTATTTTTTTTTGAAATGTGATATTATGTTGATGTCTTGATTCTTAAAGGAATAATTTATCATCTATAATAATGAAAGTAATGGACAAACATTTCTTGTTCCCTTTTATTTTCTCTTCTAGGCAAATGTCAAGTCTTGGAGCACTGATATGTTACTTCATTTTTGCAGAAGCATAATCATGAATTCATACTGCTAAATGTCCCTTGCTGTTCATGTTTGTTATAAGGGAAATTTTCAGGCTTTTTAAAAAAAAATGCTTCTAGTTTGAAGACTTAAATCAGAATCAATTTACACAGAACAAAACAAGCCTTTTATGAGCACACATATACTTTTTAAAAGAAATATATGCATACATATGAATGTATATGTAAGAATGCATATATAATACATATATAGACACATATAAACACACATAATTCTAGCCTGTCAGATTTGTGAATATACAGATCAAGCGTAGGGAAAAAAACAATCTTTTTGATAGGGACAGATTTTCAAAATAGCATTTTCCATGAGTCACTGAAGCTTTAATATCTACAACATTCCTAAAATGGGACACACACACACACACACACACACACACACACACACTACACATGCACAGCTCAGAAACTGTTATCAATTCCATTCACAGTGGCAGAATGACTCTTAATAGCAGAGACATTTATGAGTCATAAATTACCATTTATAAATGCTGTGTTTAGTGTTCATTTCAATGGACGACATATGGTCGCAACATTTCTAAATAGCTTGAACTGATAAATAGGCCAGGGAAGTGGTTCAATTTGTTAAAATGCTAACACATTAACTCCTGTGTATGGTGGGTTGCAGGTTTGCATACTTAATGCTGCTTTGTCAGCTTTAAGATCACCAACTGCTAACTTCAGAAATCAGACTACTGCCTGGAATTTATGAAGTGGGTCTGGAAGTCTATTCCTCATCTTGATTTATGGTGATTCCCCACTTGTAGAATGGGTCATCCATCAGGGAGTAACACCAGACACTCTGTTTCCATGTTTGAGAATGTGACCATCTCCCTCATAGTCTAGCCTCATATTCTTCCAGTATACAAAGGAAATAAGTAGTTTTCTCATGCTTGATAATGTCAGTCATTTCAAATGTCTCACTTAAAGAAGGAAAAGTAAATAAGAATGTTTTTCATTTTTCTTTCATTTTTAATAGTTTATTTCCCCCCAATTACGTATAAAACAATTTTAACCTTTTTTTATTTTTTTCAAATTTTGTGTTTCAAATTCTTTCTATCTCTTCTTGATTCACCACCACTGAGATGGTAAACAATTTGACATAGGTCACACATGTATAGTCATGTAAAACACTTGCCCATATAAGTCATTCAGTGAAAAAAATAACAAGCAAAAATCTCAGGAAAAAATAGGGAAATTAAAGAAAAAATATATTTGATCTTCATTCAATCTATAACAGTCCCCTCCACCACAACTCCCGAGAGGTGAACAGCATATTTCTTCATAAATCCTACAGTATTGCTAAGAAAGGTAAGTTATTCATAGTGGATCAAATTAAAATATTGCTGGTATTCTGTGCAATGTTCTCATGGTTCTGCTAATTTTACCTTGCATCAGTTCATATAAGTCTTTCTATGTATTGTTTGTTTGTTTTTCTGAGAGCATTCTGCTTGTCATTTCTTAAAAGAAAATAGCATTTAATCACAATAATACAGAACAATTTTTTCAGCCATTCCTCAATTGATGGATATCTCCTAAATTTCTTATTCTTTGTCATCACTAAAAGAATTGCTATACATATTTTTTGTACATATAGGTCCTTTTCCTTTTTTAAAATCTCTTTGTGATACAGTAATATTAGTATTGTTACTAGTACTGGCATTGCTAGTCAGTGTAATATATATATATACACTAGTAATGATATTGCTCAGTCAAAGGGTATGCATGATTTTTTTTAACACTTTGGGAATAGTTCCAAATTGTTCTCCTCAATGGTTTAATCAATATACAGTTTCACCAATAGTACATTATGGTTTTAATTTTTCCACAACCCCTACAACATTTGTAATTTTCCTTTTCTGTCATATTAGCCAATCTGACAGGTGTGAAGTACTAGTTCAGAGATGTTTTAATTTGAATTTCTCTCATCAATAGTGGTTTAGAACAGTTTCATATGATTAGAAATAACTTTTATGACCTTGCCTGAAAACTTCATGTTCATATCTTTTGATTACTTATCATTTAGTATGGTTCCTATTTCTATAAATTTGACTCAGTTTTCAATACTTTTAGGAAATAAAGGCTATCAGAGAAACTTATTTTAAAAAGTTTATTTTACAGTAATGATTACCAACTATGATATTTCTTTCCATTCTATTTTCCCTTTTATCCTACTCTCTTTCTTCTTTTATCCTCTACATTCTCAAAAGTGTTTCCCTTTTCTGCCTTCTATCAGCTCACTCCCACTTTTTATCCCCTTCCCTTTCTGTTTCCTGTATGGTGAGATAGATTTCTATACCTGAATATGTATATGATTTCCTCTTTGATTCAGTTCTAATGAGAGTAAGATTCATGTTCTCCCTTCTCCACTTCCCTCATTTTACCCTCAACTGTAAAATCTCTTTCAATCTTCTTTTATGTCAGATAATTTATCCCATTCTACTCTTTCCCCGCCTTTTCCCAGTGCATTCTTCTTTCTCTACCATTTATTTTATTATTTTTAGATAATCATAACATTCATTCAACTTACCTCTCTGTTTTCTGTCTATATATACTCCTTCTAACTGTATCAATAATGAGAAAGATTTTAGGAGTTATAAATATCATTTTCCCAAGTAGAAATATAAACAGTTTAACCTTATTGAATCCCTTACAATTTCTTTTTCCCATTTGCCTTTTTATACTCCTTTTGCATCTTATATTTGAAAGTTAATTTTTCTATTCACTTTTGCTTTTTTTCTTGTTGTTGTTGTTGTTGTTGTTGTTGTTTTCATCAGGAATGCTTGAGACTTCTCTATTTCATTGAATAGTCATTTTACAGTGGAGGATTATGCTTAGTTTTTCTGGGTAGGTGATGGTTAGTTGAAATTCTAGCTCTTTTACTCTCTGGAATATCATATTGCAATTCTTCTTATACTTTAAGGTAAAAGTAGCTAATTTCTGTGTTATCATGACTGTGGCTTGATGATATCTCAGTTGTTTCTTTTTGGCTGCTTGAATTATTTTCTTCGTGAAATGGGAGGTCTGGAATTTAACTGTAATATTCCTGGAAATTTTCATTTTGGGATCTCTTATAGGAGGTGAGAGGTAGATTCTTTACATTTCTATTTTACCCTTTGAAACTTGAAAATCAAAGCTGTTTTCCTTGATAATTTCTTGAAAGATGATGTCTAGGTTCATTTTGTAAATCACAACTTTCAGAGTGTCTAACAATTTTTAAATTATATCTCCTGGATCTATTTTCTAGGTCAGTTGTTTTTCTAATGAAATATTTCACATTTTCTGCTATTTTTTTCATTCTTTTTATCTTATTTATTTCTTGATATCCCATAAAGTCAATAGTTTCCATGTGTTCTATCTTAACTTTTAAGGAATTATTTTCTTCAGTGAGTTTTTATATCTCCCTTTCCATTTGACCAATTCTACTTTTCAAGGAGTTCTTCTTTTTAATGAATTTCTGTATATCTTTTTTTTCCCATTGGGCCAATTTTCAAGGCATTTTCTCTTCAATGGATTATTGTGCTTCTTTAATATTTGTCCTATTTGTTTTTTAAGGTGTTATTTTCTTCATATCTTTTTGTACCTCCTTTTCTAAACTGTTGGCTCTTTTTTTCATTATTTTCTTGCATCACTCTCATTTGTCTTCTCTTTTTTTCCCTCTATCTCTCTTGCTTGATTTTTAAAATCCTTTTTAACCTGTTCCACAGACTGAAGTCAATTCATATTTTTCTTTGAGGCTTTGGATTTTTTATTTTGATGTTGGGATCTTATTCTAAATGACTGTTTAGATCTTCCTTGCCAATTATAACTTAATATCATCATTTTTTTTCTTTAGTTTGATCATTTTCCAGCCTATTTCTTGACTTTTAACTCTTTATTAAAAGTGGGTATCTGTCTTCAAGTTTTTGTGCAATTGCTTTTTGTGCAATTGTGCAATTGACTCAGTAATTTTGAGTACTTGTAAATTCTGGGCTCTTCCAAAAGGATGATTTAGAGACAGGGATGTTTATTATTCTCCTATACTATGAACCAGTTTGTAACAACAAGAAAAACTTTTTTAAAAAAATCAAATGAAGGTGTCCTAGCTGTACCTAATCTAAAATTATATTATAAAGCAGCAGTCACCAAAACCATTTGGTATTGGCTAAGAAATAGATTAGTTGATCAGTGGAAAAGGTTAGGTTCACAAGACAGAATAGTCAACTATAGCTATCTAGTGTTTGACAAACCCAAAGTTCCTAACTTTTGGGATAAGAATTCATTATTTGATAAAAACTGCTGGGATAACTGGAAATTAGTATGGCAGAAATTAGGCATGGACCCACACTTAACACCATATACCAAGATAAGATCAAAATTGGTCCATGACCCAGGCATAAAGAACAAGATTATAAATAAATTAGAGGAACATAGGATAGTTTATCTCTCAGACTTGTGGAGGAGAAAGAAATTTGTGACCAAAGATGAACTAGAAACTATTACCGATCACAAAATAGAAAATTTTGATTACATCAAATTAAAAACCCTTTGTACAAACAAAACGAATGCAAACAAGATTAGAAGGGAAGCAACAAAATGGGAAAACATCTTCACAGTTAAAGGTTCTGATAAAGCCCTCATTTACAAAACATATAGAGAACTGACTCAAATTTATAAGAAATCAAGCCATTCTCCAATTGATAAATGGTCAAAGGATATGAACAGACAATTTTCAGATAATGAAATTGAAACTATTACCACTCATATGAAAGAGTGTTCCAAATCATTATTGATCAGAGAAATGCAAATTAAGACAACTCTGAGATACCACTACACACCTGTCAAATTGGCTAAGATGACAGGAAAAAATAATGATGAATGTTGGAGGGGATGCGGGAAAACTGGGACACTGATGCATTGTTGGTGGAACTATGAACAAATCCAATCATTCTGGAGAGCAATCTGGAATTATGCCCAAAAAGTTATCAAACTGTGCATACCCTTTGATCCAGCAGTGTTACTTCTGGGCTTCTATCCCAAAGAAATACTAAAGAAGGGAAAGGGACCTGTATGTGCCAAAATGTTTGTGGCAGCCCTGTTTGTAGTGGCTAGAAACTGGAAATTGAATGGATGCCCATCAATTGGAGAATGGCTGGGTAAATAGTGGTATATGAATGTTATGGAATATTATTGTTCTGTAAAAAATGACCAGCAGGATGAATACAGAGAGGCTTGGAGAGACTTGCATGAACTGATGCTAAGTGAAATGAGCAGAACCAGGAGATCATTTTACACTTCGACAACGATATTGTATGAGGATGTTTTCTGATGGAAGTTGATTTCTTTGACAAAGACTCAGTTTCAATTGATAAATGATGGACAGAAGCAGCTACACCCAAAGAAAGAACACTGGGAAATGAATGTAAACTATTTGCATTTTTGTTTTTCTTTCCGAGTTGTTTTTATCTTCTGAATCCAAATCTCCCTGTGCAACAAGAGAACTGCGCGGTTCTGCAAACATATATTGTATCTAGGATATACTGCAACATATCTAACATATAAAGGACTGCTTGTCATCTAGGGGAGGGGGGTAGAGGGAAGGAGGGGAAAAATCAGAACAGAAGCGAGTGCAAGGGATAATGTTGTAAAAAAATTACCCTGGCATGGATTCTTTCAATATAAAATTATTATAAAATAAAATAAAATATTAAAAAAAAGAAAAAGAAAAGAAAAACTTTTTTTTTTTAACACTTGAACTGTGACTAGGCCAGTGCTCCTCTGTGTTAGTACTCTTCCTTACCCCAAGACTAATACTCAGAGCTATAATCCAAATCCAAGTATAGGCAATGTAACGGAATCCTGAACCTGATAACAGTAAAAGGACCCCTATAAAACTCCTACTGATCCATTGTCTTTTCCTCTTACTCTCTGTGGCCTGAAATTTTTCCTCTCTTACTCTGATGCAACCGGTTTTTTCTATTGACTTTTTAAGTAGTCTTGGGTTGGAAAATTATTTCACTCCATTTTTTTCTGAGTTCTGCCACTCTAGGATTTGTTAGTCATTATTTAAAGGTATTTGGGAAAGTTTAGAGGCAAGGTCAGGTGAGCCCCTACCTCTACTCACCATCTGGATCTGTCTCCCTTTTTCCCCTTAGAAATAAATAGACTATAGAAAGGGCCAGCCTTTGACAAAATTTTTCAGATGAATAAATTAGTCTTCAATATCAAGCACCATGCTACTAGAGAAAACCTATTTCACAAGGGATCAGAAGAATACTTAAAATCATTTCTATGAGTATATTTCTTAGTCTATTGGCCAAGATTTAACTTTTCTGAAATGCAATTTCTTCTTTTCTAAAATAAGGGTAGCAATGTTTTACTATATTACCATAAAGATCAAATGAGATAATATAAATAGAATCCAATGCAAACCTAAAAACGCTAGAAAAATGCAGTGCTTAATATAATGATCATATTTAATATCATTATCATCTTTCATTCTGCTACCTCTAATAGATAAAAAATAGATAAATTACCTCAAATTTAGATTCAAGTCTTACCTCTGAATTATGCTGTACAAGTAACTGGATCTCTAAGTACTCTAGAGAAGTCTCTAAAACTGTAAGTTGCAGATATGGTGACTATATTATTTGTTGGGTTTAATCACCTAAGTGATTCTTACAAGCATGAAACATTAGATCCAGAGTCATTTTTTTTTTTTTTACGGTGTCCAGCCCCAACCATTTTCTCTTTTCTGTTTAATCTAAAAGCAAAGTTAAAATGGCCAGAATATTTTGATCATTTAGCTAAGATTCCTTGCCTTTTATAATTTATCAGATTTGTTTTCAACTATTACCCAAATATCTATGAAAATGGAGAATAAAGCTCTGCATACTCTGAGGCATATAAAATGCTGTCTTAAAGGGATATTGAAGTTAGCTTCAAATCCCTGAATAGTAATTTAGATTAAAAAACTAACATGTAGAAACTATGTTGATGTAAACTAATTTAATCCAAGTGACACATCAAGTATGTGAGAGTTCCAAATCTTGAACTCAGGTTTCCTACATCGTGGTTCTGGATACTCTTTCCATCGTGCTATGTTAATTATCTTCCTAGAGCTACTGATACCCTTTTTATTTCTGGAAGCTTGTTGTCAATATTTCTTGTGTAGTATAGTTTAAATCCATTCAAGTAGGTAATTTCTATAGGATATAAACAGTGTGTTATAGTGGGAATCAATCTTTAAGTAGCATAGTGATTGGGATTCAATTCAACCTATATGCATTGAGTTTCTACTTTGCAAGTGCCTGTGTAGACACTTTGGGAATATGTTATGGGCCAGAACTTGAAACTAGGTGCTAAATCAGTGGAATTGATAGAGACAATAGTTATCTAATTTAGCATAGTGTTTAACAGTTCTCTAGTTCAGTACATGTACTTAGTACTTACTATAGTTTACAAGATTCACACTTTTAAGAGAGCATATAAAAGCTAGGAGCCTCAACCAGGATTCAATCTAGGAGATTCAGAAGCCAGAGAAGGCAGGTGGGAGCTTAAGCTCTTGGAACCAAGACTACAAAAGGCCTCTAAAAAAGCTAACTAGGCCACAGGAAAGGAGACAAGACTTGGAAAGAGACAATAAAGAATTTGAATTTTAATATCTGGCTGCATTTGGGGTGATTACTAAACTGAAACTAAGGCTGCCTCCAGAGATCCCACAAAAACCCCAACAAGAGAATATATATATATATATATATATATATATATATATATTATATATATATATTAGAGAAGAATATTACAGGAATACACACACAATGAATTAAGATAAACTGACTTTTAGGAAGGTGACAACTCAGCAGAGAATAAAACACAAGTGAGCAAATAATTATAGCAAAAGTCAGAATGTGGTAACTATCAAAAGATTCAACAAAATACTAGGGTATAAGCCATAATTTATGTTAATTTATTATGGTGCCTTCAAGGTAATCATCTGTGTGTTCAAACAAATAAATCCTGCTTTGAGTCATTGATATCTATAAGACAATGACAATATTTTAATTTACCCTGTTTTCACACTCAGCCTTTTAAAATGAGGATACAGGATAGTAAATGTTTTTGCATGTGGTAATGGAATTTAAATTCAGGCATCTAAAATTGATGGATCTAGCCCAGATAATGTTGAAAATAACTAATAGCTTTGAAATTCTAGTGTCTAGTGAGGTTCAGTTAAACTAACAAATAATAATTCTTAAAAACAGATATGAAAAAATGACTGATTCAGAAAATTACTAATCATTTATCCCATTCTTCTTCATTAGCCTTTGATTCTTCTTTACCAATGACATTCATATTCAAAGATGATTGGAAAAAAGGACATCATTAGGAATGAACAGGAGCATCAATGACAACTTAACTCATTTTGGAGATGAAAAAAAAAATTGAAATATCTTATAGAAAAACAGGGAAAAGAGCCCAAGCCTCATTCTGTCAGGCCACTGTCATTCTATTACACCACAGTAGTTTAGTTCCTATCTATTATAAAATATGGATTAAAAAAAGAAACAAAAAAATTCTTATATATAACAAAGAATTCTTCTATTGCATATGATTGAATTATGGACTTATTTCTAAATTAGTCTTAATAAAAAGTGTAAATCAGATAAATTTCTTTCTCTATTGAACAATATCTCTCTTATCACCCCATACTGTTACTTTCTCATTAGTTTCCTCCATTATCACCTATAATTTTTTTTAAAATTTCCTACTTCCTTGCCTTGAAGCCTTATTTTCCTTTGGGTGACAATGGGCAGCTATGTATAAATACAATCATAGAGAAATCTAAATTATTAGATTTGGTTGATTCATTTCATGAACCTGATGAAATGAAAGAGGGATTCTGTCATTGAGGTAAGGGGGAAGGCAAGTAAAGAAGTAGTGAATGAGTGTGGGGGAAAGTTGATGAGTTATTATTTATTTTTTATTTTATGGGTTATTCAAATAAACAAATCCCCACTGTGTTAATTCTAGCAAGAGTGAGTTGTCCATTTGTTTAACAGTTAACTAGAAAAAGATTAACCTGAGACAGAGTTTTAATTTAAATCTATAGTATTAACATTTTCTTAATAACTTTAAGCCTAGACCATCAAAACATCAGTAAATCAAATCCCAATTTGCAATATTTGCCAATGTCTTATGTTTAATCACACTGTGAATTAACTATTGCCTCTCCACAGACTAGCTCCAGTGCACTATGAATTTTATTCCTCCTAGAAAACCTGTCTTCTCACAGGTAAAATACACAGGTATGTAAAGCATCCATGTCCAAAATCTGACTCATTATCTTTTTCTATATCAGAAAACCACATCTTTAACTTGCTTCTTTCTGCCAAGGACAATGTCACTCTACCAGTATCACCCTTCTGGTCCTTCATGTTAACAAGCTGAGCCGTCTTTGATTTCACTCTCCCTCAAACCTAAGAGTATGCCATTTCTTTCCCAAATCATATTCTTTGTTTCCTATAAAACTAATTCATGCCCTTATCAGAACTCTGCTAGTCTCCTACATTTGGTTTATTTAGTTTATCTCTTTGACCCCAAGCTTTTTTCTTTTCCCATCCACCAGCTAAATAATTCTCTAAAATTCTGTTTTCACTATATACTACACTGATCAATAATATTCTCTATTGTCTCCAGGATAAGATACAAAACTCTCAGTTCACCATTTAAAGCCCTTGACAAATGGACTACAACCTCTTTACACTATTTTCTATTTTGCCTATTGATTTCACATCCCCAGTCCTAACACTCTACATTTCAGTCAAATTGACATACTTTCTGCTCTCTATAAGTGATACCATGTCCAGTCCCTCTGTTGTGCACTTTCTAGCCTTCAAATCCAAAATATTCTCCAATCTTACCAGCTACCTTCTTTCAAGTTTCATCTGAAATTCTAGTTTCTATTTGCAATCTTTAGAGGTAGTCCTACTTGTTAGTGCTTTCTCCCACCTCAGTTATGTTGTTTATATTTCATTAACTGTGCAGTAATTGAAACCCTCCCTACTTCCTATATAAGTTCCTTGACGGCAAAAACTGTTGCTTTCTTCCTTCTTAATGTTTTGTCGTTGTTGCACCCACCACAATCATTTACTAGACTGAATAAACAATAAATGTTTCTATTGAATTCTACTGAATCCAATGTTAATTTCCATCTTCCTGACAGCTTGATAGGGGAGATGTTGTCAAGTATGACCTTTCATTTAACTTCCAATGACATTTTAGAAGGAGATATGGCTTAGACTACTGAATGAGACCAATCTTGATTCTGGCAAAAATCCTAATTTTCTCTCAATTTTTCCAAATAATTTTCATCAGAGTAGACTTTGTTCTCAAAGGTTTTCTGGAATTTTTAACTTTGGAGTCAAGAACAATGAATATGTAGGAAATAAGAATTATCAAGGGAATATTACCATCACCTCTAGACAGATCTAAGTGCCCTCAGAAGAAGAACAAATTAATTTCTTCACTGAACTTTTCAGCAACATATTGTATTCAATTTATTTTCAGTTTACATGCTTATGAATAAAATTAAGTAGAGGAAAAACATCCTCCAATCCTTTTCTAGCTAAGAAATAACAAACTCGTTTGTTGTTTCTCTTCTATTCTTACTGCCTGGGGCACTGAAAGGACCTTCTTTTGCCTTATATTCTTCATTTTTACATGCCTTATTGGTTTCAGAGTCCCACATAATGAATGCAATTTTTTGAGGGTTGTAAAACCATGCTTAAACAGTTGCTTCTCCTTTCTACTCTGGTGAAATGCGTTTTAAATGAACAGGCCAAGTCACCTCAAAATACTAGGGGAAAGAAAACCCTTACTTCTCACATATCCTGCCTGCTAAAAAGGACAAAAAAAAATCTTTTTTAATATTAGATTGGCTTGATGGAGAACCGCAATTTAGAGAATGTTTCATATTTTGGTATATAAGTTCATCTATAAATATATTTATGGAGAATTGAAATAAAGTAAGAGACTTGATTTTTAATTTTGCATCTCCTAGAACTTGAAAGTCCTTCGTCATGCACTTCTCAAGTAGTACTCCCTATGAATTCAGGTTGCTAAATGATGGAAATATAGCTAGGTGTTATAATCAAATCTATGGGGATGATACAGTGGTGAAGGAGATCAGAATATGTACACAAAGAAACATGATACAAAGCAATATATAATAGTTATAAAGAAGAACTCAAAGCAAAGTGCTATGAAATGGAAGAGTCTGTTCAAGAATAGGAGAGGGCATGATCAAAGGTACCAAAGACAACAGCAATACTAGAATGGGGACTCAGAGAAAAATTGATTTTGTTGCGATTTGTTTTTTCTTTTGTTGTTGTTTTTTCCCCCTGAACTTAACATTATATGTCATAAGAAAGAAATATAGAAGCATAAATTGGAAACATATTGTAGAGAGTATCATAAGGTCTTGAATATCAGATTTAGAAATTCATGTTTTTAAAATGTGGGCCATTCATCTTTGTGTTATCCATAGTGTAGAGCACTGTGTTCCATACACTGTATGTACTGCATAACTATTTATTAAATGCATTAATGAATAAATAGATGAATTTCTGGAAATGGCCCATATCATGGTTGTCTTGACAATGTCAATTTACATAATGCCATTAATATTATTATAGCCAATAGTTCACCTAACCTTACACATTATAAAATAGTAAAACTCACTAAACCATCATTTAGTCAATTGCCCAGTTTCCTGAGATATTAAAAGATAATCTACTATGAAATTTCTGTCCTCTGTTTTGTCTGACATAGAATAATTGATGTGAATTGAAAAGGATTTAAATATCCATTCCAACTTCCTCAGGTTACAGATGAGGAAGCTTAGGCCCAGAAAGGTTAAAAAAAAAAAAGTTATGAAATTTACTAAAATAAGATAAGGTTAAGCTTACTTAACTAGTCCATCAATTTATATTGAGTGTTTATCAATGAGAAATAGATTTAGAAGCCTAATGGGGGGGGGGAGGAAGAGAGTAGAACTTTACCTGCTACGTGCTTTTAAGTACGGTTTCTCCCTGCTACTTTTCCAATACCCCCAAACTACTCAGTTCCCCTTCCCTGAAGGGTAGGATTTAGCACTTAGAGCCATTACTAAGCAAGTTAGCATTTGCAAACAGATTTTAGGTGTTTTGATTTGGTTTGGTTTTTTAATGAAGAGTTTCTCTTGATGCTACACTTTGATTGTCTACTCCTTGAGAGCAAAAATGTTATTCCTCTCTTATGTTTTGTTTCATACTGCACCAAATACACGATTAAACCTAATAGAAATTCAATAAACATCACCAATTAACAAATTCCAACCTACATGGACATCCAAGGCAAAGAGTAATTAGAAAATAGCATTGTTAATTTGTTCTTCAGAGTTTCCAGAGACCAAGATGTTAACCCTCTAAGTTAAAGCTTATTAAAGGGTGTTCATGACCCCACATTGGTTCTTGTAACTGAATATAGGAATCATGAAAAATTTGGCAATAGTAAAAGATAACAAATATCTTACCAAAATTCAATTCTTTATATAAAAATAAAGAAGCAAATCCATTTCATTAGTATGCAAATTTGCTTTTCTCTTTAATAAAGGGTAAAATTTATGAATACTAAAGAACTGTTTTAAAATAAATTTCTTTATGATTGATTATTAATAAATGTTTTATTTGTATACCTATTTTATGTAACTATATCCCTGAGGTCACACATCAAAATTTCTCAAACAAAAAGGAAAAAGTGAAAAAAGTTTTAAAAGCCCTGTTCTAATTGACTAAACAAGCCATATAGCATTCGTGCATGTGAATATGCCTATTTCACAGAAAAATGAATCCAAACTTTATTTTGGGAAATACCTACCACTATATGTCTTATAACTCCTTCCTCAACTCCACTTCTCTCAAATCTAAACTTTTTTGAGACTTAGATCAAGAACTGTTTCCTCTCTGAAGTCTAAGTTCTGTATGCATTGGTGGCACAAGGCTGCTAGGTAGTGTCCTGGATAGAGTATTACTTAGAAGATCTGAAAAAAATCTTGCCTCAGACATTTCCTAATCATATAACTTATGAAAAAAAATTAGACTTTCTAAGCCTCAGTTTCCTAATATGTAAAAGGGGATGATAATAATATTTGATATAAGGATCAAATGAGATCATATTCATAATGCACTTTAAAGATTTATATAAATATTTGCTATCAGTATTATTATAGATACCTTAAACTCTTTAAATGTTTTAAATAAATGAGAAAGTCTAGTGCCAGACCTCAGTTTTCTGCAAGAAATTAAGGAATAAGAAAGAATTATCCAGTCTAATTGACATTAGGGCAGGAAAAAAAAAAGAGTTGCACTTGTAGGTGAAAGCACTTGACTAAATTAAGTAGATAAAATAGTATGAAGGAGAGGAATTTGTAAAATCATAAATTAACCAATCAATAACCACGAGAAAATATAGAATTACCTAAATCTATAACTGTCAAGACCATGCAGAATAGAGAAGACTGATCAAGGAAAATGTAATAAGATTTAAAGGTACATTATTCTTTGTGGAATGAAATAGATAATAAGAAATGTTATATTTTGGTACTATCAGTTTTTAAGTTTCCAGACTGATTTCCATTTACTTTCCATATTATACTATTATTTAAGAGAAATTATAGATTCCAAATATGCTGGTTTCTGCTTCATTCATCTGAAGGAAAAAGAAATCCATAATGATGGAAGGGAAAAAAGGCTTTAGGATCTCAAACTTAAAGGACTGATAAAATACTACATTTTCTCCTGTGTAACTAAGGAAGTAATGGAAAGAACACAAGAGCAAAAATAATATGACCTGGGTTTCCTATCCATTGGAATAGGATTTTCTTTGCCATTGACTTGTAGTATGATCTTGAGCAACCTCTTCTTTTTTGGCCTCATATATAAAGTGAGGATGTTGGATTAAATGATGCCTAAGGTCTCTTCTAGCTCTCAAATTTGAGAAACCTTGGGCTGTGACCTTCTAAGCTTCCTGTTGAATAAGGGTTTTGTTTTTTGTTTTTATTTTCTCTAGAAAATTTCTTTCTGCATTCATTTTCCCAGAGATTTTCTCCCCATAAAATGCAGCCTAAAAATGAATTCTCTATTAGTTTTGCCTCTTTCAGAATGCTGCACATAAGAGTGCACAGGCTAGCAACATTATTGTGCAGGTGTGCCCATAGACTATACCTAGTTTCAATTCTCCTGATGGTCATAATTTCCACAAAGTGATTCATCTTAATGAGCTAAGTAGACTTCCAGTATTATGCTGATGGTACAAAAAGTTCAGAGATAATATAAGAAGATCTGTTAAGATGCAACTAAAAAAGAGAGATCAATACTCTTTGTAAATGGCTAGCACACAACTTTTTTTTTCTTTATGTGCTGAGTTAGTATAAAAAAAGCATTGTGTCCTAAGGCATTGTATTAAAGTTATCTCATAATTGGGATGATCAGTAAAAGGACCCAAGAAATAAGCCTACAGAAATACCTGAATTATCAACAGATGTCTGACAACCCTGACTATCTAACCATCCAATACAAAGGCTACCAAGAAGGTAAAATAGCTGTCACAAAGTCCATGCATTGAATTCTGATGAAAAGCACTCAGAGAGCATTAGTTTTAAATATTACCTTAACAATTGATTGCTATTTGGGGGTCACAGCAGAATAAAAGTATCACATTAGAGGGGTCATTCTTCCCTACAAGTGACTCCTAACATGCTGACAAAAAAGGAAAAGGCAAAAATAAAAAGGAAAGCAAAAAAAGGATAGACATAAATACATGACCTTGGGCAAGTCACTTAATCTCAATTGCCTCAGCGAAAGAAAGAAAGAAAGAAAGAAAGAAAGAAAGAAAGAAAGAAAGAAAGAAAGAAAGAAAGAAAGAAAGAAAGAAAAAGAAAAAAGAGAAGAAAGAAAGAAAAAAGAAAGAAAGAAAGAAAAAAAGAAAGAAAGAAAGAAAGAAGAAAGAAAGAAAGAAAGAAAGAAAGAAAGGAAGGAAGGAAGGAAGGAAGGAAGGAAGGAAGGAAGGAAGGAAGGAAGGAAGGAAGGAAGGAAGGAAGGAAGAAAAAAGGAATCCAGAAAATCTGAGAAGCAGATATTAAGGAGGGGAGTATAGCAACTATGGCGGGAGTGGGGGGGGGGGCGAGGAGCGGAGTGAGGGGAGGCAGAGAGAATAGTGAAAAAGCAAAGTTGGGAGATCAAGGATCAATGAGAAAACTGTGACCTGGTAAACAGCAAACATGCTATGTTCACTTTTTTAATCTCTCCCATAGTTTTTCCCTTTTATTCTGATTTTTTTCTTCCAATATGATCATAAAGCAATGTGTATTTAAAATTAAAAATCACAGCAAATCAAAAGAGCCAAAGAATTTGAGCCTTGGTGTCTATGCTGAGTAAGGAATCAGGACAAAAGCAAAGTTAAGACTAGTGGTGGTAATTATATGTAGGACAGTAATTAAAACAAGATTCAATAAGAATCATGCAACTTCTTCATCCTCATGGGAATGAGTATCTTTTAGGCAGGTAGAAAATATTTATTTCCTCTTAGAATGTTTGCATGCCTTACTAGATCTGTTGGAATTCACATATACCTATTTCTTTCCTAATCTTCAGTTTTTGGAGGGAAGAGGAATTGTGAAGTGAGACCTCCATTCTGTCCCCCTATCTCACACTTCATTTGACTCTAGCCCAATTTCTTACTTCTACTGGGAGAAGGAGTGGTACCTTCTACTCAAAGAAAAATATTTTTAACCTGTCCATACTGTTCACATCACAATGACTCTGAACTTCTGTAGATCATATAAACTTTATTCACTATTCCACATCTTCCTTCTCATTTCCTTCAACTTTCTATCTCAATAAGTTTGGTATATAGTTCATATTTTTCTTTCGCTTCCTCAAATCCTATCCTCACATTCAGTGACTTCAGCCTATATGTTGATTCTCCCTCAAACAACCTAATCACCAAGTTCTTCATACACCCATTGCATCAATTATTTTTCCACCCCACCTTTGCTACATATAAAGATGTTGATACCCTTAATCTTCTCATACCCTCAAATATATCACTTCCACATTCAAGAACTCCCAAATCCCCTTATCTGACTATAACTTATTGACTTTTGATTCCACCTCCCTATTCTTTCATTTGGCAATCTTGTCTCTTATTTTACAGAAAAAAATTGAGGTCATTTACTATGAACTACTTCTGCTTCCCTGTTCTTCATTTTCTATGATCCAGATACCTTCTACCACTATCTCCTCCTTTTCATGTGATGAAGTACCTTTACTCTTTACCAAGGCTAACCTATCTATTTGTTAAAATGATCCTATTCCATTCCATCATCTCCAACAGATTTTTTCATGTGCCATTCTCACTCTTTCACCTATTATTAATCTCTCTTTTCTACTGGTGTATTGCATACTCTCCATAAACATATCTATTCCTACTAACTATTATCTTATAGCTCTTCTGCTCTTTATAATTAAGCATACTAATTTGCTAAATGGCTTTTTCTCATCTTTATTCTTGACCTCTCTGCAGATTTTGACAGTCTTCATCAATTTCCCACCCCCTGGATTTTATCCATTATCCATCCTGGATATAGTTTATTCTATGAATTAATTTTTCCACATTTTCCCCCATTTGACTGTAAGCTCCTTAAGGACAGGGACTAGCTTTTTCTTTGCCTGACACATGGTAGGGGCTAAATAAAAAATTATGTATTAATTGAGTAGACTTTGTTTCCTTCTAGTTGTGGAAGCAACATTTTGAGGCCAGAGGATGTCTACTCTGTTTTCCACAGAGAGAATAGGTATTGGGATAGATGTAGAATTATTTGCTGTCTTAAATATTATTAGTCTAGAGGAATTTTTTTTTTTTTAGATTTAAAGTGATAGTGATTGCTATCCCTTAATGGTAAAGAATTGATCCAGGCTATGTATTTAAATCTTGACTCCTGCACCATCAAATACCAGGAATACAATGAACATATAACTACTACCACTAGTCTTAACCTTGCATTTGTCATGATTCCCAACCTAGCATAGGCACCAAGGCTTTAATTCTTTGACTCTTTTGATTTGCCATGATTTTTAAAAAAAATTAATACACATTGCTTTATGAATCATATTGGAAGAGAAAAATTAGAACAAAAGGAAAAAATAATGGGAGAAAGAAAAAAAAAAGTGAACAAAGCATGTGTTAATTTACATTCAGTATTCTTAGTTATTTTTCTGGATGCAGATGGCATTTTCTGTCCAAAGTCTATTGGGACTGCTTCAGATGACCGAACCACTGAGAAGAACCAAGTCTTTCATAGTTAATCATTGCATATTCTTACTATTATTGTATACAATGTGTTCCTGGTACCACTTGTTTCACTCAGCTTCAGTTCATGTGAATATTTCCAGACCTTTCTAAAATAAGCATGTTCATCATTTTTTATAGAAGAATAATATTCTATTATCTTCATATACTACAACTTGTTCAGCCATTCCCCAATTGATGAACATCTACTCATTTTACAATTCTTTGCTACCAGAGAAAAAGCTGCTACAAGCATTTTTGTACATGCGGGTCATTTTCCCTCCTTTATGACTTCCTTTGGATATAGACCCAGTAATGGCACTGCTGGATCAAAAGGTGTATACAATCTTATAGCCCTTAAGAGCATAGTTCCAAATTGCTCTCCAAAATGGCTGGATCATTTCACAATTCTACCAACAATACATTAGTGTCACAGTTTTCCTATATCCCTTCCAACATTTATCATGTTTTTCTGTCCCTGTCATCTTAGCCAATCTGAGAGGTGTAAGGTGGTACCTCAGAATTATTTTAATTTGCATTTCTCTTACCAATAGTGATTTAGCGCATTTTTCATATAACTATAGGTAGTTTTGATTTTTATGCAAAAACTTTTTAATTTAATGTAATGAAAGTTGTCCATTTTGCCTTTCATATTGTTCTCTAGTTCTTCTTTGGTCATAAATTCTTTCCTTCTCTAAAGATCTGATATGTGAATCATTCCTTGTTCTCCTAATTTGTTTATGGTATCATTCTTTATACCCAAACCATGTACCCATTTTGACATGATGTAAGTCAATGCTGAGTTTCTAACATGTTATTTTCCAGTTTTCCCAGAAATTTTTGTTAAATTCTGAGTTCTTATTCCAGAAGCTTGACTTTGGGGGCTTATCAAATACTAGACTACTACAGGCCTTGATTATTGTGTGATATGTATCTAATCTAATCCACTGATCTACTACCCTATTTCTTAGCCAATAGCAAATGGTTTTAATGATTGCTGCTTTATAATATAATTTTAGGTTAAGTACAACTAAGCCACCAACCTTTGTATTTTTTCTCATCCATTCCCTTGATATTCTTGAACTTTTTTACTTCCAGATGAATTTTATTAATTTTTCTAGTTCTATAAAATAGCTTTTTGGAAGTCTGATTGATATGGCACTGAACAAGAAGACCTCCCCTAAAATATGATGCTGAGTATCACTGCATAGTTAACTCTTGGTTGTAATTCTAGGTCCATTGTCTTCCAGAATATGGTATTCCAGACTCTCTACTCCTTTATTAAAGAAGCTGCCAGATATTAGGTGATCCTAACTAATAGTCCTCGATAGATGAATTGTTTTTGTCTAAGAGCTTGCAATATTTGTTCCTTGAGATTGGAGTTCTGGAGTTTCACAAAAATGTTCCTTGGGATTTTCCTGTGGGATCTCTTTCTAAAGATGATCTTTGGATTCTTTCAATGAATATTTCTCACTCTGTTTCAAGAATATTGGACCAGGTTTTTTTAATTATCTCTTGAAGAACACTATCTCAAGGTCTTTTTTTTTTAATCATGAACTTCAGGTATAGCAATAATTTTTAAATTGTCTCTTCTGCAACTATTTTCTAGTTGGCTCTTTTTCTAATGAAATATTTTACATTTTTCTCCTTTTTATTCTTTTTAGCTTGTTTGATTAATTCTTGCTGTTTCATGAGACCTTGTCTTCCATTTGCCCTATTTTAGTTTTTAATATACGATTTTGTTAGCTTTCATATCTCTTTTTCTATTTGATCAATTCTATTTTTTAAGGTGTTGTTTTCTTTAGTGGATTTTTTTTTTTTTGCATTTTATCAATTGTATTTTTAAGGAGTTGTTTTCCTTCTTTTTCCGAGATGTTGACTCTCTCATGCATACCTTTCCTTTCTCATTTTTTTTTCTTCTGCCTCTCTTATTTGTCTTTTAAAGTTTTTTATGTGCTCTACCAAGAAGCCTCTTTGGGCTTAAGACTCATATCACTCTTTGGGATTTCTTCTGTAGACATTCCTTCTCCTTGTCTGAATTGGTGTTATAGTCTGCCCTGTCACCATAGTAGCTTTCTATTGTCAAGGTTGTTTTCTGTTTCTTGTTCATTTTCCTTCTTTTTCTTTTTTTCTTTTTTTCTTTTATTTTTACTTTTATGTTTGAGTTCTGTTCCTGGGGCAAGGGGGCACTGTCCCAAACTTTTTGTGCAGCTTCTGAGCGTTGGGTTTGAGTAATGGGGCTCTTTGTATGTGCAGAGGTAACTTTGCCTTCTATTTTCAGCAAATGGCCTAATTTCCCAGAGTTTGCCTTCAGAGTTGGGACTGGAAGCTGTCCCACTGATTTGTTCCTCTGCTGAGCCAGGACTGAGGGTCTTAGTTGCTGATTTGCTGTGATTAAGATCCTCTCATCAACTTTTCTAGAGTCTATCACAGTGGGCTAAACACCTTTTTATTCCAGTGAGATTGACCTTTCTTGAAGCTTTTCCAGTTTATCTTGAGCTGGAGAAGGGTTTCATACTGTCAGATTTTGTTCAGAAACTTGGTTTCATGTGGTTTTTTATAAGAAACTGGGAGAGCTTCAGCAGTTTTCTGTCTATACTCCACCATCTTGGCTCCACCCCTAGAAGTCTCTTTGGCTCTTTTGGAAATTGATGGGGAAAAGAGATTTTATTCTTCTGTCCCTGTCAGCCACAACCAGATAGAGAAGAATCCACATAACCTACAATGACAAAATAATATAGACACACACATATACACATTCACCTACATGAGTAAACAACATAATGCAACAAACAGGTGAGAACTAGAAGAATAATCACCTCATGAAATGTCATTGTTCTGCTCATAGAAGGGAGACTTTTCAATGAATTTGGAGATAAGGTAATATTGTCTTTCCTAGTTCACAGGATACAGGAAGGACAACAAACAGCAAAGTGGCACAGAGCCTGGAGTCAAGAAGACTCTTACTGAATTCAAATGTGACTTTAGACATTTAATAGCTGTGTGACTTGAGCAAGTCACTTAATCCTGTTTGCCTCAGTTTACTCATTTGTAAAATGATCTAGAGAAGATAATTGCAAACCATTCCAGTATTCTTGCTAAGAAAATCCCAAATGGGGTCATGAAAAGCTGGACATGACTGGAAAATGACTGAATAATAATAATAAAAAAGTATACCAGATTGTTGTTGACTGAATAATAATAATAATAATAATAATAATAATAAAGTATACCAGATTGTTGTGATAAAGACTGGATGACTTTCTGCACTTAAATGTTATCAATATAGTCAAAATAATGTAAACTCTTTAGGAAAAAGTTTGTTATAATGTCTCAATTCCTAGTTTTCTCTTCACTATTATAAGCTTTGTTTTTGCATACATGTACTAAGAAATCCTGGACCCAGGATTTCATTGGTGTAGAAACTCCCATGTAAGGAAACACCCTCTTACCAATTTCTCTTCAACTTGAGTCCTAGAGATTCAAATAACATTGAGGAATAAAGTGACTTCCTAGGATTGATCATATTGCCAGAATGTATCAGAAGCAGGGCTTAATAGCTGCTCTCCCAGGCTATGAGTCAATTTTCCATCTGCTAACATACTTCATATATATGTACTTACATTTTTTACTTCCTTCTAATACTTAGAATCTTTAGTGCCATATCTGGAGCTGAAAATAACTCTCATTCTATGAATGAGGGGGGAAATGACCCAAGAAAATCAAGTGATTTTCCTAAGATCACACAAGGAGTATAGATTTGAATACAGATCTTCTGAGTCCAGAGCATTATTCCTGTTCATTCTTACCTCAAAGATATAATAACTATGTCTCTTTTTTACCCTAGAAAACTGATCTGTAACTAGCATATTAACTAATTAATAAATCAGCTTATGATGGGAATAACAATTGTTTAAAATGTTACAATCCCTGAGGATCATATTTTGATTTTGAAAAGAAATTAGAAGATTTTAATAATGGAAATGTTAGGTACTTTTTAGTAGCTGAGGAGGAAAAGATATTTGAGGAGCTTATTGCCCTTTTAGTTTTCCTCAAATTCTCTTTATTTGATCTGTCTTATATCTATCCACATTGCCAATACTTTTCAATCCAATAACAATCGCTTCCTTCCTATTTCTTATACAAAGCATTTCATCTGATAGTTCCAGGAATTTCCACTAACTGGCTGTTCCCTATGCTTGTAATTCTCTTCATATTTCTGCTGCTTAGCTTCCCTGAATTCCTTGAAGTATGATTTAAAAACTTATCTATTACAAGAAGCCCTTATTTCTCTTTAATTCTAATGCTTTTCTTCTATCCTCCTATTGTTATTTACAATTTATCATGTTTATAAGTATATATGTAATTATACACATATGTATACACACATATGTGTATCTATCATTGGTATAAAATAGTTTTGTGTTGTCTCTGTAGGAAAGTATGAGTTTCTTCTGAGCAGGAGCAGGAACTGTCTTGAGTTTCTTTGCATTTTCAGTAGAAAACCCAGTGCCTAGAACACAGAAAGTACTTAAGAAATTCAGTCTGAATGACTGAATAACAAGTGCATCACTTGGTAGTCCAGAATATATAATCAGCTTTTCAAACATGTTTATTAACCTTTTGAAAAGTGTTCTTATTGGCTTCATGGGTCATCTGAAATAAATGTAGTTCTAGTTTTCATACTGTCCATAACAGGGTCGATAAAGGAAGAATCACATTCCTCTAAAAAATTCAATAAAGACAAATTCATTTGGGTTTTAAAAATATATAGGCTTTACAAAATCAACTTCTTGTCTCAGTGGAGTTGGTACTTTATGAATTACATGCATTAAAAGTATTTCTGTATCTTCCCCACTCCATCACTAGGGGTCAGGATTGCATAGCATACATATAGAACACAGCCCAATGATTTGGCCAATAAAGGAAATGATGAGTAGTCACCAATTGAAAATAATCTGCCTTGTGCTTCTACTATGATGAAAAGCATTTGCTATGATTCTGTTGTTTATAGTTGTTTCTCAAGATATACAAAGGCCTCACTGGGGTTTCTTCATATAACAAATGAATTGACTCCAAACTCCCTTTCCCATTTTGCCTCCCAGGAATCCTTTAGTAGAATGATATATCCACTATAGCCTGTCTAGTCTTCTCAGTCATCTTCAAACAAGCCTTGTAAATTTATAGCTCTGAACCTTTGGTCATACAGTAATTACCAGTTAGAATACAGAATGTCCCACTTAGCCTACTTGTCTCACAATTCACCCATTTTTCAAGAAACTAAAGCTACCAATTTTAAGAAGCCTTCCTTAATCATTCTAGATCATGATGATCTTCTTATGGACTCCTTTAGCACTTCTTGCCAATAATAGTGATTTGATGACTTGAATAGTTAGTTGTCCTTTAAAAAGTATGTACCCTCTCTTTCAAAATAAATTTTTAAAAATATTCCAGACCTAAAGCTCCTTTTCCTTTTTTAGTTTCATCAACCATTTTGGTGGTTTCATAAAGAATTTGCATAGTTTTTCAGCACAATGTTTTTAAAGTACATAAACTACATAAAATAAGAAACAGGATTACAAAGGAAACAAAATATGAATCCCATAATATATATATATATGACAAGTTCATAAACTTTAGGGTACAAACCTTACAATCTAGACAAAGCATTTTGGCATGATTTATATTGTCTTTTCCAGTTATCCATCATGTGCTAATCTTTCCACATCAGGATTATATCTTCCCACAGGACAGAATCATTTCCTCTGCCTCTCATTCTTAATCAAGTGCTATTATTCTATCTCAGGAATATTTACCTTTTCCTCTGTATTCCAATTATCCCACAAACTGGAATTGATCAATTGGAAGACTTCCTTCCCTCCTTCCCATCTTCTCTCTTTCCTTCCTTCCTTCTTTTTTCCTTCCCTCCTTCCATCCTTTCTTCTTTCTTTCCTACCTTTCTTCCTTCTTTTTTCCTTCTTTCTTTCCTTTTTTCTTCCCTACTTTCCTCCCTTCCTCTTTCCCTCCCTCCTTTCCTCTCTCTGTCCACATAAGGTATCATACCCTTATCTATCAATTCTCTTAAAATCATTTTTTTTTTATTTTATTTTGCACCTCTGAACCTTCCAAGATATCTCGGGATTTACTAGCTATATTTCCTTCTTTAGGACCATATCTTAAACTAAAACCAATCTGATTCTCATTGGCTACCAATAGGTCCTAGGCCAATCTCCATTTGGTTGTTGTATGGGATCTAACTTACTCAGATTGAATGTAAATAAGAATCTTATCTGCTTTAGCCAGAAAGCTTGAGGGTCTTCCCCTTGCAGATTTTATTTTATTTTTTTTAAATTTTTTATTTATTTTATTTTATTTATTTAAATTGTTTTAGATTATATGAAAGAGTAGATTCTTTGCCTCAGTTGCTACTAGCCTTGATCATTAAATGGATGAGGCCTCAGTCAAACTGAGACCTGCTGAAAATTTTAGCTTTAAAAGGCCAAAGACTTCTATTTCATCATTTCATCCAGAGCCACCTCCAGTTGTCTTGTTCTGTATCTGGCTCTGGAGGGGAAATCTGGCAGGGCATCTGGCAGGTGACCATGCACAGCTCTTCCTCATTTACTTCCAATTCACTTGCATGTCATGGCATCACCTCCCTGATCTCATAGTCCTCTTCCAGGACTCTTCCAGAATGAAGGAACTAACAACAATTTAGTTAAGATGTTTATTGCTAACTATATGAACAATACAATATTTTCTTAACTGATGTTCATGACTCAAATCTCACCCCTCTCCAAACCACCATTTATGCCATTACCAAGAGCATATGTCTGTTCATATTATTCTTCTGGTGAAAAGACATCAGGGGCCTATCAGGCCTACTGAATGAGTTCAAAATACTTGGAATTTGAGACCTTTCAAATTATACCTTTCCAGTTTTATCTATTGTTATTCACGACTTTCTCTTCATTATTCCCACATTTTGACTCTGTCCTTTCACACACATTTTATGTTTCTATCAAAATTAATCTTTTTTTTTTTCCCAAGCATATTCTGTACATACCTGCTTCGATGACTTTCCATTCTCTGGAAAAGCAAAGAATGGCATCCCTCTTCTCTTTATTTACTGTATTTACTATATTCATTCTACAGAAACTAACTTATGTGATACCTTCTCCATGATAAATTGATGAGGTGGAAAAAAAGATTTTATAGCATTAGAGGGATCCAATTGTGTAATAAATATAGTGAACTTCTCATCACTGGAGGCCTTCAAGAAGATGCTGGAAAATCACTTGTTAGAGTTGTTGCTGATTGAAATTCTTTTCCAGGCATATAATTGATTAGATGGCGCCTAAAGTCCTTCAATTTCTGAGACTCTTTGGCTTCTGTAAGTTATTCCCCAAATCTCCTGTTTGTACCTCATCCCTCACATAGCATTTTTTGATTTATACATCATTTTAATGGACACTTGTTTATTATACTTATCTGTGCATGTGTTTTATCATTCCAGGAGACTGTAAACTCCAAGGGGGCAGGAACTAGCCAGAGCTCTGGACACAATAGGGGCTTAATGAATATTTGTGGAACTAAATGGAGCTGACTGGTAAGTACTCAGTAAATATTTGTTGATTGATTTTCATACCTTCTTAAAGAGGAACTATGCAAATATCATAGCATTGCCCAGTATGTGAAATATAACAGAGCTCCAGAAATTGGTGTGCTATTTAACCATTCCTTTTTCCAGCATGAATGGCCTGAGGAAGTCTTTCTAAGTCATAAATGAGAGTACTGTAAATCTAATAAATATGTGACTATGGAGGAAAAGAAATGTAGCTCCATGTTAGAAAACTTCATATACTAAATGGACAGCATAATGATCATTGGAAGACAGTTCCAGTTAATACCTAGAAGTTTTCATTAACCCACAGTAAAAATTAATGTTCTATTCTGACACCTCCCCAAGGTATGGAGATAATTCTTGGTTCTTAAAGGCTATGCCAGTGAGGTATGAGCTTGGACATGTCCTACAAATCTAGAAAGGTTTTGAGTATAAGCCCATTAATTGAATATTTGCCTGTTGATTGAGGGCCAGGCAAGATCAGATCAAAGAAGCTCATCACCATAATATGAGGAGGAGGGAGGAATTTCTTCAGCTGCAATTATTCATGAAAAAAAAATCTACTAGGTCATTAAAAGGCTCCATGTACATAGAAGAATGGAATATCCATATAGGTAAGATTATAGATTCTGAAATTCTAAAGTCTATATCAAGGACTGACAGCTTCTAACAAAGGTAATCTCTTATTCTGTGGTACAGAAATTGATACGCATATAAGAAGTAAGGAGTCATAAAGAAGAGGTTTCAACTCTCCTCTAACCAAAAAAAAAAAAAAAAATTGTGGTAATAAGTAATCATTGACTCAAAACAGTGTGAAGGAAAGGGATAGTGACTGATAAAAGGAGGAGAAATCAGATCACAAAGACACTAACCAGTCCTTAGTCAATATAGTACAATGAAAAGAACACCAGCTTGGGGGATGGAGGACCTACATTATTATTACGTTGTTACTTATTTTCCTATATAACTTTGAGCAACTAATTTAATCTTGCTGAAATTCAACTTTCTCACATGTAAACTGAGAAGGAAATAATAAATGATCTTCAAATAACCTGACTCTAAAAGAATGAATAACAGGATGAATGAATGAAAAAAAAAATTTATACATACTTACTACATACCAAACATTGTGTTAAGTGCTAGAGATACAAATGCTATAAAGAATTTCTGCCCTCAAGGAACTTAAAAGAGAAAAAAACAACCTAGGTGAGTGAAGAAAAGAAAAGATTTTTGGTTTGGTTTGGTTTTGGTTAAGGAATGCAAGAGGATGGTGAATAGAATAGTTGATTATTATTATTTTTTAAATAACTTTTTATTGACAGAACCCATGCTAGAGTAATTTTTTACAACATTATCCCTTGCATTCACTTCTGTTCCAATTTTTTCCCTCCCTCCTTCCACCCTCTCCCCTAGATGGCAAGCAGTCCTTTACATGTTGAATAAGTTACAGTATATTCTAGATACAATATATATGTGCAGAACCAAACAGTTTTCTTGTTGCACAAGGAGAACTGAATTCAGAAGGTATAAATAACCCGGGAAGAAAAACAAAAATGCAAGCAGTTTGTATTCATTTCCCAGTGTTCTTTTTTTGGGTATAGCTGCTTCTGTCCATCTTTGATCAATTAAAGCGCTCTTTATCGAAGAGATCCACTTCCATCGGAATACATCCTCAAACAGTATTGCTGTTGAAGTATGTAATGATCTCCTGGTTCTGCTCGTTTCACTTAGCATCAGTTCATGTAAGTCTCGCCAATCCTCTCTGTATTCATCCTGCTGGTCATTACTTAAAGAACAATAATATTCCATAACATTCATATACCACAATTTACTCAACCATTCTCCAATTGATGGGCATCCTTTCATTTTCCAGCTTCTAGCTACCACAAACATTTTGGCACATACAGGTCCCTTTCCTTTCTTTAGTATCTCTTTGGGGTATAAGCCCAGTAGAAACACTGCTGGATCAAAGGGTATGCACAGTTTGATAACTTTTTGAGCATAGTTCCAAATTGCTCTCCAGAATGGCTGGATGTGTTCACAATTCCACCAACAATGTATCAGTGTCCCTATTTTCCCACATCCCCGCCAACATTCCACATTATCTTTCCCTGTCATTCTAGCCAATCTGACAGGTGTGTAGTGATATCTCAGAGTTGTCTTAATTTGCATTTCTCTGATTAATAATGATTTAAAGCATATTTTCATATGTCTATAAATAGTTTCAATTTCTTCATTTGAGAATTGTCTGTTCATATCCTTTGACCATTTATCAATTGGAGAATGGTTTGATTTCTTATAAATTAGAGTCAATTCTCTATAGATTTTGGAAATGAGGCCTTTATCAGTACCTTTGATTGTAAAACTGTTTTCCCACTTTATTGTTTCCCTTCTAATCTTGTCTGCATTTGTTTTGTTTGTACAAAGACTTTTCAATTTGATATAATCAAAATTTTCTATTTTGTGGTCAATAGTGCTCTCTATTTCTTCTTTGGTCATAAATTCCTCCCTCTTCCACAGGTCTGCGAGGTAAACTATCCTATGCTCTTCCAATTTATTTATCATCTCATTCTTTATGCCTAGGTCATGAACCCATTTTGACCTTATCTTGGTGTATGGTGTTAAGTGTGGGTCAATGCCTAGTTTCTGCCATACTGATTTCCAATTTTCCCAGCAATTTTTGTCAAATAATGCATTCTTATCCCAGAAACTTGTGCCTTTGGGTTTGTCAAATACTATATTATTAAAGTTATTGGCTCTTTTGTCCTTTGAACCTAACCTATTCCATTGATCAACTAGTCTATTTCTTAGCCAATACCAGATGGTTTTAGTAACTGCTGCTTTATAATATAATTTTAGATCTGGTACAGCTAGGCCACCTTCATTTGATTTTTTTTCCATTAATTCCCTTGAAATTCTTGACCTTTTGTTTTTCCATATGAACTTTGTTGTTATTTTTTCTACTTCATCAAAGTAGTTTTTTGGGAGTCTGATTGGTATAGCGCTAAATAAATAGATTAATTTAGGTAGTATTGTCATCTTTATTATATTTGCTTGCCCAATCCAAGAGAATTTAATATTTTTCCAGTTGGTTAGATCAGACTTAATTTGTGTGGAAAGTGTTTTGTAGTTTTGCTCATAAAGTTTCTGATTTTCCCTTGGCAGATAGAGTCCTAAATATTTTATACAATCAGTAGTTACTTTAAATGGAATTTCTTTTTGTAACTCTAACTGTTGGGTTTTGTTAGTGATATATAAGAATGCTGATGACTTATGTGGGTTTATTTTGTATCCTGCAACTTTGCTGAAGGTGTGGATTGTTTCTAATAACTTTTTGGTAGAGTCTCTGGGGTTCTCTAAGTATACCATAGAATAGTTGATTATAACTATGTGATCCTACATTCAATAAATAGAATATAGGCTATTCTGGAGGCCTAGGACTGTTTTAAACTGGGAGCACACCATGCAAAACGTTCCTGTAATAAGATAGGAAGTATGAAGATCAACTAGATAATGATAGGAAGTTGAAGAGGCTGTTGAGGGTAAATTTTAGGGCAGGAAATAGATTAATTCCATCTTGGTATCTGATAGATTCAAATTTTAGCTACTAATTTTTACTAATTTGATATTAAGATTTAGTCTTTTTATGATGCTGAAGGAGAAATGTTGGCAACAAAATTTAAAGTTGGCTCCCTAGTTCAAATTCCTAGTTAACAAAAATTAGTTATGACTATCAAACACTAATTTATATGTTTTATCTAATAAAATAACTTCTGTTCCTTGCCAGTTGTGGATGGTACCATATATACTCTAGCATGCATTTACTAAGATGGCCTATATGAACTCTCAACTGATTTATTATAATAACTAATCAGATTAATACTAAGTTTGACAGGATGATTTCAAAAAGGTCTTGGAGAGACTTATACGGACTGATGTTGAGTGAAACGAGCAGGGCCAGGAGATGATTATATACTTCAGCAACAATACTATATGATGAGCAATTCTGATGGACCTGGTCATCTTCAGCAGTGAGATGAACCAAATCAGTTCCAATGGAGCAGTAATGAACTGAACCAGCTACTCCCAGTGAAAGAACTCTGGGAGATGACTAAGAACCATTACATTGAATTCCCAATCCCTATATTTTTAACTGCCTGCATTTTGGATTTCCTTCACAGGCTAATTGTACAATATTTCAGTCAGATTCTTTTTGTACACCAAAATAATGGTTTGGTCATGTATATTTATTGTGTATCTAATTGATGCTTTAATATATTTAACATCTATTGGTCATCCTGCCAACTAGAGGAGGTGGTGGGGGGAAGGAGGGGAAAAATTGGAACAAAAGGTTTGGCAATTGTCAATGCTGTAAAATTACCCATACATATAACTTGTAAATAAAAACTATTATAAAAAAAATACTAAGTTTGAAATAGTTCAATTCCTTCACAATTTGACTCTAATATTTCATAAATGAATTATGGGGGACATAGTTCTGAATAGCAGTGCTTATTAAAACTAAGAAGGGATTTTATTAGACTACAAATTTAATATGACTTAATATTGTTATAAAAATAATTGCCATACACGAACTCCACTTTGAATTTGCTATTTTCCCTGGTTTCAATTTCACAGAACAAGATTCCCCTGTGCTGGATAGTCTCTGGTTTCTTCTTCCTCCTGAGTCCTCATGTGTAGTCTCCTTCCTCCACTAGATTGTAAGTTTAAGGATATAATTATCTTTCTTTTTATTAATTATATCACCAACCCCATCTCTCTCTTTCTTTGCCTCTCTGTGTTTTTTGTCTGTCTTTGTCACTCTTTGTGTCTCTCCATGTGTCTTGTCTCTCTGTCTCTGTCTTTGTCTTTTTGTCTCTCTCTGTCTCTGTGTGTCTCTTTCTCTGTCTTTGTCTTTTTCTCTCTCTCCTCTCTCTCTCTCTTCTCTCTCTCTCTCTCTCTCTCTCTTCTCTCTCTCTCTCTCTCTCTCTCTCTTTCTCTTTCTCTCTCTCTCTCTTTCTCTCTCTCCTCTCTCTCTCTCTCTCTCTCTCTCTCTCTCTCTCTCTCTCACACACACACACATACACACACACAAACACACTCTCTGACTCTTTCTCTCTCTGTGTATGTGTGTGTCCCCACATATTCAATTAATTGCCAAAAGTTTCTAATGTATTTCTCTGCAACATCTGTCGCATATGTTCTTTTTTTCTATCCTTCAGATAAATATCACCCTCATTCAATTCCTCATGACATTCAATGGAACTCACAATAACCTTCTAATTGGTCTCCTTGCCTCAAGTTACTCTTTAATTCATCCTGCTAAAATGTTTTTCCTAACATACAAGTTTGACCATAAGGCAACCCTATCAAATAAACTCCTTATGATTTATAGGATTAAATATAAACCTTTTCACAACCCAGACCCTTTCTTCTTTCATAATATTTTAATTCATTATTCCCCTCAACATACTCCAGGGTCTATTCATAGACCCTATGAATCACTCACATAGGAGATACCATCTCCCATTCCTGTGCTTTTGCACTGGTTACCCCATATTTCTGGAATTCTCTCCCTCCTAATCTAAAAATCTTAGAATCTGTGGATGCCTTTAAGACTCAACTTTAGTGCTACTTCAATCATTATTGCCTTCTATTCTAAAACTACTTTCTCTTTTCTTGGTATTTATCCTACATATACTAATTTACATGTATCATGCATCTTGAGAACAGAGATATTTTTTGCTTTTTATTTTTATTTTTATATCCCTAGAGCTTAGTTTAGTTTCTGGCATATAATAAGTCTTTAATCAATGGTTAATAATTGGTTTATTGATCAAATAACCTCTGTCTCCTCCATAAGTAGTTGATAGAGTGGAAGGACTGATTAACTTCAGTATCTGGGGTGATTAAAGTGATATTAGCATGAATGACAAAAATTATCAAGAACATGGAAAGGTTTGGAGAGGACGTTCCATGTTGCTCCAGGCTATAAACTTTTGTTCTTTCTTGTGCAGACGTCCAGATCATTTATGTTCATTCAGTTGAATATGACTCAGGAAATATCAACCATACAATGCTAAATGAAATAAGAGAATGCTAAGATTTTTCTTTTTAGCTCTGGTTCTCAATCCTGTTAAACCATTTTTTGAAGGTGATTGGCAGTAGGACATTCTTCTTAGGGGGCTTTGTTTGTGTGTGTGTGTGTGTGACTCTGTGTGTGTGTGTGTGTGTGTGTGTGTGTGTGGCTCTGTGTGTGTGTGTTTGTGTATAGATATGTTTCATTCACAAGTACTTGAATATTTATCTACAGTAGTCTCCCAATCCCACTCTCCAAGAAAGACTGCTGAAAAAAAAATGACCTGGTATTGAGATGACATGTATTATCTGTATAAAGAGCATTATTTCAGTCTACTAGACCAGACTAGTAGGTGGGAGGTGTGGAAGGTTGATGGGATGAGGGAAGAAGCCTGGTTAGGGGCTGTGGTCTAAAAAGATGAACTTGGAGGGAGGCCACAAAGACCTAAGAAATGGCTGATTGGAGCCCAACTCTGAAACCAGCCCAACCTTCAGAATGGTAGCATGTCATTGGGAATGGACCTTCAAGATTCCTCCCATTTTATGGAGGAGAAAACTAAGACTCAGGGGTAAAAGGTCTGCCCAAAACTGGGACACAGTACTGAATGAGTCTTGGCTTCATAAATCCAGCTGCAGAAAGGCCGGGAATAGAATTTTATTTTTCTTTTGCAACTGTGGGTGGGTGTGCTTGTGTGGGTGTCTCTAAGTGTGTATAAATTGCTAGTCCTTCAGGGCCTCTGGATTGGAAGAAGGGGGTTGGGGCGGGGGAGGAACAGACTGAAGCAGGGGTGGGAGCATGGTATCATTGATATATTTAAATATATATATATTTAATTCCCCCTTTCTTAAAAAAAAAAATAGTGGTGCAGGTTAAGCCTAAAATAACCAATTTGTCCATCAGTTTTCACTAATATGCCATTCCTACAGGAAACTATTCTCTTTGTTACCTGGTTGGAACATTTGGACATACCATTTCATTTTTTCCCCACTATTCCTTATGTTTAATATATATATGTATATATATATATGTCTTGTCTTAGATTTTTTTTCTATGCTGTTATTCCAGATGGCCTAAGAACAATGGATAAAAACTTTGTGTCACTGCTCTGGTCGTGGAATTTGCTCATCACTATGAAAGAGCAGATCCCAAAAGAGTTGCTCATTACACAACTAAAAAGTTCACTCATAAATGTATCTTCCCCTAAATTTAGCAATAAATATCTAAGAAATTACTTTAAAATAAAATAATCAATTGACTCCTTGGAAGTAGAAGACGTATCAAAATAGAATCTTAGATTTAACAAGAATTCCTGAGTCCATTGCATTACTAAATGGGTTTTCTCTCTCTTTAGCAAGTGGTCATCTATTTAACTACATGACCTAGAGATACCTCCAATGAGAAATAACTCACTACTTCCCAGAATAACTTATATTACTTGGGGCAGGTGATATTTTTAGTAATTTGTTTCCTTGTATTGAACAAAAAACTTTATAACTTCTCATTAGTCCTTGTTCTGCAAATCCATTTCAACATTTCTTATGTCACAATATTTTATTAATTTATTTTATTATAATTTGTTTAGCCATTCCCAAATAAGAGGACAGTCATTAAGTTTCTAATGTTTGGTTATTATAAATATTTGTATATATACAGATTCTTTTTTTTTTTCTTTCTTTGATTTCTCTGAGGTATAGGCATAGTACCGACACAGCTAAGTCAAAGTACATAAATAGTTCAGTAACTTTTGGGGCATAGTTTTAAATGCTTTACAGTCCAGAGACTGGACTGATCTTTATTTCTATCAATAATGTCTTTAGTATCCTTGTTTTCCAATAGTCCCTTCAATATTTATCACAGTGGTTCTCAAACTTTTGTTTTCAGTATCTTTATCCTATTAAAAATTATTGAAGATCTCTCCAAAGCGGTTTTGTTTATCTGGGTTATATTTATAGACATTTACCATATTGGAAATAAAAACTATTTTTGAATTTCTAGACCCTCTAAAAGGGTTTCAGAGATCCCCAGGATTCTCTAGACCATACTTTGAGAACCACCGATTTATCATTTTCCTTTTTGTCATCTCTGTCAGTCAAATAATGTTAATGCAGAATCTCAAACTTACTCCATTCTACTTTTCAAGGGGTCTGTAACTTGAATAACTCTTAGGTTAAAGACTTCTATCCCAAAATCTCATTTATTTTCTGTGTATTTCTTTTAATGCTCTCAATCTATGTTTAATATAACTTAAAAAATTTTAAGAGTCTTATTTCAAGCTTTATAAAAATTCTAATTGTTCTTGTGACCTAGCAGTGATTTTATTTAAAACTGCTTGAAGATATTTTGGAGTTATTTCTTCCTTTGACTTTAAATCTGACAACATAATCTTTGCTTTTATCTTTGCTTGTTCACTCATTCTTTTAGCCTTCCTTTATAAGTTGAATTTTTATTTTAGGACTAAGCTCTCTATGCTTTTGGTAGTCATTGTCTTTTATCATTTTTGTCTGATTTGTCTGGAATCATACGTTTACATTAATCAGGTATTCATTGTGAGTATTCTTTAGGGAATTAAACCAAGGAGCTTTAAAATTTTTGTTGGGTTTTCTAGGCTCCAAATCCAGGTTTGCGACATGGCAACATAGTTTCATACTTGGCCCTTGCTGGTGCTTCACGGGACAGTAGCTATCCCCAACTCCTTTCAACTATTTATTGGACTCAACAGCTGGTCTAGTTTTTCTAAGTCTGGAGTTAAACCCAATATCTATTCTGAGTCAATTACTGCTATTAACTAAGCTTTACTCTTCTGAGACTGTTTCTTCAATCTACACTGGGAAATCCTGGCAGCTGATTGTCTAGCCCTGTTCAAAATAGTTAGGGGTTTGATCTAGCATCTTAGACCCAGTTAATTCCAGGTGCTGGACTGGGATAGGATCCGAGTCCCTATTCCATACTTGACAAGCCTCTCTGTAACAACAATATTCTTGAGTCTATCAAGCTCATATTATCAGTGTGATTCAATGCTCATAAAATTTGTTGAGCCCCCAAAACGTAGTGAACAACTTCCACAAAATAAAACTATGAATTTGGGATTACTTTATTTGCATAAACAGCGCCTCTCATGTTGCCTTCAGTAATTAACAGAGCATATGGTGAAGTTTTTATTTTAGGGGTAATGATCATGCCTGACCTCAAGTGCATATGAGGAAAGCAAGAAACCCTGGTGTCCAAGATAATCAAAATCATTCAGGAAAATGTACTTAAATTTAGGCTGATTGTCAGGCTTTAAGTGTGAATACTTAGCCTAGAGTATACAATACAGTTCCTTCATTTCCTCAAGCAGCAGCTCTTTTCAGCTTGTCTCCCCTGCCTTAGCCACTGACATTCAAATTGACTTTTTGCATTTCATAATAGCAGTTTCTGTCTTGTTTTTGCCTTTGTCCACCAAACCAACTGCTGTGACTCTCTCCTGATGTGTGAGTTTAGAGGAAGCTGCCTGAAAAATGTATCATTTATTCCAGTCATTTTGCTAAAGTACACTCTCTTGTGGGCAAAGTCATAAGAGAGAATGATGAGCAGCTGCCTGCAACTGTCAGGAACTGCTTCCTTATCAATGGGACAATTTTGAGAAATTGGACCAAAAAGGCCCTGTTTGCTGGCTTTGACAAAAAAGAAAATGCAAATCCTTTGGGAATGATTGAACGCAACCAAAAACTCTTACCAAATCCTTTGTCCACCTGAGAAAACTAGGAAATATCCAGGCAAAAGAAAGTAAATTCTAGATAATAGCCATTAAATAAGCATTTACTTAGAGAAGATTGTGTGCTCAGTAATGAGCTAAGTACAATACAGAAAGATTAAAGGAGCAACAAAGAACAGGCCTTTTGCTTGAAAAGCTTATTTATTATTTTTTTCAATGGTCAAACTAAAAACAAAAGAAAACCAAGGTAGGCAATGATTGGATAGTTTGGTGCCTTGGCAAGAACCAATTTGAAAGCTAAGAGACTTCTCCTCTACACTCTACCATTAATTAATTCCTCTCTTTGAGTATCAGTTTTTTTAATCTGTAAATTGAAAATGTTGAATTGCATGACCTGGAAGATTCCTTCTATTTGTAAGCCTCCAAATATCAATTCAAAAGTCTATTAATTGGCAGTATTGAGCTACTCTTTAGAAATTGTTTCTTTCTCACATGCTTGATTTTCGTTCTCCCATTGTGTTCTCTCTCCAACTCTGCTCTTAAAATGTTTCATTCTTTTCCCATTCTTTCTTTCCTACTCCCTTGCTGGTGATTGTTTCACCATTGGCTACTGGATATACTACTTAATACTAATAACATAACTTCATGTTAAAGGGACTATTGAGTCTTACCCTTGAAGCTTATAACTCAAAACAGGTATATAAAGCAGTAAGACCATCAGTCAAAAAAGAAGGAAAAGTGTAACTCTTACAAAGCATTAAGAAGTTACCCAAATTCTTTAGTAAGACTTAAAAACTAAATCAACAAATACAAGCAACACGCTGTAGTAGAAAAAATAGCACTTTTGAAATCAGAAGCTCTTCATTCACATTCCGTTTCTGTTCTTTATGTGAGCTTTGGGGAGTTACTTCTATTTCTCTCTAGATTATATATTTTTTTCCTTTCTAATATGAGGGAGACTGGACCAAATGAGCTCTAAGGGAGTTTCTAAATCCACAGGTCAGTATCTATGAATCTGTCCTGGGTATATTGTGAGACAACTAGATAGCATAGCTCAAATTCTGCCTTGATTACTTATTAGGTTTCTACTTTATTAGCCAAACATTAAAACATTGTAGTGGCTACATTAAAAACATGTAGTGGCTAAAACATTATAATTGAAAGAGCAGAAGAATCTATGCTGTAATGGTATATGAATATAGTGGAATTTATTATTCTATAAGAAATGATGAGCAAGCTGATTGCATAAAAGCTTGGAAAAACTTCTATAAACTTATGCTAACTGAAGTGAGTAGAACCAGAGAACATGGTACAGAGAAACAACAAGCTTTTTTGATAAGCAACTGTGATAGACTTGGTTCTTTTCAATAATGAAGTGATACAAGACAATTCCAATAGACTTAAGATGGAAAGTGTCATCCACATTCAGAGAAAGAACTATGGAGATTGAATGTGCATCAGATCATAGTATTTTCACTTTTTTGTTGTTTGCTTCTTCTTTTTTTCTCTTTTCTTTTTTTCCCTTTTGATCTGATTTTTTTTTTTTTGCTCAGTATTCAAACATGGAAATATGTTTAGAATAATTGCAAACATTTAACCTATATCAGATTGTTTGCTTCCTTAGGGAGAGGGGAGGGTGAAGAAGAGGGAGGGAAATTTGGAACACAAGGTTTTTGTTGGAATCTTTACAAACTGTTAAGTCATTAGAGTTGAGATGTTTTGGGCAAGAACCTGAAACAAGGTACTAGGTAGAACTAATTGATACAATGTGTTTACACCTTTACTCAATGGAATTCACAAGTATGGGAGATTCACAAAGTTAACTATGGAACTTTGTGAATTCACACCTCCCTTGAAGCTCTTAGGGCCAGAGAGTGCTATGGGAGAAAACCTATAATCCCTCTCTCATATCCCACAATTCCTTTCTTTCATATATAAGAAACAGACAGAAGGTCTCGGAGAGATTCATTCCATTTTCCACTTGGCAGGCTGGTGGCAGAAGAGAATTCAGCTGAAGTTAGATTGGAGAGGAGCATGCTGGGACAGACACAGAGTACTCTGGGAGACTGAGAGTCAGAAGCCCTCTCTCAGAGGCAAGAAAGATTCATTACAACTTTTAGCTTGGTGCTGGCTGGAGGCAGAGGCAGAAGCAAAGGACAAAACTGCAAGAGCTCTTGGAACCAAGCAGAGAGATAGACCTCTAAGCTAACCGGGCTATTTTGGAGGCAGTAAAAGATCTGAACTTTTATCAGCTGGCTGCGTTTTGAGGTGATTATTACTTTCAACTGCAACTAAGGCTGCCTCCAGAAAACCTCCTCGAGAAACCTGCTTTCTGCCAGAGAACTACTATTATATTAAAGAAGAAAAACCCCAAGAGGTTTTATGAAAATGAATATTAAAAACCATCTTTGCAAATATTTGCAAAAATAAAGTACCATTAGAAAAAAAATCTATATTCTATGCCCATAATTTCCTTGTGACTTTGGGTCAGGATTTATCCATTTCACACTTGATGTGACATTTATAACTTCTATTCAGGACTAGACAGAACTCAGGGAAGATGACAAATTTTTTATACTTTCCCAGAATTGGCTACATCCATTTTAAGTCTGAACTTAATGTATGGATTTGGGATTAACATATCAATTATGGCACAAATATATTATATTTCTTTTTTTATGTCTTAGGAAGTTTTATTTCTCTTGCTCTGAATCCTCTGGAGCATTTTTTATACATTTTTAATAATCATGCCCTTTCCAAAATGATATCCATTTCATCTGGTAAGCCTGCTCTCAACTTTTTTTTTTTTTCTGTGCTCCCCTTTACTTTCTTTTTTTTTTTTCTTTTGTATTTTTAAATAACATTTTATTGACAGAACCTATGCCAGGGTAATTTTTTTACAACATTATCCCTTACACTCACTTCTGTTCTGATTTTTCCCCTCACTCCCTCTACCCCCTCCCCCAGATGGCAAGCTGTCCTATACATGTTAAATAGGTTACAGTATATCTTAGATACAATATATGTGTGCAGAACCGAACAGTTCTCTTATTGCACAGGGAGAATTGGATTCAGATGGTACAAATAACCCAGGAAGAAAAATAAAAATGCAAGCAGTTTATATTCATTTCCCAGTGTTCTTTCTTTGGGTGTAGCTGCTTCTATCTATCCTTGATCAATTGAAACTGAATTAGTTCTCTTTATTGACGAGATCTACTTCCATCAGAATACATCCTCATATAGTAACATTGTTGAGGTATATATAATGAACTCCTGGTTCTGCTCATTTCACTTAGCATCAGTTCAGGTAAGTCTCACCAGTCCTCTATGTACTCATCCTGCTGGTCATTTCTTACAGAACAATAATATTCCATAATGTTCATATATCACAATTTACTCAACCATTCTCCAATTTATGGGCATTCATTCATTTTCCAGCTTCTAGCCACTACAAACAGGCTGCTACAGACATTTTGGCACATACGGACACTTTCCCTTCTTTAGTATCTCTGAGGTATAAACAGTAGAAACACTGTTGGATCAAAGGGTATATGCACAGTTTGATAACTTTTTGAGCATAGTTTCAAATTGCTCTCCAGAATGGCTGAATGTGTTCACAATTCTACCAACAATGTATCAGTGTCCCTGTTTTCCCACATCCCCTCCAACATTCCATATTATCTTTCCCTGTCATTCTAGCCAATCTGACAGGTTTGTAGTGCTATCTAAGAGTTGTTTTAATTTTCATTTCTCTCATTAATAATGATTTGGAGCATATTTTCATATGTCTATAAATAGTTTCAATTTCTTCGTCTGAGAATTGTCTGTTCATATCCTTTGACCATTTATCAATTGGAGAATGGTCTGACTTCTTATAGATCAGAGTCAATTCTCTATATATTTTGGAAAGGAGGCCTTTATCAGAACCTTTCACTGTAAAAAAAAAAAAAAAAACTGATTTCCCACTTTATTGTTTCCCTTCTAATCTTGTCTGCATTAGTTTTGTTTGTACAAAAACTTTTCAATCTGATATAATAAAAATTTTCTATTTTGTGGTCAGTAGTGATCTCCAGTTCTTTTTTGGTCATAAATTCCTTCCTCTTCCACAGATCTGAGAGGTAAACTATTCTATGCTCTTCCAATTTATTTATAATCTCATTCTTTATGTTTAGATCATGAACCCATTTTGACCTTATCTTGGTGTATGGTGTTAAGTGTGGGTTAATGCCTAGTTTCTGACATATTAATTTCCAATTTTCCCAGCAATTTTTGTCAAATAATGCATTCTTATCCACAAAACTGGGGTTTTTGGGTTTGTCACACACTATAACACTATATTATTAAAGTTATTGGCTGTTTTGTCCTTTGAACCTAACCTATTCCATTGATCAATTAGTCTATTTCTTAGCCAATACCAGATGGTTTTAGTAACTGCTGCTTTATAATATAATTTTAGATCTGGTACAGCTAGGCCACCTTCATTTGACTTTTTTTTCCATTAATTCCCTTGAAATTCTTGACCTTTTGTTTTTCCATATGAACTTTATTGTTATTTTTTCTAGGTCATCAAAATAGTTTTTTGGGAGTCTGATTGGTATAGTGCTAAATAAATAGATTAGTTGAGGTAGTATTGTCATCTTTATTATATTTGCTTGCCCAAGCCAAGAGCGTTTAATATTTTTCCAGTTGGTTAGATCAGACTTAATTTGTGTGGAAAGTGTTTTGTAGTTTTCCTCATAAAGTTTCTGATTTTCCCTTGGCAGATAGATTCCTAAATATTTTATACAATCAGTAGTTACTTTAAATGGAATTTTCTCTTTGTAATGCTAAAGGTTGAGTTTTGTTAGTGATATATAAGAATGCTGATGACTTATGTGGGTTTATTTTGTATCCTGCAACTTTGCTAAAGGTATGGATTGTTTCTAATACATTTTTAGTAGAATCTCTGGGGTTCTCTAAGTATACCATCATATCATCAGCAAAGAGTGATAATTGGGTTTCTTCATTGCCTATTCTTATTCCTTTAATCTCTTTCTCAACTTTTATTGCCAAAGCTAGCATTTATAATATAATATTAAATAGTAACAGTCATAGTGGCAACTATGTTTCACTCCTAATCTTATTGGGAATGGTTGCAGTTTGTCCCTATTACATATGATGCTTATTGCTGGTTTTAAATAGGTGTTACTGATTATTTTAAGGAAAAGTCCATTTTTTTCCTATACTCTCAAAAGTTTTTAATAGGAATGGATTTGGATTTTATCAAATGCTTTTTCTGCATCTATTGAGATGATCATATGGTTTTTGTTAATATGATTATTAATATGGCCAATTATACTGATAGTTTTCCTAATATTGAACCAGCCCTGCATTCCTGGTATAAATACTACTTGATCATGGTATATTATCCTGGGGATGATTTTCTGTACTCTTTTTGCTAATATCTTATTTAAGATTTTAGCATCAATATTCATTAGGGAGATTGGTCTATAATGTTCTTTCTCTGTTTTCAACCTACTGGTTTAGGTAGCAGTACCATATCTGTGTCATAAAAGGAATTTGGTAGGACACAGTCATTTTTTTGAATAGTTTATAAAGCATTGGGACTAATTGTTCTTTGAATGTTTGGTAGAATTCACATGTAAATCCATCTGGTCCGGGGATTTTTTTTTTTTAGGGAGTTGATTAATAGCTTGTTCTATTTAGTTTTTCTGAAATGGGACTATTTAAGCAATTTATTCTCTCCTTTGTTAATTTGGGAGGCCTATATTTTTGGAGGTAGTCATCCATTTTGCTTAAATTATCAAATTTATTGGCATAAAATTGGGCAAAGTAATCCCTTATTATTGCTTTAATTTCCTCTTCATTGGTGGAAAGTTCTCCCTTTTCATTTTTAAGACTACTAATTTGATTTCCCTCTCTCCTTTTTTCTAATCAGATTTACCAAACGTTTATCAATTTTATTGTTTTTTTCATAAAACCAACTCTTAGTTTTAATTATTAGTTCAATAGTTTTTTGGGTTTTTTTTTTTTTTTACTTTCTATAGTATTAATTTCTCCTTTTAATTTTAGAATTTCAAGTTTAGCAATTGATTGGGGGGTTTTAATTTGGTCTTTTTCTAGCTTTTAAAGTTGCAGGCCCAATTCATTGATCTTCTCTTTCTCTATTTTATTCAAGTAAGCCTCTAAGGATATAAAATTCCCCCTTATTACTGCTTTTGCTGCATCCCATAAATTTTGGTATGATGTCTCACCATTGTCATTAACTTGAGTGAAATTATTAACTGTGTCTATAATTTGCTGTTTTACCCAATAATTCTTTAAGATGAGATTATTTAGTTTCCAATTACTTTTTGGTCTATTTACCCCTTACTTTTTGTTGAATGTAGTTTTTTATTGCATTGTTATCTGAAAAGAAATCATTTAGTATTTCTGCCTTCCTGCATTTTATTTTGAGGTCTTTATGTCCTAATATATGGTCAGTTTTTGTGTAGGTTCCATGAACTGCTGAGAAGAAAGTATACGCCTTTCTGTCACCATTCAGTTTTCTCCAGAGATCTATCACATCTAATTTTTCTAATATTCTATTTACCTCTTTAATTTCTTTCTTATTTGATTTATCTAAATCTGAGAATGCAAGATTAAGATCTCCCATTATTATAGTTTTGCTGTCTATTTCTTCTTGCAACATTCTTAACTTCTCCTTTAGGAAGTTAGATGCTATACCACTTGGTGTGTATATGTTTAATACTGATATTGCTTCATTGTTTATAGTACCCTTTAGCAAGATATAGTTTCCTTCCTTATCACTTTTAATTAGGTCATTTTTTGCTTTTGCTTTATCTGGGATAAGAATGGCTACCCCTGCTTTTTTTACTTCACCTGAAGCATAATAGATTCTGCTCCAGCCTTTTTCCTTTACTCTCTATGTATCTCCCTGTTTTAAATGTTTCCTGTAAACAACATATTGAAGGGTTCTGACTTTTGATCCAGTCTGCTATCTGCCTCCTCTTTATGGGAGAGTTCATCCTATTCACATTTACAGTTAAATTACTAATTCCATATTCCCTGCCATCCTAATATCCCCAGATTATGCTTTCCTTTTTCTTTCCTTCTTTCCATTCTTCACTAGTATTAAACTTATTGGTCCCACTTGTGTCACACAGCTCTCCCTCTTTAGTATCCCTTCCTCCTCCCTTTGAATTCCTTCCCCTTTCTTATATACTTCCCTTATTACTCTTTTTCCTTCTCCCTTTTCCTTTCCCACTTTTTAATGAAGAGAGAGAAGAATCTCTGTAAAACAAATATGTCAATTATTTCCTCTTTGAGCCAACTCTGATGAGATTCACACAATGTTCCTCTCCCTTTCTAAATCCTCTCAGATATCATAGGTTTACTTTGCCTCATCATCACATGTAGTTTCCCTCTTTTTATCTCCCCTTTTCCCTTTTTCTGACACTAGTCCCTTTCCATTTCTACTTCCCCTTTTTATGTTATGTCAGTAAAATCAAATTATACATATAGTTTTTATGTATATCCCCAACAGAAATACAGTTCTGAAGAGTTGCTTTTACCTTTTTCTACTTCTCTTGAGTCCTGTTGTTGGAGATTAAATTTTTTTTGTTTAAGTCTGTTTTTTTTTTTTCTCTTAGCAACAAATGGAATTCCTCTGTTTCATTAAATGTCCATCTTCTTCCCTGGGGAAAAAAAAATACTCAGCTTAGCTAGCTAGTTTATTCTTGGCTCCATTCCAAGTTCTTTTGCCTTTTGGAATATCTAATTCCAGGCCCCTCCATCCTTTAATGTTGAGGTAGCCAGATCATGCGTGACCCTTATTGTGGCACCTCGGTATTTGAACTGTTTTTTCCTGGCTACTTATAAAATTTTTTCTTTAGTCTGGAAATTCTGAAGTTTGGCCACAATATTCCTCAGAGTCTTTATTTTAGGGTCTTTTTCAGAAGGTGTTCGATGAATTCTTTAACACCTATTTTACCTTCTGGTTCTATTACTTCTGGGCAGGTCTCTTTGATGATTTCCTATAAAATAGTATCTAGGCTCTTTTTTTCATTATAATTTTTGGGTAGTCCAATGATCCTCACGTTATCTCTCCCAGATCTATTTTCCAGGTCTGTTGTTTTTCCAAGTAAATATTTGACATTTTTTTGGTTTTGCTTGACTGATTCTTGATGTCTCAATGAATCAGTCATTTCTATTTGTTCAGTTCTGAATTTTAGTGAGTTATTTTCTTCATTAGCTTTTTTTTACTTCTTTTTTTTATATGTCCAATTGAGTTGTTTTGTCTATGGAATTTTTTCCATTTCACTTTTTTTTTTTTTTTTTTTTTTTTTTAGTGAGTTATTTTCTTTTTCCAGTTCACAAATTCTGTTTCCCTGCACTTCTTTGGAGTTTTTTATCTTTTCCAATTCACATTTCAGGAAGTTGTTTTCTTTTTCCACTTTATCAAATTTTTCTTTTAGTGAGTTATATGCCTTTTCTGTACTCTCTTGCATGCCTTCTCTTTCCTTTCCCCATTTTTCTTCTAGTTCTCTTTTAAGGTTTTTAATAGTCTCTTCTAGGAGAACCTTTTGTATTGAGGACCAACAATTGTCTGGAGACTGTCTGCTATTAGTCTCTTCATGGTTGAAAAGCTGTTCTCTTTCTGTATAGAAACTATCAATCAAACAATCAAAAAAAAAAAAAACCTTTTGATTTTTTTACTCATTTTTTTTTTTAAAGCCTGTAGGGTCTGCCTTCAGAGCCAGGAGGTTACCAGCTTCCTCTACAGAGCAGTGAAAGGTTTATGGATGAGTAGCTGTCTTTCCAGCTGGCTACAAAAAGCAGCGAGGTACTGAAGTGCTCTGGGAAAGAGTTCCCCACCCGGGAGTAACTCAGGCCTGCAGGGCTGAGCTGGGAAAGTGCCCTGCAAAGAACCCCAGCTGTGTGAGATAACAACTGCCCTGGGGCTAGATGCTGAGCAGTGAGGGTTTCACTACCCCAAGCCAAATCCTGCCCTGGGGCTATGGGAATTAGCAGTTGAGCGTCTGCCCGGGAAGCACAGCCTGCTGGGGAAGTTCTATTGCCCCAGGCTGAGCCCCCCACTGTGCCAATTAGAGACTGCCCAGGCCGTGCCCCACTGCTTTGCAGATTTGTAACTGCCCCCACAAAAGCCCTGAACTGCAGGATGTGGCTGTAGGGCTATGTTACAGTCTGCCTGACTCACTTCTGGGTTTGAGTGGTTACAGCCAGATCTTGTTAGGTTCTGGCATTTTTTAGAGTACCCTCTGTTTTAGGCCTTAATTTCTCTGCCAATTTACTGCTTTGTAGTCAAGGCAGAGCAATTAGCCTCTAGCAGAGTCATCTCTATAACTTCTCTAGCCACAGAGATCACCCCCACCCCTGGTCTGCTCAGGATGCTAGTCTCTCACTGCCTGCGCTAGTCTGTTCCTGGCCCCTCAGGACAAACCTTTCCTGGCGAGCTTCCAGATTGACTTCATCTGGTAAGTTGTAGTGCTTCTAATCTTCATGAATTTAACTAGTGAAGAGCTATATTTGAGGCTGAATTAAATAGTTCGTTATGAGGGGAATGAGAGGAGCTTAGAAAGTCATGTGTGCCTTCTCTGCCATCTTGGCTCCACCCCCAAAAGACCACAGCTATATCATAAGGAAAATTTGGTGGCACAGCAGATAGAGTGAAGGCACAGACTTGCCTGAGTCTCTGGCAAACTTCTCCAAATTCCTTTAAATAATGACTCTATACAAACTTTAGAGTGTCAGAACCCACAAAAAAGATAAAGTGAAACAATTTTCAAGCCAGAGATGGCTTAGAAAGTCAGCAGAAGAAGTCTGCTGCATCGAGATGGGTTTAGAACACAATTGCCACAGCTGCACCTGCACAGCCTGAGTTCCAGCAAACCAGAAGTATCATGACAGTGCCATTGATCTCCAGGCTTCTCAGTCCACAAATACCAAAGATGATTTGGAAAGTAGGCAGGAATGGTTTATAGCACTAAGGTGTGAGGGGAACCACAGCAAAGAAGGGAAGTAAGCTTTGGGAGTCACTAAATGCAGCAGTAGCACTGCTATGGCAGTGACAGCAACTGTGGCAGCTTCAGCTTCCAGACATCTAAGCCCATAGTTAGGGTGGCCAAATGACTTGCCAAAGGGAAATTGCAGTGGTTTATTTACTAGCACTGAGGCAGGACTCCATAGCTTTACTCATACTGAGAGCTGGGTAACAATCTGACTCACAATATACATCCTGAAAAAGATCTCTGAAAACAGATGCACAAAACCCTTGAAGCTTTGGACATAGCACTTTTCAACTTGAAAGCAGAACCCTACTTTATTTATTTTTTTTATTTTATTTGAAAAAACAGAATAAGAAAAAAAAAGAAAAACAGAAAAGAAATACAAAATAAAATAAAGTAAAACAAAAGAGAATATTGTCATATGCCCATCAAAACATCAGGGAGGCGGCAAAATATATAACAACAAAATATCAGATCAATAAAGTATATTTATGCTTTATTGATCTGGCATTTTGCATATCTATATCTACATATAGATGTAGATATGTATATATATGTAAAAAAAATTCATGAATGTCCATTTTTTTCTTTACTTCCTTGTAAATTGTACTTATGTAGTGTTGCCTATTGAACTCATTCCCAATATGAATATGTTTTGAGAACTACAAGCCCTCCTCTCTCCTCTAATGCCTATGTATCTATTCTTCCTCTGCATCTCATTAGTAAAATATAATTACTATTTTTAACTTAATTCTGCCAGTCTTTCTTTTGACCTGTCCTATTGTTGATATGACTCTTAAACATATAATGAATATATATAGACATATAAACACATAAATAAATTCTCCATGTTTAAACAGTTTCTTCATATTAAATTCCTTAAAACTGATCTTTTATATTGGCTCTTCTATGTTAAAATTTCTGTTAAGTTCACGTTTGGTTGATAGAAAGTCCTGAAAATTTACAAGTTCACTGAATGTCCAATTCATTGGATATTTTTGACTATAGGACTAGTTATTTTGATTGATGATAGATATAATTCCAGGAACTTCAGTCTTTAAGGGAGCTGCTGATAAGTCTTGTACAATTCTAATTGTAGCTCCAGAATATTTGAATTGTTTCTTTCTGATTTATTGCAAAGTTATTTCTTTGATCTGGGGGTTCCAATAATAAGACTGTGTGTTTTCCTTTGTGGAAATATTCCTGTGTGTTTTCCACAAAGGATCATTTTGAGGTAGGTTTTTTGAGGTGGATTTTTTTTTCTATTTCTACTTTCCCCTTATGTTCTATCACTTCAGGACAACTTGTTTGGATTATTTCCTGCAATATTTTGTCAAGATTCTCTTTTTGGTCACAATTTTTCTGGCTCCAATTATTCATATGTTTTCTCTTCTTGATCTGTTCTCCAGATCTGTCATTTTTCTTATGTTTCACATTCTATTATATATTTTCATTCTTTATAATCTTTTTTGTTATATTTTCGTCACTCATAGCTTCACTGACTTTCCCTTGCCCAATTCTAATTTTCAAAGAATTATTTTCATCTTTGAGACTCTGTAACCTCCTTTTCAAGTAGATTATTTTTTTTTCATAATCTTTTTGAGTTTTTTGGATGTTTTTTATTTTTCTTTTTAGTTTTTCCTCAATGCCTCTCATTTGATTTTTTAATTTCTTTTTTGGGGTTCTTCTATAAATTCTCTCTGGGCAGGGAGCCATTTCACATTAGTCTTTGGGGTAGACTTTTGTTTGTTTGTTTGTTTTTTTACTTGTGTTCTTGTCTGAAGATGAATCCTGGCCTTCCCTGTTCCCATAATATGTTTCAATAGTAAAGTTCTTTCTTCTTTGCCAATTCATTTTTTAAATAATAAGTTTTATTGTAAGTACCTGCAATCATAGAGTGGGGAGGTGGTGCCTCAAGCTTCCCTTCAGCTCTATCCTCTGACCAGGAACCTCAAACCAAGAGCTCCATTCTCCTGCAAGTATCTGCAGCCAGCAGCATTCCTGCCTTGATGTTTCTGCATTCGCTGGGTGCTGATTCCTTCTTGCCCAAGTCTGTGTCTTAGCAGTACAGCTGGATCTAGTGTTCTCAATCAGCCAAAATTCCTTTCTTCTTTCTGGACTCAGATCTCAACTGGACAAACAGTTTGGGAGGTGAAAGTCTCTGTGGTATCTGCTGAGGCGCCAGTCACACCTAACTAGCCTGAATGGTTCCCACTTAGTATTTCTGCAGAGCCAGGCAGGGAAGTGTTTGCACTTCAAGCACATTAATCCCCAGCCCAGTATTTTTCTTCATATATTCTTGGTTTGTATCAGAAAGACCTCAACAGAACCCTAATTTGATAAAGAGATAAAAGCCAAGTAATAGGCTGGGAAATTGAGCAAATAACAGACAATGATTCTGACCCTAAAAAGTTACACTGGTGAAAAGAAAAGTGAAAATACACACTGTGGAAAAGATTTAAAAAAAAAATCAAAGTTCCTCCAGCCAAAGCCTCCCCCCAAAATAAAAACTGGTCTCAATCCATGGAAGATCTCAAAAGGAATTTTCAAAAATCACATAAGAGAGGTACAGGAAAACTTGGGAAGCAAAATAAATTGATGGAAAAGAAATGTAAAAAAGCTAATAAGGAGAGGAATGCTTTTGGAAGCAAAATTGGTCAAATGGGAAAGAAGAGATAAAAGTTCACTGAGGAAAATAATTCTTTAAAAATTAAAATTGAGCAAATGAAAGTTAATAACTATATGAGAAATAAAAAAACAATAAAACAAAACCAAAGAAATGAAAAATTCAAAAATGTGAAATGTCTCATTGGAAAAACAACTGATCTGGAAAATAGATATAACAGAGATAATTTTAAAAAATTATTGCTCTACATGAAAGCATAATCATAGAAAGAAAAAAGCCTAGACATCATCATTCAAGAAATTATCAAGGAAAATTGTCCCAATATTCTAGAAGCGGAAAGTAAAATAGAAATTGAAAGAATCCATCAATTACCTGAGAGAAATCCCAAGATGAAAACTTCCAGGAATATTATAGCCAAATTCCAGAACTCTCAGGTCACAAAATAAATATTACAAACATCCAGAAAGAAACAATTCAAGTATAGTGAAGCCATAATTCAGATAACACAAGATTTAGCAGTTTTTACATTAAAGGATCAGAGGTCTTGGGATATGATATTCTGGAGAGCAATGGAGCTAGGATTAAAATCAAGAATCACTTATCCAGCAAAAATGAGTAAAATCCTTCAGAGGAAAAAGTGGACATTCAATGAAAAAAAGAGTCCTTTGATACATGTATAACAAAAAGAACAGAGCTGAATAAAAAATTTGATTTTCAAATAAGGGTTTAGCAGAAGTTTTAGGAGGTAATCAGAGAAGGGAAATCATAAGGGACTTAATTAGATTAATATATTTACATTCTTATCTGAGAGATGATTCTTGTAACTCAAAAGAACTTTCTCATTATTATGGCAGTTAGAAACAGTATGCACAGTTAGATTACAGAGGCATGAGGTAAATATTAAGGGATAATATTGAAAAAAAATCAAAGATAAGAGAGGAAAGTACTGGGAGAAAAGGATAAGAAGTAAAATGGTGTTAATTATCTGCTATAAAAGAGGCCCCCAAAAAACTTTTACAGTTCCTCTGGTGAGGAAGAAGGGGAAGCATGGGAAAGATTGAAAGAACTTTACTCTCATCAGAATCTGCCCAAAGAAGAAATAATATACTCAATATGTGTAGATAAATCAATACTGCAGGAAATTAGAGGAAAAAAAGATACAAAAAGTTAGGGAGGATAATAGAAAAAACAGCATATTGGGGGAGGAGGTGGTCAGAAACAAAACATTTTTGAGGAAAGAGAAAATAAAATAAACAGGTAGGGAATACACTTAACAATAGTAATTATGAAAAGAATTTTGAAGCAAGATTCTCTGATTAAGGTCTCATTTCTCAAATGTACAGGGAAAAGAATTAACTTCATAAAAAATAAGAGCTATTCCCCAATTGATAAATGATCAAAAGATATAAATTATTCTCAAAGGGCTATAAAAACACATACTCCTTGAGCTAACAATACCACTAATAGGTATAAATCCCAAAACAGATTTAAAAAAAGAAAAGAAAAGAAAAGACCTATATGCACAAAAATATAGCATCTTTTTTCTCAGAGCAAACAAATAATAGAAGGGATTCCCATCAATTGGGAGATGACTGCATAGATTGTTACATGATTATAATGGGATATTGTTGCTCTATAAGAAATGATGAAGAAGATGTTATCAGATAAACCTGGAAAGAAAAATGTCAAGAAAAGTAAAATGTATTGTGTACAAAACAATAGCAATCATTTGGCATAATCGCCTGAGATTGACTTTTCTATTCTCAGTAATACATTGATCCAAGATTACTGTGAAGGAATTAGATGAAAAATGCTATGCATACTCAGAGAAAGAATTAACTGTGTCTGAATGTAGCCTAAAGCACAATTGTTTTTAATTTCTTTATTTTTCCTGAAGATTTTTTTTTAAGAGAAAGGGGGTTCTTATGTTTTCTTTCACAACATGATTATTATGTAAATATTTTCATGACTATATATTGCCTTCTCAATTTGGAGAAATAGGGTGCAGGGGAAAAGCAAAAGGAGAATCTGGAACTCAAAAATTTAAAAAAATGTAAAAAGGTTTTATATATAATTGGGGAAAATTAAAACTTAAAAAACCAAGATTTACAATCTCTAAATAGTATATAGAATATATATGAGGGGAGACAACAGTTTAAAGTGCTATGTTGTTGTTGTCTATTGTCCTGTATAAAATCTGCTATTATTCCAGTGAGATCCTAATAATATGATCACACTTTAAAACACTGCTGATAAGAGATACACACTGCAAGTGGTGAAATATAGATGGTCACTGTTTACCAAAGAAGATGGTGTGTAAAAAAGACACTAAAGAAATGGAAGTCATAAAATGTCTGCAAGTCGGCAGGGGTAGATAGTAGGAAAGTAGATGGGATGATTGTAATCACAAGCCCATAAGCTATTGAACATCATGTGATACATCTAACTAGTCAAAAACTATCAATATCTGATATGTGCAGGTATTACTTCAGCCAAACAAGTAGATTTTTAAGCTCCATAAGATAAAAGATTATTAGTTTTGTGTTGTGTTTTGTTTTTGTCCTCCATTAAGATGTAACACCATCCCATACATGGATGGTTACTCAATAAATATTCATTGGATTTAATTCAAATAATCAGAATACTATTTCCACCAATCTTTTCTTATATGGGGTATGATTTCTTTGGATTTTTAATATGCTGTTTAAATCCTAAGAAATAATAAAATAATATATTAAAATCAGAAATAGTTGGTTTTATTAATAGGAAAAACAACTAGAGTTTGTTCATTTGAAAGATGGAAATCAATATAATAAAGTAATGAAGGAAAAAATCTCATTTACAGAAAAATCCTCAAACTGTTTTCCAACTAGAAAACCAGTAAGAAAGGAATAATTCTTTGTGTGTCAATTCTATTATATATATATATATATATATATATATATATATATATATATCCTGGATCTATTTTTTATTTTTTTTTAATTTTTATTTAATAATTACTTTATATTGACAGAATCCATGCCAGGGTAATTTTTTTTTTACAACATTAACCCTTGCACTCGTTTCTGTTCCAATTTTTTCCCCTCCCTCCCTCCACCCCCTCCCCTAGATGGCAAGCAGTCCTTTATATGTTGGATATGTTGCAGTATATCCTAGATACAATATATGTTTGCAGAACCGAACAGTTCTCTTGTTGCATAGGGAGAATTGGGATCAGAAGGTACAAATAACCCGGGAAGAAAAACAAAAATGCAAATAGTACACATTCGTTTCCCAGTGTTCTTTCTTTGGGTGTAGCTGCTTTTGTCCGTCATTTATCAATTGAAACTCAGTTAGGTCTCTTTGTCAAAGAAATCCACTTCCATCAAAATATGTCCTCATACAATATCGTTGTCGAAGTGTATAATGATCTCCTGGTTCTGCTCATTTCACTTAGCATCAGTTCATGTAAGTCTCGCCAGTCCTCTCTGTATTGATCCTGCTGGTCATTTCTTACAGAACAATAACATTCCATAACATTCATATACCACAATTTACCCAGCCATTCTCCAATTGATGGGCATCCATTCATTTTCCAGTTTCTAGCCACTACAAATAGGGCTGCTACAAACATTTTGGCACGTACAGGTCCCTTTCCCTTCTTTAGTATTTCTTTGGGATATAAGCCCAATAGAAACACTGCTGGATAAAAGGGTATGCACAATTTGATAATTTTTTGGGCATAATTCCAGATTGCTCTCCAGAATGGTTGGATTCGTTCACAACTCCACCAACAATGCATTAGTGTCCCAGTTTTCCCGCATCCCCTCCAACATTCATCATTATTTTTTCCTGTCATCTTAGCCAATCTGACAGGTGTGTAGTGGTATCTCAGAGTTGTCTTAATTTGCATTTCTCTGATCAATAATGATTTGGAACACTCTTTCATATGAGTTGTAACAGTTTCAATTTCATCCTCTGAAAATTGTCTGTTCATATCCTTTGACCTTTTATCAATTGGAGAATGGCTTGATTTCTTATAAATTTGAGTCAGTTCTCTATATATTTTGGAAATGAGGCCTTTATCAGAACTTTTAACTGTGAAGATGTTTTCCCAGTTTGTTGCTTCCCTTCTAATCTTGTTTGCATTAGTTTTGTTTGTACAAAGGCTTTTTAATTTGATGTAATCAAAATTTTCTATTTTGTGATCAGTAATGGTCTCTAGTTCATCTTTGGTCACAAATTTCTTCCTCCTCCACAAGTCTGAGAGATAAACTATTCTATGTTCCTCTAATTTATTTATAATCTTGTTCTTTATGCCTAGGTCATGGACCCATTTTGATCTTATCTTGGTATATGGTGTTAAGTGTGGGTCCATGCCTAATTTCTGCCATACTAATTTCCAAGTATCCCAGCAGTTTTTATCAAATAATGAATTCTTTTCCCAGAAGTTAGGGGCTTTGGGTTTGTCAAACACTAGATTGCTATAGTTGACTATTCTGTCTTGTGAACCTAACCTTTTCCACTGATCCACTAATCTATTTCTTAGCCAATACCAAATGGTTTTGGTGACTGCTGCTTTATAATATAATTTTAGATCAGGTACAGCTAGGCCACCTTCATTTGATTTTTTTTTTCATTAATTCCCTTGAGATTCTCGACTTTTTATTGTTCCATATGAATTTTGTTGTTATTTTTTCTAGATCATTAAAACATTTTCTTGGAAGTCTGATTGGTATAGCACTAAATAAATAGATTAGTTTAGGGAGTATTATCATCTTTATTATGTTCACTCGGCCGATCCAAGTGCACTTAATATTTTTCCAATTATTTAAGTCTGACTTTATTTGTGTGGAGACTTTTTTATAATTTTGCTCATATACTTCCTGACTTTCCTTTGGTAGAGAGATTCCCAAATATTTTATGGTATCAACAGTTATTCTGAATGGAATTTCTCTTTGTATCTCTTGCTGTTGGGTTTTGTTGGTGATGTATAAAAATGCTGAGGATTTATGGGGATTTATTTTGTAGCCAGCTATTTTGCTAAAATTATGAATTATTTCTAATAGCTTTTTAGTAGAATCTCTGGGGTTCTCTAGGTATACCATCATATCATCTGCAAAGAGTGATAGTTTGGTTTCTTCATTGCCTACTCTAATTCCTTTAATATCTTTCTCGACTCTTATTGCCGAGGCTAGTGTTTCTAATACGATATTAAATAATAATGGTGATAGAGGACAACCTTGCTTCACTCCAGATCTTACTGGGAAAGGTTCCAGTTTTTCCCCATTGCATATGATGCTTACTGATGGTTTTAAATATATGCTCCTGACTATTTTAAGGAAAAGTCCATTTATTCCTATGCTCTCAAGTGTTTTTATTAGGAATGGATGTTGGATTTTATCAAATGCTTTTTCTGCATCTATTGAGATGATCATATGGTTTTTGTTTGGTTGGTTATTGATATAGTCAATTATGCTAATAGTTTTCCTAATATTGAACCAGCCCTGCATTCCTGGTATAAATCCTACTTGGTCATAGTGTATTATCCTGGGGATGATTTTCTGTAATCTTTTTGCTAATATTTTATTTAAGATTTTAGCATCAATATTCATTAGGGAGATTGGTCTATAATTTTCTTTCTCTGTTTTCAGCCTACCTGGTTTAGGTATCAGTACCATGTCTGTGTCATAAAAGGAGTTTGGTAGGACTCCTTCAATCCCTATTTTTTCAAATAGTTTATTTAGCATTGGAGTTAATTGTTCTTTAAATGTTTGGTAGAATTCACATGTAAATCCATCTGGTCCTGGCGATTTTTTTCTTAGGGAGTTGATTGATAGTTTGTTCTATTTCTTTTTCTGAGATGGGACTGTTTAGGATATTTACTTCTTCCTCTGTTAGTTTGGGCAAGCTATATTTTTGGAGGTATCTTTCTATTTCATTTAAGTTGTTGAATTTATTGGCATAAAGTTGGGCAAAGTAACTCCTAATTATTGCTCTAATTTCCTCTTCATTAGTGGCGAGTTCTCCCTTTTCATTTTTAAGACTAACAATTTGATTTTCCTCTTTCCTTTTTTTAATCAGATTTACTAAGGGTTTGTCTATTTTGTTGGTTTTTTCATAGAACCAACTCTTAGTTTTATTAATTAATTCAAAAGTTTTTTTTGTTGTTTTTGTTTTTATTTTGTTTTTTTTTTACTTTCAATTTTATTGATCTCTCCTTTTATTTTTAGAATTTCAAGTTTAGTGTTTGACTGGGGGTTTTTAATTTGTTCCTTTTCTAGCATTTTTAGTTGCAAACCCAATTCATTGACCTTCTCTTTCTCTATTTTATACAAATAGGCCTCTAGAGATATGAAATTTCCCCTTATTACCGCTTTGGCTGCATCCCATACATTTTGGTATGATGTCTCATTATTATTGTTTTCTTGGGTGAAGTTATTAATTATGTCTATGATTTGCTGTTTCACCCCATCATTCTTTAGTATGAGATTATTTAGTTTCCAATTATTTTTTGGTCTACTTCCCTCTGGTTTTTTGTTGAATGTAATTTTCATTGCATTGTGGTCTGAAAAGGATGCATTTACTATTTCTGCCTTACTGCATTTGAGTTTGAGGTTTTTATGTCCTAATATATGCTCAATTTTTGTATAGGTTCCATGAACTGCTGAAAAGAAAGTGTATTCCTTTCTGTCTCCATTACATTTTCTCCAGAGATCTATCATATCTAACTTTTCTAGTATTCTATTTACCTCTTTGACTTCTTTCTTATTTATTTTGTGGTTTGATTTATCTAATTCTGAGAGTGCAAGGTTATGATCTCCCACTATTATAGTTTTACTGTCTATTTCTTCTTGCAGCTCTCTTAATTTCTCTTTTAAGAATTTAGATGCTATACCACTTGGTGCATATATGTTTAATATAGATAGTGCTTCATTATCCATGCTACCCTTTAGCAAGATATCGTGTCCTTCCTTACTCTTTTAATTAGATCAATTTTTGCTTTAGTTTGATCTGAGATCAGGATGGCTACCCCTGCTTTTTTGACTTCACCTGAAGCATAGTAGATTTTGCTCCAACCTTTTACCTTTAACCTGCATGTATCTCCCCACTTCAGGTGTGTTTCCTGTAAACAGCATATTGTAGGATTCTGGCTTTTAATCCATTCTGCTAACCGCTTCCTCTTTATGGGGGAGTTTACCCCGTTCACATTTATGGTTAGAATGACCAATTCTGTATTACTTGCCATCTTGTTAACCCTGGTTTATGCTTTTCTCCCTTCTTTCCCCTTTCCCCCCTTTCCAGTATTAAGCTTGTGAGCACCACTTACTTCTCACAGCCTTCCCTTTTTAGTATCTCTCCCCCCGCCTTAGAGTTCCTCCTCCTATCTTACCCCTTTCCCTCCCAGTTTCCATATTCCCTTCCTCTTAGCTTATTCCTTCCCTTTTCACTTTTCCCTTCTCACTTTTCAATGAGGTGGGAGAAGTTTCACCATAGATTGAATATGTCTTAAGATTTTTCACTTCAAGCCAATTCTGAAGGCAGTAAGATACCCACTATATTCATCCCCCTCCATTCTTTCTCTCAGATATAATAGGTTTCCTATGCCTCTTCATGAGATGTACTACCCCCACTTTACCCTTTTTCTGATACAATGTCCTTTCCACATCAATTTCTAGAACAAGGTATACATGTATTCTTTATACATCTATATAGTCGAAATATAGTTCCCAAGATTAATCTTTGCCTTTTTAGATTTCTCTTGAGTTCTATTTTTGTAGATCAAACTTTTTGTTAAGTTCTGGCTTTTTCATCAGAAATAGATGAAATTCGCTTACTTCGTTGAATGTTCATCTTCTTCCCTAGAAAAAGATGCTCATTCTAGCTGGGTAAGTTATTTTTGGTTGCATACCAAGTTCCTTAGCCTTTCGGAATATCATATTCCAGGACCTTCGATCTTTTAATGTGGATGCTGCCAGATCCCGGGTGATCCTTATTGTGGCTCCTTGATACTTGAATTGGGTTTTTCTAGCCGCTTGCAATATTTTTTCCTTCGTCTGAGGGTTCTGGCATTTGGTCACTGTATTTCTTGGTGTTTTGATTTTAGGATCCCTTTCAGTGGGTGATCGATGAATCCTTTCAATGTTTATTTTTTCCTCTGTTCCTATGACTTCTGGGCAGTTCTCTTTGATAATTTCCTGGAAAATAGTGTCCAGGCTCTTTTTTTCATCATTCTTTTCTGGGAGTCCAATGATTCTCAGATTGTCTCTCCTGGATCTGTTTTCCAGGTCTGTTGTCTTCCCCAGAAGGTATTTCATATTCTTTTCCATTGTTTGGAATTTTTTTTTTTGGATTTGCTTGACTGATTCTTCTTGTCTCCTCGAGTCATTCAATTCCAATTGTTCAATTCTGATTTTCGTGAAGTATTTTCTTCACTCACTTTTTAAAAATCTTTTTCTAATTGTCCCATTGAGTTCTTTTGTTCTGTGGAATTTTTTTCCATTTCACCAATTTTGTTTTTTAGAGAGCTATTTTCTGTTTCCAGCTCACTAATCCTATTTTTCAAGGATTTTACTTCTTTATCTACTCTCTCTTTAACTGACTTCTCCAGGCTCTTTTGCCAAGCCTCCCTCTCCTTTTCCCAAGCCTCCCTCTCCTTTTGCCAAGCCTCACTCTGCTTTTCCAATTTTTCTTCTAGCTTCCTTGTGAGAGCCTTTTTAATTACTTCTATGAGGTTCATCTGTGCTGAGGAACAGATGATCTCCTCCTTTGGGGATTCACCTGGAGACAGCCTGTTTTTAGTCTCCTCAGGATTTAGAGTCTGCTCTCTATCTGTATAGAAGCTGTCAAGGGTTAAAGTCCTCTTCAGTTTCTTGCTCATTCTGTCTAATAATCAAAGACAAACTAGCAAAGAAAAACAGAAAAAACTGGAGTCTTTCTTTGGGGGAGGGGCTGGGTGTGTTACTGAGCTTCCTCTCCAGACTGCGGGGGGCAGCAGTGAGGCACTAGCCCGACTGTGCTGCGCCTGCACTCTGAGATCCCAGAACGTGCTGAGTCACTGTGGGAGGGAAGGGGGGGCGGCCAGGTCCCGAGAGACTCCAGCTGTTTGGGGTTGTATTCTTCAGCCCCGGTGTTTTTAGCTTCTCTGCTGGGCTGCTGACTTGCTGCCAGAGCAAAGTATCCAATCCTATAGTGAAGCTCTCCCCGCAGCGACGGCTACATTCACTCCCCACCCCCTCTCCAGTCTGCTCCCATGCTCTCACTGCTGCTGCCCGCCGCCTGCGCCCGATCTAAAACCATCCCAGCCCTCACGCAAAAACGTACCTTTCTTGGCGAATCTCAAGGATGGCTTCTCTTGGTAACTATTTGTGGGTTTTTTTTTTTTCAGTCAAGCATTAATTCAGAGGCTTGTAATGAAATGGATAGTGAGAGAAAGCGTGGAGCTACACATCTGTGTGCCTCCTCTCCACCATCTTAACCGGAAGTCCTGGATCTCTGTGTGTCAATTCTAACAGCATGAGTATTCATGGAAATTAAAGATGAGAATCAAAAAGCAGGTAAGTATTGAAAATAATAGCAAGCAACATTGTTGAGGTATTTTTAAGACACATGTATATTTAAGCATGAGTGTTTATATGTGTGTGTGTTTGCGTGTGCTTGTCTTTAAGTCACATGGGTGGAATTTGCATTTGGTCATATGATAAAAATAAACTTTACCATAAAGAAAGCTATGCTAAAGTAGAATGAAGTGTTCCTAGATGTAATGCATTATCACTTGAAGTTTTAGAGGAAAGGCAGGATGATCATTGTCAAGAGTTCTGTAGAAGGAAGACTATATATTTAATAGATGACTTTTAAAGCCCTTTGCAATGTTAAAATTTCATTTATTTGATATGTTTTTAAAGTGCCTACACTGAGAGCAGCACTATATAAGACTTTATGAAGCATTCAAAGGAGAAGTTTGTGTTGTCCTCCCCCAAACTGTAGGAGATAGTAAAATTCCAAGATGGAGAGATGAGAAAGCTAAAGCAAGATTAAGACATATGAATGAGTACCAGAAATGGGATCTGGTCACTACTGAGGGCTAGCTAAAGACAGAGCAGAAATAAACAACACAGATTGTACTCTGGGGAGTATGATATGTACAAATACTACTAAAAAGAAAGTTAGTTGGTTAGAAATACACTCTAATGAAAAATGGATAAGGCCACCAACACCAAAAAGATCTTGATCTTGAAATAACATTTGTTTCTAGTTAGGAAACAGCTTCTCAGTTTCCTACTATACCAATAGTGTAGAGTTTTGAAACCTCTCCATATGAGAAAGACAGATATTGATATAGTAATTCTTACTGACATACCTGACAAGCACTGACACCTGCATTTTAAGGCCATAAACCCAAGTTTATTTGGTTGGTGAAAATACCAAAAAAAAAAGTATTTTATTTCCTGATGTTAAACATCAGATATTAAAACACCCAAAAATAATTTGAGTATAAAAATGAGATAATTAAATAAGATAAATCCACTTATTAACTGAGTCAGAACCAAGAGAGGGGTTACAGAAACCTGTAACAAATAGGTATAAAACCCATTTCTTACAATATCTTCTTTTCATCCTTGTCTTTTGCTTGCCTTGTTTCTCTTTCATTTTTTTCCTTTCTTTTCATTCTTCTGTAGCTCACTATTGTTCCCATAAAATAATAGAAATTCTGCTATAAATAAGACATAAAGACAGAAGAGAAGAGCCATTATGAATTGTAGATTTTTAAGGTAACTATTCAGACTCTTATCAAAAACAAAAACAAACAAACAAACAAACAAAAATTGAAATAACCCAAGCAAGACTACTGCTTACAGGAAACTCTTTCAAAGAGAAAGGATTAGATTTTTATGGATAGCTAAAGTAAAATATCTTCCAGTGAGGCTCTTCTCTATCCTAGAAATCCATAGAGATTAATTCTATGGAGTATTAGCAATAGCTATCATCATAGATGAATTTCTTCTTGTCCAATGGTATTTATAAATGGAGCATATAGAAATAAGTAGTATAAATGAGAATGTCTCACATGTAAACATGAATACCAGTCAGTTTCTGGTAGAACAGTTTAGATCTTATTAATACTCAGAATATAAATTTATATGATAGTAAATCTGCCCCAGTTACCGTTGAAATTATCACTTCTTTCATTTCCTAGTGTGCTATGTCAATTATATCTCTTCACAAATGATCATTTCTTTAGTAAGCTATTTAATTTGGGTAGACAAAAGGATTAAAAAATCCATCATTTAAGTTACGTATGTCACAAGTAGAACAATCTCAAGTCACTCTAAGGCTACTTTGTAGACCATCAATTCATTGATATTTCACCACCAAAGAAGAAGGAAAAAAAAATCTATTCTTTGCGTACTTTCTACTTCAAATATTTCTTATAAACAACATATTGTAGAATTCTGACTTTTAATACAGTTTATTTCCATTTTATAGGAGAGTTCATTCTATTCACATTCACAGTAATGAATACTAACTCTTTATTTTCCTCCATCCTTTTTTTTCCCATTTATATTTTTCTCTCTCCCTTTTCACCAGTTTCCTCCTCACCAGTTTTATCCTTCTGACCCCACCTCCCTCAATCTACCCACCTTTTTATCACCCTTTTCTTACCTCTTTTCCCTTCTAATTATGCTGTCTCTTCTATCAACCTTCTCACTTCTCTTTTCTTTTCTATTTCCCTCCTACTTCCATATAGAGTAAAATAAATTTCTTTTTTTTTAATTAAAACTTTTTATTTTCAAAACATACACATAGATAATTTTTAACATTCACTCTTGCAATATGTTGCATTCCAAATTTTTCCCTCCCTTCCTTTTACCCCCTCCCCTAAATGGCAAATAATCTAATATGAGTTAAACATGTGAAATTCTTCTATACATATTTATATAATTATCAAGCTGTACAAGAAAAACCAGATCAAAAATGAGAAAGAAAAAAAATGCAAGCAAACAACCACAAAAAAGTGAAAATACTGTGTTGTGATCCACACTCAGTACCCACAGTCCTCTTTCTAGGTGCAGATGGCTCTCTCTATCACATGACCATTGAAACTGACCTGAATCATCACATTTTTGAAAAAAAAGCCATATCCCTCAGAATTGACCCTCATATAATCTTGCTGTTGCCATGTACAATGTTGTCCTGGTTCTACTCACTTCACTTTGCATCAAGTCATGTAAGTCTCTCCAGGTGTCTCTGAAATCATCCTGCTTACTATTTCTTATGAAACAATATTATTCCATAACATTCATATACCATAATTTATTCAGCCATTCTCCAACTGATAGACATCTACTTAGTTTCCAATTTCTTGCCACTAAAGAAAGGGCTGCCACAGACATTATTGCACATATGGGTCTCTTTCCCTCCTTTATGATCTCTTTGAGATCATACTGGATCAAAGGGTATGTTAAGATAAATTTCAATACCCAAGAAGGTGTATTTTGCTACAGCTGTCCTCTACTAGGTTTGTGTTCTGCTTTTTGCTGTTGCCATAGCAGCTTTTTATAGTTTGGGCTCGTTTTGCTTTTTTGCTCATTTTTAAAAGATGAGCCCTGTTGCTATGGGAGTAGGAGACACTGTTCCAAGCTTGTTTTATAGGGGAACAGAGGTCTGTCATTGGCTCATAGTACAGGAGGAAAAAGAGGAAGAGGTGGAGAAGAAAGAGAAGGAGGAAGGAGTAGAAGAAGAGGAGCAGGAGGAAAAAGAGAAAAAAAGAAGAAAAAGAATGAAAAAAAAAGAAGAATGAAGATGATAATGATGAAGAAGAACAGAGAAGAAGAAGGAAGAAGAACAGAAAGAACATGAATGTTACAGGGATCACCTGCTAGTAGTTGCAGAGTATTATGGGAGCTACATGCTAGTGGCTGTTGGGGATCTAATTCTGACCAGTAGAATAGATCTCTTCATGTGAGAGGATGAATGATACAAGGAGACTGAGAGGCAGTTGTGTTGTCTAACCTCTCTCCTTTCATTACCAATTCATTACCAATTACAAATTTCATTACCAATTCACAAGCAATATCTGAGGTAGTAAAGGCTGATTTGGAATTCCTTCAAGTATAGTATGATTCACAGCTGTGGGAGCTTTCTGAGAACCCATTAGCCCCTTCACACTTAGGCATGGTCCTCAACACATGAAGAACAACAAGAAGGAAGAATAAGAAGATAGAAAATGAGGAGGGAAATGTTTCAAAACATAGGCATAAACAATTTTCAACATTCATCTTTGCAAAACTTTGTATTCCATTTCCCCCCCCTTCCTTCCCCCTATACCTCCCCTACATAGCAATGTAATGTTCTCTGATTTGGTTTTTCTAGGGGTCTCTGGGAGCAGCCTTTGTTTTAGTTCCATAATCACCACAAGAATAGCCAGGGGTTAAAGTCCAAATACTTTATTATCTCCTTACTGGGGCTGGGCACCTTACTGGAGAGCCTTGAGGACCTACCCTTGGTCTCAGTGGGAGAAATGCAGGAGGCCAGGACAACCACCAGGAGCCTGACTGAAGGTGAAATGAATTTCTGTCTCCTTGGCTCTGAGAGCTTCTCTCCTGTGGCTCTCAATTCTTGCTTATATGCTCCACATTGAATATAAACCAATCATTATACCACCGGGAAACCATTATTTGTTTATGATTAAATCAATCATACTGAACCATGCTAAACTAGATAACCATTGTATCATCAATTCCACTTAGTACCTTGTAAGAAATTCAGAGTTCTGGCCCATAACAATCCAATATATGTTAAACATGTGCAATATATCTATTTGCATAATTATCATGCTGCACAATAAAAATCAAATCAAAAAGGAAAGAAAATAAGAAAGAAAACAAAATGCAAGCAAATAACACAAAAGTGAAAATATTATGTTTTATACTCAATCCCCACAGTCCTCTCTCTGGGTGTAGATGACTTTCTTCATCAAAAGACCATTGGAACTGATCTGAATCATCTCATTATTGAAAAGAACCACATCCATCAGGACTGATTGTTGTATAATATTGATATTGCCATGTACAATGATCTCCTTGTTCTGCTCACTTCACTTAGCATCAGTTCATCTAAGTCTCTCCAAGCTTCTCTGAAATCATCCTGTTGGTCATTTCTTAGAGAACAATAATATTCCATAGCATTCATATGCCATAACTTATTCAGCCATTCTTCAACTGATGGGTATCCACTCTGTTTCCAGTTCCTTGTCACTACAAAAAAAGGGCTGCTACAAACATTTTTGTACACATAGGTCATTTTCCATTTTTTATGATGTCTTTGGGATACAGGCCCAGTAAAATCACTGCTGCACAGTTTGATAGCCCTTTGGACTCGGTTCCAAATTGCTCTTCAGAATGGATGGATCAGTTCACAGCTGCACCAACAATTTATTAGTTTCACAGTTTTTTCATATCCCCTCCAATACTTATCATTATCTTCTCCTGACATCTTAGCCAATCTGAGAAGTATGTAGTAGTACCTGAGAGTTGTCTTAATTTGCATTTCTCTAATGAATAATATAATTTAGAGAATGTTTTCATATTACTATAAGTGGTTTTCATTTGTTAAGCTGAAAATTGCTTATATCCTTTGATCATTTGTCAATTAGGGAATGGTTTCTTTTCTAATAAATTTGAGTCAATTCCCTACATATTTTAGAAATGAGATCTTTATTGGAACTCTTGGATGTAAAACTTTTTCCCCAGTTTATTATTTTCCTTCTAATCTTGTCTGTATTGGTTTTGTTTTATTAATACATTTTTGAACTTAATATAATCAAAATTATGCATTTTGCATTCCATAACGTAATTTAGTTCATCTTTTTCTACAAATCCTTTCCTTTTTCACAGATCTGAGAGGTAGACTATCTTTTGTTCTTGTAATTTAGTTATACTATCACTCCTTATTTCTAAATCATGAACCCATTTCTACCTTATTTTGATATACATTGTTAATGGGTCATGCCTAGTTTCTGCCATGCTAATTTCCAATTTTTTCAACATTTTTATCAAATAGTGGGTTCTTATCCCAGAATTGGGAGTCTTTGGGTTTATCAAACACTGACAAATCAAAAATGATTCATATAGTCATCAACTTCTGTGTCTTGTACCAAAAATTATACACAAAATGAAGAACTTTATTAAAAAATTTTAATAAAACATTTTAAACATTTTTTAAAGTGGTAGGCTGGATTTCTTTAAAATAATCCCTTGAGCTAAATTTACATTGAGCACATTATTTTCTCTCTGTCTCTTTGATTCTCTCTGTCTCACTGTCTCTCTGTGTCTCTTTGTCTCTTTCTCTGTCTGTCTGTCTCTCTCTCTCTCTCTTTCTCTTTCTTTTTCCTTCTCTCTTCTGCCTCCTTGTCTCTCTCTGTCTATCCGACTCTGTCTGTCTCTCTCCATCCAGCCCTTTGCATGATGCATCTATTATATATCATGTTTTATGTATGATTATCAACTAGATAATCATCAAAAGTTTAGTACCTAACTTCCTTATTTAATGACAATTTTAACTTTTAAAAAGTAGAAAAGAAACTTCCAGAGATAGAGTCAATAAGGCAGAGTAGAGAAAGTACTCAGCTGCCACATCCCAATGTTCCCCTACACACAATTTTAAAATAATATTCCAAATCAAATCTGGGATATAAAGCCAACAAAAGATCAGAGTGAAACATTCTTCCAGGCCAACACAATTTAGGAAGATGAAAGAAGAGATATGTGACACAGAGTTGGAGGCTGACCCAGAGCATGGATGAAAACCCAAAGTGAGACTAGATTTTGGGCGAGAAGTAGTAGTAGCTTCAGAAGATCTCAAGTCAGATGTGATAGGGGAAACTGGCAACTGGGCAGAAAGAGATTATAGAGTACTTCTATTCTAGCACTCAATGAATAACCAGATGCTGCTGGACAGATCTATAACCTATACTCACTTATGGGTCATATAATTCAAAGACAAAGAAGAGAACTTTTGGTCAAGAGTGAGTAGGAGCTGTGAGGAGTTTTTTGTTTGTTTCTTTTTGGTTTTTATCACAAAGTTTCAGGGATCTTGAGAAATAGTATCAGCAGTATCACTTCTGACACCAAGGGATTGTGGTCCTTCCTATGTAAGGAGCAGAGTGCTAACCAAGAGAGCAATGATGACAAGTCTCTCCAAGTCAAACTACGTTGGAAGCACTGAAAACTTCCAAATCCCCATATGTAATTCAGAAAATAGTAGTGAACCTTAAGAAAGTACCTCTTATCCCTGTAATAGGGAAGAAAGATCATCTTTAAGCTAGAGTTTAATATCAAGAACTAGAATGGGAAAATAAGAAAACAATAAAAAAAGAGCCTATATGAAAAAGTTACTATGGTGAAAGAGAAGGTAAAGGCAAAAACTCATAAGAAGACAATAAAGTCAAAAAAGATTTAAGCAAAAACCTCAAAAAAAATGAATTAGACACAATCCCAATAAGAATTCCTGGAAGAGACTTTTTTTTTCAAAATCAAACTGAAGTGATAGAGGAGAAATTAGGTAAAGATATGAGAATAAAAGATAAAAATTATGAAAACACAATTAACAACTTGGTCAAAAAGGAAGCCTCCCCCCCCCCAAACACTAAAGAAAATACCACCATAATAAATAGAATTGTCTAAATAAAAAAAAGTACAAAATCTAACTGAAAAAATTCCTTAAAAATTAGAATTAAGTAAGTGAAATCTAATGATTACATAAAACATCAAGAAACAATCAAACAAAGTCAAAAGAATAAAGAAAAATGTGAAATATCTCTTCAAAAACATAACTGATCTGGAAAACAGATCAAAGAGACCTCATTTAAGAATTGTTGGGCTACACAGTAGTAAATGACCACAGTAGTCCAGTGTTTCATAAACACAAACCCACACACATGCAAAAAACAAAAACAAAACCAAAAATAATTCAAGCTTTTGGAATCAACATTTGACAAAAACTGCTGAAAAAATGTGAAATTAGTTTGGCAGAAATTAGGCATAGATTAATATATTCACACTTTGTAAACAGAGAAGGTCAAAACAGATAAATGATTTAGACATAAAATATAATATGAAAAACAATTTTAAAAGTATGGACAAATATTCCTCAGAAAATGTCTTTCCTATATATATATATATATATTATATATATATATATATATATATATATATATATATATATATATATATATATATATATATATTAATAGGATAGTGTCTTCAAATAAGGGGATAAAGAATTTGACTTTGAACCTTAGAAAAACAGCAGTTCATTACAAAGAGCCAGCAAGGTAATTATCTATGAATAGGTCAGGTCAAACTAATATATTTCTTTTAGGGATTAAAAAAAAATTGTCACATTAAGAACATGATGTTACCTAGATTTTACCAAAATAATTAATAAAATTACAAAATAATTAATAAAATTGCACATGAGATATTATGAAAATGTAGATGTTGGCCAGAAGAGAAAAATATGTGATGCATTTGAAAATGCTTAAATAAACAAAATCAAAGTCATTTAAATTTTATGAACAACTTTCTAAACAAGCAATTTGAAGTAATAAGAATGGTGATCTAGTAGACAATATAAAATACTTGGAAGTCTACCTGAAAAAAAAAACCCTAAAAACTATATGAACAAAATTATAAAACACTTTTCACACAAAATCAGATTTTTATTTTCATGTTTTTCTCTGGTTGACTAATGAGAAATGTTTTACAATGTGACTAATAAGAAAAGTGTTTTACTTGACTGTGCACATATAATCCATATCAAATCACTTGCCTTCTCAATGAAGAGGGAAGAAAAGAAGGGAGAGAGAAAAATTGAAGCTCAGATATTTTTTTAAATGAATGTGACAATTGTTTTTACAGAACTAAAAACAAGGGGATAGAGCACTGGTTCTAGAGTCAGAAGGCTCTGCGTTCAATCCAATCTCAGACATATATATATATATATATATTTCTAAAATTCTATTTATAACTTTAAATTATTTTTGTTTATTTTTATTAGATTTATTTAGTTCAGAAAAGGGAAAACTGAGATATACCACTAGTAAAACTAAACTAGTTCATTTAACTTTTCCTTTCAGTATATGGAGGCTATATCATTTAGTGCATATATATTTAGTATTGATATTATTTCATTGTCTTTAGTACTTTGAGCAAAATGTAGTTTTTCTCCTTATCTCTTTGGATTAGATTTATTTTTGTTTTTGCTTTTTGTGTGAGAGCATGATTTCCATTCCTGTTTTATTTTGTTTTTAAATTTAGCTGAAAATAGTAGATTTTGTTTCAGCCCCTTACCTTCTTCTGTGTGTCTCTGCTTCAAGTGTGTCTCTTGAAAATATCATATAGTATGATTCTCTTTTTTTAATCCACTGTTATCTGCTTTCATTTTATGTGTGAGATCATCCCATTCACATTCACAGCTATAATTTCTAACTATCTTTCCCTCATGTACTTTCCCCCCATGTTTATCCTTTTCTCTTTTCTTTTACTCTGTCCCTTCTCAAAAGTGTACTGCTCCTCTTAACCTGGCCTCTTTGTGTATCCCCAACCCACCCCTCTCTTATCACTTGCTCCTACTACTTCTATGTAGAACAAGATAGATTTCTATATCCAAACAAATATTTATATTATTTCCTTCTTGATCCAATTTTGATGATGAGAAGATTTAAGCATGCTTACCACATCCCTCCCCTCCCCCAGAAATCTTACCCTTCACTATAGGGTAAGTTCTTTTGGGACTCTTGATGTAAGATAATTTACTCTGTTCCACCTCTCCCTTTGCTCTTTTCTCAATGTATCTCTCTTTTTCACCTCCCTTTTTTATTATCCCATTATAGCCAACTCACCCTTCTGCCCTCTGCCTACATTTACTCCCAATTTGCAATAATAATGATAAAGTTACTAGCAGTTACTAGTACCTTTATATAGAAGATAGTATATAGTACCTTCCTATATAGGAATATAAATACTCTGTCCTTATTTAATCCCTTGCAAGTCTTTTTTCCTGTTTTTATGTTTCTCTTGAATTTTATATTTAAAGTCAAATGTTACATTTACCTCTTGTATTTTCAACAGGAATACTTGAAAGTTCTTAATTTCATTTTAGCTCCATTTCTCTTTCTGTATTATTACATTCTGTTCCACTGTTTTGGGTTAATATCCTACTTTCTCTGCTGCCTGGAATATCACATTACAGAAGTAGAAAAATCTTGTGTTGTTCCTCCAACCCCTGCCTCTTGCACTGAGAAGGCAAGCACTATTATATAATTTATAGAGATGTAATAATGTAAAATGTATTTCCATATAACCCATGTTTTCACCACCACCCCCCCCCAAAAAAAAAAAAAACAAGAATATTTAAAAAGTGAGAAAACATTAATTTTCACTGAATGCATCAGTTCTCCCTGCAGAAGTAAATAGAATTGTTTTTATTATGAATACTTTGGAATTGTCTTAAATTATAGTCTTGATTACAGTAACCAAGTCTTTCACAGTTGATCATCATTTAATTTTTGCTATTACACACAATGAGATCCCAGTTCTTTTTACTTCACTATGCATCAATAGGTCTTGCCATTTTTTTCCCTCCTAAAACCCACCCACTCAGAGCCTTTCTTATAACATAATTGTACTCTGTTACAATAGAAATACATGAAATAAGTCACTCAGTCATTCCCCAACTGATAATAATCCTCTCAATTTCTAATCCTTTGCCAGCACAAAAAGAAGTACTATAAATATTTTTGTACAAAAAAAAAGTTCTTTAAAAAGAAATCTCTTTGGATTTCAGCTTTACTTGTTGCATTTCTGGGTCAGAAAGGTATGCACAGTTTTATTGCTTTGGGAATATAGTTCCAAAATTGTTCTCTAGAATGGTTGCATCTCATTACTAATCTACCAGCAGTTCTTCAATGGATTTATTTTTACCTCATCACCTCCAATATTTGTCATAAGTATACATCAGAGGTGGGTTTTTTTAATAAGTTTCTTTTTTTATTTACAAGTTATATGCATGGGTAATTTTATAGCATTGACAATTGCCAAACCTTTTGTTCCAATTTTTCCCATCAGAGGTGTTTTTATTTGTATTTTCACAATATTTTTTCCTATATTATAGATAATTTTGATTTCTTCTTCTAAAAACTACCTGTTTGTGTCCTTTAACACTCTGTCAAGTGGGAAATGGCTCTTTTTTTTTAATTTCATGTAGTTTTATATTCTTTTTTTTAAAATGAGACCTTTATTACTTCATAATCTTGCTAACTTTTAGCATAATTGTAGGGTTTCTCTGATCATGTTTCTTAATTAGTTCTATTTTTGCTTTTGACTTTTCTGAGATCATGATTTCTACCCCTGCCTGTTTTAGTTCAGCTGAAACATATTAGAATCTGCTCTAGCCCTTTATGTGATATCTATATGTATCTTTAATCTATTCTCCTATCTGCTTATGTTTTATGAGTGAGGTCAAACCATTCTAATTCACAGTCATGATTACTGTCTGCATTTCTCTCCAACTCAATTTCTTCTGTTTCTTCTTCTATGTCTCTTTTTATCCTGTCCCTCCTCAAACTGTGTTTTGCTTCTAGTTACTGCTTCCTTTAATTCACCTTCATTTTTCCACCTTCCTTTTTATCATGTCCCCCATTAACTTGCCCTACCCTCCTATTTCCCTTTTGGGTAAGTTACATTTCTATACCCAATTATATATTATTTCCTATTTGAACCAATATAGATTAAATTAATGTTTAAGCCTTTTTTACAATTAGACCAATTCTATTTTTAAAGGTATTATTTTCTTCAATATTTTTTATGCCTCTTTTACCAAGCTGTCAATTCCCTTTTCATAATTTCTTTATATCATTCTAATTTTTTTTTCCATTTTTTTCCTCTACCACATTTATCTCTTTCTAAAGCTCTTCCAGGACTTCTTATTTGGTTTGGGTCCAATTAGCATTTTTCAATGGGAATTTTTTGTACATGTTGTGCTTCTTTGCTTGCTTGCTTGCTTCCTTTCTTCCTTCTTTTTTTTTTTACATTCTTCCTTCCATTTATTTCTTGTCTCTTTATTTCTTTTCGAGTTTTCTTTTCACATTCTAAAAGATGTAACTTACTATTCTACATAAAGAATAAAAATTATCCAGCCCAAGTTTTATATGTGTTACCATTGCCATTGTACATATTTTAAATGCAACTTTTCTTATTAGAGCTCTCTAGGGAGATTGATTATTTGACATGTATTTAATTCAAAGTATTTTAGTGAGAGGATTTTTGAGAACCTTTCTCAGTGAACTTATTGATGTTTTGCCACAGATTATTACATGTTGAATAGTATTTAAAATAAGAAAAAATATATTTATTTTTTAAAAATCATTTTTTCAAAAGAAATAGATATCAACTTTTGAAAATGGATTATGACTATAATGAAAGCATAGAAAATTCCAGGATATTATGGTAATGTTCTTGGAAACTTATAGAAGACTCTCAGGTTGCCAAATTGAGGATAAAATAGGTTGATATAATGAACTCATGAGAGCAAAAGAACATTTAGTCAGGACACTATATTAGCCTCACTCTAACATGGACAGTTCAGAGAATTTGGTATTAGTTAAGTGAATATATCCATAGAGAAATAATTAATGTCTCAATATCAAGTTGGAAAGATCTCTCCAGTAGAATGCTCAATGGACATATCCTATATGACTAACCATTTTTTTCTCAATATCCTAGATAAAGGTATAGCTGGTACCTTTATTGAATTTGCAGTAGGCACAATATTAAGAAACAATATATGCAAGGTGAAAGTCAAGATCCAAAAGTATATCAACATATTAGAATGTTTGACTTATTATAAGAGAAAATTTAATAGAAAAAATGTAAAATTTTGGCTTTACCCGGTCAACTTCAAAAAGTCAAAATTGAGAAAACTAGGCTAAATAGTAATTTGTCTGAAAATAAACTTGGGGAGGCAGAGCCAAGATAGTGGAGAAGGCACACACAACTTTCTAAACTCCTCTTATGCCCTCACAACCAATTATTAAATTCAGCCTCAAAAATGGTGCTTGATTGCTAAAATTCACGAAGATTAGAAGCACAACAACTTATCAGTGAAAGATAATCTGGAACATCACCAGAGCAGATTTGTCCTGAAGGGTGAAAACAGACTAGCACAGGCAGGGAGGTAGGAGAGACTAGCATCCAGAGCAGACCAGAGGTGGGGGTGATCTCTGTAGCTAGAAAAGTTATAGAGATGACTCTGCCATAGGCTACTGCTCTGCCTTGATTACAAAGCAGTAAATCAGCAGAGAAATTAAAGCCAAAGACAGAGGGTACCCTAAAAAACACCAGAACCTAAGAAGATCTGGCTATAATCACCCAAAACCAGAAGTGACTCAGCACAGATTACAGCACAGCTGTGCAGCTGCATTCTACAGGCTGTTACAAATCTGCATGGCACGGGGTTTGTGGGGGCAGGCTCTAATCTGCACAGTAGGGGGTTCAGCATGGGGCAATAGAACTTTTGCAGCATGACTGTGCTTCCCTGGGCAGGGACACTTCTAGGGGGCTATTTGCTGGTCAGCTATTAATACCCATAGCCCCACAGTGAACTTTGGCCTGGGGTAGTAACAATTTCATTGCTCAGCTTCTAGCCCCAGGGCAGTCATTAACCCACACAGCACGGTTCTTCACAGGGCACTTCCACAACTTGGCTGTGCGGGCCACTCTTGGGGAGAACTCTTTCCCAGAGCACTCCCATATCTTGCTGGTCTTTGTAGCCAGTTGGCAGGACAGCTACCCATCCACACACCTATCCCTGTTCTGCAGAGGAAGCTGGTAACCTCCTGGCCCTAAAGGCAGATAGTACAGGCTTTTAAAATAATGAGTAAAAAAAAAATCAAAAGGATGATTGATAGCTTCTATATGGAAAGAGAGCAGGTTTTCAACCCAAAGGAGCCAAAAAGCAGACAGTCTCCAGACAATTGTTGGTCCCCCCCCCCAAAAAAAAGGCTCTCCTAGAAGAAACTATTAAAAATCTTAAAAGAGAACTAGAAGAAAAATGGGGAAAGGTAAGAGAAGCTATGCAAGATAGTAACAACTTCCTGAAATGTGAATTGCAAAAGGTAAAAAACTACCAAGAAGTGCAAGGAAACAGAATTTGTGAACTGGAAAAGGTAAAGAATGCCCAAGAAAGTAGGATTTGTGAATTGGAAAAAGAAAATAACTCACTAAATATATATATATGAAATGGAAAAAAAAATCGCATAGAGCAAAACAACTTATTTAAAAACTCAATTGGATATATACAAAAAGAAGTTTAAAAAGCTAATAAAGAAAATAACTCATTAAAAATCAGAATTGAACAAATAGAAATGAATGATCCATTGAGACATCAAGAATCAGTCAAGCAAAACCAAATAAAAAAATGAAAAAATAGGAAAAAAAAGTTAAATATCTACTTAGAAAAACAACAGACCTGGAAAATAAATCTAGGAGAGATAATCTAAAGGTGATTGAACTTCCCAAAAATTATGATGAAAAAAAAAAGAGCTTAGATACTGTTTTACAGGAAATCATCAAAGAGAACTGCCCAGATGTAATAGAAGCAGAAGGTAAAATAGGTGCCAAAAGAATTCATCAAACACCTTCTGAAAAAGACCCTAAAATAAAAACTCCAAGGAATATTGTGACCAAATTCCAGAACTATCAGACTAAGGAAAAAATATTACAACCAGCCAGGAAAAAACAATTCAAATACCGAGGTCCCACAATAAGGGTCACCCAAGATCTAGCTGCCTCCACATTAAAGGATCGAAGGGCCTGGAATCTGAAATTCTGAAAGGCAAAAGAACTTGGAATGCATCCAAGAATAAATTACTCAGCTAAGCTGAGCATTTTCTTCCATGGAAGAAGATGGACATTTATTGAAACAGAAGAATTCCATTTGTTTCTAAGGGAAAAAAAATCTAAACAACAATGATCTGTAACCATAGGACTCAAGAGAAGCAGAAAAGAGGAAAAGGAACTCTTGAGAACTGTATTTCTGTTGTGAATATACATAAAGTACACATGTATAATTTGATTTAACTGATATAACATAAAAAAGAAAATAGAAATGGAAAAGGGATAGTGTCAGAAAAAGGGAAAAGGGTAGATAAAAAGGGTAAAATTATATCCCATGATGAGGCAAAGAAAACCTATTATATTTGAGGGAACTTAGAGAGGGGGAGGAACATTGTGTGAATCTTACTCTCATCAGAGTTAGCTCAAAGAGAAAATAATTGACACATTTGTTTTACAGAAAATCTTCTCTCACTTCATTAAAAAGTGGGAGAGAAAAAGGGAAACAGAAAAGAGTAATAAGGGAAGGGGACAAGAAAGGGAAAGGGATTCAAAGGGAGGAGGGAGGAATCCTAAAGGGGGAGAGCCGTGTGACACAAATAGGGCCAATAAGTTTAATACTGGGGAAGAGGGGAAGACAGGGCAAGAAAAAGAAAAGCATAATCTGGGGATATTATGATGGCAGAGAATATGGAATTAGTAATTTTAACTGTAAACGTGAATGGAATGAACTCTCCCATAAAGTGGAGGTGGATAGCAGACTGGATCAAAAGTCGTAACCCTACAATATGTTGTTTACAGGAAACACATTTAAAGCAGGGAGATACATACAGAGTAAAGGTAAAAGGCTGGAGCAGAATCTATTATGCTTCAGTGAAGTGAAAAAGGCAGGGGTAGCCATCTTTATCTCAGATCAAGCAAAAGCAAAAATTGATCTAATCAAAAGAGATAAGGAAGGAAACTATATCTTGCTAAAGGGTACTATAGACAATGAAGCAATATCAATACTAAACATATATGTACCAAGTGGTATAGCATCTAACTTCCTAAAGGAGAAGTTAAGAGATTTGCAAGAAGAAATAGACAGCAAAACTGTAATAGTGGGAGATCTCAATCTCGCACTCTCAAAATTAGACAAATCAAACCACAAAATAAATAAGAAAGAAATTAAAGAGGTAAACAGAATATTAGAAAAAATCAGATATGATAGATCTTTGGAGAAAACTGAACAGTGACAGAAAGGAGTATACTTTCTTCTCAGATGAAGAAACTGAAACTATTTCTAGCCATATGAAAAGATGCTCCAAGTCATTATTAATCAGAGAAATCCAAATTAAGACAACTCTGAGATACCACTACACACCTGTCAGATTGGCTAGGATGACAGGGAAAGATAATGCAGAATGTTGGAGGGAATGTGGGAAAACTGGGACACTGATACACTATTGGTGGAATTGTGAATACATCCAGCCATTCTGGAGAGTGATTTGGAACTATACTCAAAAAGCTATCAAACTGTCCATACCCTTTGACCCAGCAGAGTTACTATTGGGCTTATATCACAAAGAGATTTTAAAGAAGGGAAAGGGACCTGTATGTGCAAGAATATTTGTGACAGCCCTCTTTGTAGTGGCCAGAAACTGGAACCTGAGTGGATGCCCATCAATTGGAGAATAGCTGAATGAATTGTGGTATATGAATATTATGGAATATTATTGTTTGGTAAGAAATGACCAGCAGGATGATTTCAGAATGGCCTGGAGAGACTTACATGAACTGATGCTGAATGAAATGAGCAGAACCTGAAGATCATCATATACTTTGGCAACAATACTATATGATGATCAATTCTGATGGACATGGCCCTGTTCAACAATGAGATGAACCAAAACAGTTCCAATAGAGCAGTAATGAACTGAACCAGCTACACACAGGGAAAGAACTCTGGGATATGACTATGAACCACTACGTAGAATTCCCAATCCCTCTATTTTTTTTTTTTGCCTGCCTGCATTTTTTTTATTTCCTTTACAGGCTAATTGTACACTATTTCAAAGCCTGACTCTTTTTGTACAGCAAAATAATTGTTTGGACACGTTTGCATATATTTCATTTAACTTATACTTTAACATATTTCACATGTATTGGTCAACCTGCCATCTGGAGGAAGGGATGGGGGGAAAGAGGGAAAAAGTTGGAACAAAAAGATTTGCAATTGTCAATGCTGAAATATTACCTACACATATATCTTGTAAATAAAAAGCTATAATAATAAAAAGAAAAGAAAAGAAACTTGGGATTTTTATTCACTGCAAGCTCAATTTGAGTCCATTGCAATATGCCAGATTGAAAAAAAAAATGAATCTATGATTACACTGCATTCTTAGAGTTATGTTATTGATATCAACAATAATCTCAATGTCCTTTTCTCTGGCCAAATGATATTTGAAGTTTATATTCAAATCTGGACACAATATTTTAGGACATCTGTTGATAAACTGAATTTTCAGATAGCTACTAGCATACAAAAATGTTTTAAATTGACTTGAGGATGGGAGATTGCCAGGAGAAGAGAAACATTATGTGAATCACAAATGCTTCTTCAAGAATTTGAAGGGCTATAATATGGAAAAAGTATTTGGCTTGCAGTTTTTAGTTCAAACAGAGCAAAGAACAGAACTAACAGTTATGGGGTGGGGGAGTCACAGAAGCACATTTAAGTTATATAAAGAAATAAAGTTATTTAAAATAAATAAAAATAAATTAGATTATATAAAGAAAAACTAATTGATATAATGAAAATAATGATAGTAAATAGAGCTAGTCAAAAGTAGAATGGGCTCTCTGAAATTTCTGTTAGTATAAGATTTCAAGCAAAGGTCAGATAATCTTTTTTTTTTCCAACTTGTGGTTATATTTATTTTTTCAAACCATCATTTGGACTAGATAGTCCTTAAGATCTCTTCCTACTGTCAAATTCTGTACTTCTGAGTTGAAGAATCCAAAAGCAAACTGGCATAGGAGAATTTGGGCAAAGTATATGAAACTTCAAATATGAGCCATAGAGATAAACTCAGAATCTTAATAATGAGGGGGTTTCTTGGGCATTAAACCCAGGACCTTTGATTATCAACGCATGTGAATATCTGCAGGTTTGTGATGATAATGCTGCTGATAATATAATTAATATTATTCCTTATTGAGTGGGCACTAATCAACGGTCTCCTATTGGCAAAGTACACAATAGAATACTGAAGGGATAGTATGTATTTGAGATCAAGTAAAATAGCTAACATTGACTTTGCTTATTAATACTCTAGGGTTAACTAAGTAAAAAGCAAAATTAAAATTATGATTTGACTCTTAAAAGTAATAGCAATTTCAGTCATTAATAAGAAACAAAAAAATTAGTTTATTTCCATTACCATGTAATATGATACGTCATACATATCCTTAAATATTTACATATACCACTAAATATTTTTTATTTACAAAAATACATATGTTTGTATTCAGCAGACAGATATTCAGTTTTTATGAGCTTTATTATATTTTATGGTCACCTGTCTAAAACTTTCAAGAAAATTTGAGTAAAATTTCTTAAAGGTCAAGAAATGTCAAACATAATTCTATGACCATAATTTTTTTTAATTGATTTGATTTGATTTCCCTGTATGACCATGGCGAAGTATCTTATCTCTCCATTCCTTATTTTATTTGTTTATAAAATAAAAAGTCTCAACTAGATAACCTTTAAATCCCATAAATTCTACTTAAAATCTATAATCATATCATCCTTATCATTCTCTTTCTGTCAGATAGTTACATCTCTATGTCCTTACTTATGTTTTTTTTTTCTTTTCTATAATTATATCCTTATTCCTTTTTATTTATTCAAATGCTCATCAGATTTCAAGATCCAGTTCTATCAACATATCTTCTGCAAAGAATTTATTTATAGTAAACTTCAGTGTTTTTTTTTTTATTTCAGACATTAATCCTCAAAACAATATCAATAATGATTTTAGAATGACTATTGTATTTGCCTCTTAATTTGTCTCCCTGTTCCAGTCTCTATTTTCTTCAATTCATACGTTCTATGATTGCCATTCCTAGGGGGCAGGTCTAATAATCTCACACATTTGTTCAAGAAGTTTTGTGTGTCACATTGTCTTTAGGTTAAAATACAACCGTGTACTACTTTTAATTAATTTATAAATTTATTACTTATTCAATTATAGATTTTTAAAAAATACAAATTAACACAAATAAACTAACCTAGCCAAATAAAATATATTATATGCCTTCCAGAATTTTCTTCCAGAATTAGTAGGTTGGTCTTTATGCAGAGTGAGAATAATTCAGTGCCTAAGTATTGTGATTTCAAAGCAAAATGAAAGGCTTCCATAATATAATGTAAAGAACCCTTGCTCTGGAGTCAAAGCACTATATTTAAATCCTGTCTCTGACACTTAATATTTGAGTGACCACCAAGTCCTAATCTCCTTGGGCTGAAGTTTCCACTTATATAAAGTGAGTAGGTTGGATTAGATGATCTTTGAGATCAATTCCACCTCCAGGTATCTCTTCCTATGAATATACTTGTTATTTAATTCCTAAAATCCCTTTATCACAAAGTCACTCATTCTATTATTAAGGATTGAGCTTCTTGGGAAAAAATATTCAGTAACATAAACTAATATTAATGTAATAACTACTTGGTTTGATGATGCTTAAAATAAAAAAAAATTTTTTTGATTTGATTGAAATGTTGGATCTGAATATAGCTTATTCATTTCTCATCTGCCCCACCTTTAACCTCTTCAGTCTCCTGATCCATCCCCTTTTCTTTGGTTTATTTCTGATAATTTCTAAAGAATAGGTGGTCCTCACCTTCACTGAGGCCAAATTCTCCTCCTATGCCTTGGTTGCTATGCCCCCTATTCTCTCCCCTACCTTCAATGAGCAATCACTACAAATGGCTATTTAATTTTCAATAACTCTTTTTCTCCTGCTTCCTATACCTCCTATATAACAATTTGGTTTTACCAATTCTAATAATTTCCTTTCTTGATCCACATAATAAATAACCCCCTCCATCCCATTTATATGTCAGGAATATGAAACAAAATCCCAATCATTCAGACTAATTTCAGTATGGCATGAAAACAGTGAAGGAGGAAGGTCAAAGAATTGAAGTAAAACATCATCCACTTATTATCAATTGGTTAAGGGTTGGAGCCATTAGCTGAATATATTCAAATTTTAGGTGTCATCATTCCTGGGTCTTGGAACATAAGTCATTTATAGCACTATTTGGTGTCCCCACAAATGCTTCTAGTGTTAGGATATTAGTATGTTGCTTGTGAATAGCAGTGACCACATGTAAGGTATATCAGAGAGGCTTCCCTGACCATTTCACACCTTTATATTTTGAGTAATTTCCAGCTAAACAAATAGGAAAGAATAACAACAGAAAGAAAGGGGAGTAATTGGACATATAGTTCAGGAAAAAAAATGAATTATTATCTGGAATTTATAACCTTCTTCACAAGACTCAAAAGACATGGTTTATACCAAACCATGATTATTTTGTTAGTTTTCTTTAAAAACAGATCCAAGAGCCACTCATTCTGGAAGATTATTTAATTGTGAATGTTCCAAACATCGAAACCTCCCTGCCTATCATAAAGCCTTTTTCCCAGGGAGAACCTGAGATTCTACTTTGTCAACATAAGGTCAGTGCTGCATAGAAGCCTTGAAAATGAAAAACAAGCAAGATTTCTAGGGCATTAATAATACTCCTCATTATTTTTATAGTAGTAGAGAAATGGAAGCAAAGCAAATGTCCGTTAATTGGAGGAAAAATGAGAAATATGTGAAAGTTGAATGCTGAAGTATAAAAAATAATAAATAGAATGGATATAGAAAATCATGGAACTATTTCTATGAACTTATTTTTAAAATAAGTAATTACTACAGAAACAGAATGATAATAACATTAAGGCAAATTAAGTCAAAAAACAAGTAATCAATTGAAATGGAATGCTGTGAAATTACATTGAGCAATCTTGCCCCCCACCCCCAAAAGAAATATGAAAATAAATTTCCTTCAGGTCTTTGAAGATGTGGAAGACTATACAATAAGGATTTTGCATATAATATCATTTTTTTTTACATTTGCTAGTTTTGCCAAATTGTTGTATGCTGGGGAGGGAAGGTGGCAGAGAGATGCACAGGAGACTATAAATGATATAACAGCAAAAAGGAATTGGTTTCAAGTATTTTTTTTAAGTATTTAAAAATTAATGTCCCCTAACTTCAAATATCTCCCTAACAGGTCTGCCTCAGTTTCTGGAACTATGCCATGAAAAATTCTGCCCTTTAGGCTAAGACATTGTCAGAGTCAGAAATTTCAATTGTTTTTATAAAGGAAATTTTAATTGGTCAATATTAAGGATCTTTGATTTTCTTATCATATGGAAACCTTTCCACCAGATCTGAATTGTCTGTCTATAATTTAGTGTTTGAATGATAGAGAACTGCCAAAAGAATGTATAGATTTATTTCTCCAGGGTTATAAAACCAATAAATATTCAGACCTAAACTTTGTTTTTTCTAGTTCTCAGCTCTACTGACTATACTCTGCCTGTCAAAAAATGTATTCATACTATTCTATGAAATATACTTATAGAATTGTTCTTGTAGGGTGACAAATATTTGAGTGCATGTTGCTATAGGAATGGGACAAGGAAAGTTGTAAAATACTGGAAGGAAAAAATGGACCATCTAAAGGAATCTAGGTTCCTTGCTAAGAAAACTACTAACAGACCCAAAGACCATGTTGGAAAGTAAAGTGAGGGAAAAGAGTTGCCAGAGAAAAAAATATATTTGCTCTCCCTAAATTCAAACTGGCATTTGGCTTATGTCCTGTAGGATTAAATTCAGATTTTTCTTTTTCATGAGACATATACTGGTACTCAAAGTCTATCATGTGAAAGTAGGAATAAAGTCAAGGAATCTTTCAAAATACAAGGAAATAAGAGATGTAAGATGTGAAGGAATAAGAAAGAGGAAGAAGCATTCTATGGTTTAATCAGTGGTGATTCTATATATGAGCTTTTGATTATCAGGGTTTACAAACCAAGACTGGCTTAGGAAAAGCTAAACTGAGATTTTGTTTGTTTGCCCAATATTTATTTTTGGTTTTTGTCCATCATCAATGTGTTAAAGAAGGAAGGGAAGAAATAAAGAAAAGGACAAAGAGAAATTAAGACAATTCTAGTCAAAAATAGGGGATTAGTAAACCATAAACCAGGAAATCCTCTATAGACCTTCTCTATGTCCAGAGAATATCTATGCAACATTCATGCATGCATATTTATAATTCCAAAAACCTCTTTTGTTTTTCACATTGTCCTTTTCTATTATTTTCTTTACAAGTCGCAAAGCTCCAAGAATACAAGGGTGTTAAAAAGAGGCTAAATTCCAGGGACTTCTAATTTTAACACAGAGGAATATTGGGTAAATATAAATCCCTGCCAGATGCATACAGTTCTAATAACAAGGTGACAGGTCCTGTGCACAGATGCCACCTTGCTGTCTCTCTACCTGTCTCTCCTTGTTTCTGTCTGTGGGTCTGTGTCTGTCTCTGTCTCTTTTTCTGTCTCTAAGTTCCTATTTCTCTGCCTCTATCTCTCTTTGTCACTTTATCTCTCTCTCTCTCTCTCTCTCTCTCTCTCTCTCTCTCTCTCTCTCTCTCTCTCTCTCTCTCTCTTTTTCTCTCTCTCTCTCCCTCTCTCCTTATCTCTCTCTCTCCCTCTCTCCTTCCCTCCCTCCCTCTACCTACCTCCTCTATCAGTTCTCTCTCATACTTGTAAAATGTCCAAATAATTTCTTTTTATCTGACCTCTAATCATTCTTCTTAGTTTTGTTTTTTTTTCTTATTCATATTAACTACTTTGCTAAAATTTTAAGAACTTTTTATAAAACATATTAGAATCATCTTATGCATATTGTTTGTTTTTACAGAATCCCCCCCCAAATTATATTCCTTTATTTTTTTCCACTATATTTTGTGAATGATTCAAAAGGTAATCAAAAGATTCCTGGTAGTTTTGAGTAGGCTGTTGGGTTATTACAAATGATATCATACTACTGACATACAATCAAGAAAATGAAATAGCCTGATCATATATTATAGACAAGGTTTAACAGGTGTCTGCACTCATGTCCAAGGGGTGCATAGATACCTGTTGAAAGATCTGTAACACACTAAGTGGATCCTTTATGTATGATCTATGAAAGAACATGAATGTGAGTTACACAGAATGAAAAAAAAAAAATAAAGGAGTATCTCTCTGTACTAATAAACAGAATATTTACATCCATAATTGCTCCATTGAGGTACCAAACAATGATTATCCATATATTTATTATGGCTTTTTATTTACAAAATATATGCATGGGTAATTTTTCAGCATTGACAATTGCAAAACTTTTTGTTCCATTTTTTCTCCTCTTTCTCCCAACTCCCTCCCCCAGATGGCAGATAGACCAATACATGTTAAATATATTAAAATATATGATAAATACAATATATGTATACATGTTCATAATTATTTTGCTGCACAAGAAGAATCAGACTTTGAAATAGCATACAATTAATCTATGAAGGAAATAAAAAATGCAAGCAGACAAAAATAGAGGGATTGGGAATTCTACATAGTGGTTCATACTCATTTCCCAGAGTTCTTTCGCTGGGTGAAGCTGGTTCAATTCATTACTACTCTATTGGAACTGATTTGGTTCATCTCATTGTTGAAGAGGGCCATGTCATCATATAGTCTTATTGCTGTTGTGTACAATGATTTCCTGATCCTGTTCATTTCACTTAGCATCAGTTCATGTACGTCTCTCCAGGCCTTTCTGAAATCATCCTGCTGGTCATTTTTTACAGAACAATAATATTCTATAACATTCATATAGCACAATTTATTCAGCCATTTTCCAATTTATGGGCATACACTCAGGTTCCAGTTTCTGGCCAATACAAAGAGGGCTGCCACAAACATTCTTGTACATACAGGTCCCTTTCCCTTCTTTAAAATCTCTTTGGGATATAAACCCAGTAGTAACACTGCTGGGACAAAGGGTATGCACAGATTGATAACTTTTTGAGCATAGTTCCAAATTGCTCTCCAGAATGGCTGGATGTGTTCACAATTCCACCAACAATGTATCAGTGTCCCAGTTTTCCCACATCCCCTCCAACATTTGGCATTATCTTTTCCTGTCATTCTAGCCAATCTGACAGGTCGTAGTGGTATCTCAGAGTTGTCTTAATTTGCATTTATCTGATTAATAATGACTTGGAGCATCATTTCATATGGCTAAAAATAGTTTCATTTTCTTCATCTGAGAACTGTCTGTTCATATCCTTTGACCATTCATCAATTGGTGAATGGCTTGATTTCTTATAAATTAGAATCAATTCTTTATGTATTTTGGAAATGAGGCCTTTATCAGAACCTTTGACTGTAAAAATGTTTTCCCAGTTTATTGCTTCCCTTCTAATCTTGTCTGCATTAGTTTTGTTTGTACAAAAACTTTTCAGTTTGATATAATCAAAATTTTCTTTTTTGTCATCAATAATGATCTCTAGTTCTTCTTTTGTCATAAATTGCTTCTCCTCCATAGTTCTGAAATTATCCTATGTTCTTTCAGTTTATTTATAATCTCATTCTTTATGCCTACATCATGAACCAATTTTGACCTTATTTTGATGTACAATGTTAAGTGTGGGTCAATGCCTAGTTTCTACCATATTAATTTCCAATTTTCTCAGCAATTTTTGTCAAACAATGAATTCTTATCCCAAAAGTTGGGGTCTTTGGGTTTGTCAAACACTAGATTATTAAAATTATTGAATATTTTGTCCTCTGAACCTAACCTATTCCACTGATCAACTAGTTTATTTCCTAGCCAATACCAAATGGTTTTGCAAACCACTGCTTTATAATATAATTTTAGATCTGGTATAGCCAAGTCATCTTCATTTGATTTTTTTTCCCATTAGTTCCCTTGAAATCCTTGACCTTTCATTTTTCCATATGAACTTGTTGCTATTTTTTCTAGGTCATTAAAATAGTTTTTTGGGAGTCGGATTGGTATAACACTAAATAAATAGATTTCTTTAGATAGTATTGTCATTTTTATTATATTTGCTCACCCTATCCAAGAGCATTTAATATTTTTCCAATTGGTTAGATCTGACTTTATTTGTGTGGAAAGTGTTTTGCAGTTTCGCTCATATAGTTCCTGATTTTCCCTTGGCAGATAGATTCCCAAATATTTTATACTATCAGTAGTTACTTTAAATGGAATTTCTCTTTGTAACTCTAACTGTTGGATTTTGTGAGTGATATATAAGAATGCTGATGACCTATGTGGGTTTATTTTGTATCTTTCAACTTTGCTAAAGGTGTGGATTATTTCTAATAGCTTTTTAGTAGAATCTCTGGGGTTCTCTAAGTATACCATTATATCATCAGCATATTATTCATATTTTTTAAGCTCCTGAAGTTCAAAAACTCTTTTTGCAGGGTTTTCTTTTGTCTTTATATTCCAAGGATAAATGAATGGATTGAATTGTCTTAAAATAAATAAGTATTTAAAATGTGCTAGGCATTATACTAAATGGAATACAAATTAAAACAAACAAACCTATTCCCTCCCTCAAGGGCTCCTTACATAAAAATCTGAAAAGCTAAATCAGTGAATAGAAAACCTGGTCTAGAGTAGGGAAGACTTGAGTTAAAAACTGACATTAGATTTACTAGCCATGTGACCCTAGACAAGTAATAATTTCTGTTTGTCTAAGTTTCCTCATCTCTAACATGGGAATTAAAATAATACCTATTTCTCAGAATTGTTGTTAGGATCAAATAAGATAATAGTTGTAAAGTGCTTAATATAGTATGTGGCATATAATAAGTGCTATGTAAATAATAGCTATTATAATTAGTATTATAGAGCTACACTTGTAGTTATATAATATAATTAAATTCTCTGTGCAATATCTGAAAAGTAGGAATGAGGGGAAGGAGCACATTAACATTCTTGGTGGCCTAGTAGGAAGCTGGCCAGAGTGTAGTGTGGATTAGATCCCAGGCCAAAATAAAATTAACGCAGTTTCAAATTTTATGATGACATCTACGTAAGGGCCTACCTTATATTAGGAACTTAATAAATGCTTGTTGATTTTGTTGCTTTCTTGAATCAGCCTCAATGACATTTACAAGATCTCAAAGAATATGCTTTTTGTTAGGTACTTAAACCTAAAGGCTAGTCCAATCCAATACAGGAAACATATGTAAAGTCCTTACAATGGTAAGGTTCAAGGTATTGTACTAAGCACTAAAGATATATTTAATTAAAAAAAATAGTCCCTGCCCTCGAGAAATTTAGAGTTTAAAAGAAGACAGAATACACAAAAAGAAGGCTTGAAAAAGTGGGAAGATCAGATGATTTCCTACACAAAAGGATATTGTTCCAGTGAGCTGAAACTAGATGAGGCAGCAGATGCAAAGTAAAGATAAACAATGTAATCATTCTTTTAAATTCATTCTTATCAGATTTAGTCCATTAACCTAGCCTGTCAAGATGTTTGGGAATCCTGATTATCACTGAACTTTACTTAGACCTCCTTGCTTAGTGTAACCTAACAATTTGAAAAGCATATCAGAAATATGATTATTGAAATCATAATTAAATATTGAAACACATAGGACTGAGAAAATTTTACTAGAGTCTGTTTACCAGTTTATTTTATCAACACACTAAGACTTCAAATTGCAGATAAGGTACTGAGCTGCATAATAAAGGCGATCTCTTGAAGTGAGGAAATCACAATCCAGTTCCTATCTCTATCTCTTTGGGTCTGGTTCATTAATCACTGCTATATCCTGCTAACTAGAAAATCTTACCCACATCTTTTTTGTCTTCTCTAAAAGGATAGTGTAAGAGACTATGAAATGCTTTATTGAAATCCAGTTATTCTATTGCTTTGTAGTTCCTTAATCTGCCAATCTATTCAGACTGTTAAAAAAAAAAAAAAAGAATGAGAAAGTGTAACATAAACTATAACATAAACTACTTCTGATGAAGTCATGCTGGATTGTTGGTGATTAATTTTTTTCCCTTCTAAATATTTACAATCCATTTCTTTAATTATCTTGTTTCTAGAACTTTTATAGTAAAAAAAATTTTGATTACTAGTCTGTATTTTTTTTTCTTTCACTTAAAAATCAATGCATTTGCCCTGCTATAATCATTTATTATTGTTGTTTTTCTGCTTATACATGTACATTCTTTTTTTAAAAATTCCTTATGAATCATGTTGGAAGAAAAAAAAATCAGAAATACAAGATAAAAGAAAAAAAGGAAAAAAACACAAGATTAAAAAAAAGGGGGAGGGAGTTGTAATGTCTGGGCTAGCTTTCTGGAGTTCCTCTGGAAGAACCTTGTTCTCAGCAGGATAGAAACCCAGGAGAATGGACAAGAATAGAGTCCAAAGTCTTTATTGTCTCTTACATCGTCTGTCTATCATAGTCTGACCCAGTCTCAGTCTGCCCCACTCTCCTCCAGCAGTCTGCCAGTCGGCCAGTATGACTTCCTCCCCAGTTTAAATACCCTATTACAATAACATCATTACAGTATACTGAGCATAAGCTAATCTAGTGTGATTATATCATTATATCATACTAAATATATGTGAACTAGAAAACCATTATCTCATCAATTCCACTGAGTTAACACCTTATTTCAAATATACTTCTTTCAAGTATACTTCTCCAAAGTTCCACCTTCTACAAAAAGTGAACATAGCATGTGTTGATTTACATTTGGAATCCATAGTTCTCTCTATGGATGCTGTTTTCCATACAAAGTTAATTAGGATTGCCTTTAATCATTCAACTGCTGAAAAGAACTGTCTTTTATAGTTGATCATCATACAATCATGCAGTTACTATCTACAATGTATTCTGCTTGTTTTGCTCAGCATCAATTTCAAGTAAATCTCTCCAGCCCTTTCTAAAATTAGCTTGTGCATTATTTTTATAGAACAATAATATTTCATTACTTCCATATGCCATAACTTATTTAACCATTCCATAATTGATGAGCTTCTATCATTTTCCAATTGTTTGCCACCACATTTTACAGTCTTTTAATACTTTTCTTTATTCCCTTGTTTATATATATATATATATATATACACACACACACATATATATATATATATAAAAGCTTTTTATTTACAAGTTATATGTATGGGTAATTTTACAGCATTGACAATTGCCAAACCTTTTGTTCCAATTTTTCCCCTCCTTCCCCTCACTCCCTCCCCTAGATAGCAGGATGACCAGTAGATGTTAAATATATATTTAAATTATAAATTAGATACACAATAAGTATACATGACCAAACCATTATTTTGCTGTACAAAAAGAATTGAACTCTGAAATATTGTACAATTAGCATGTGAAAGAAATCCAAAATGCAGGCAGGCAATAATATAGAGACTGGGAATTCAATGTAATGGTTCTTAGTCATCTCCCAGAGTTCTTTCACTGGGAGTAGCTGCTTCAGTTCATTACTGCTCCATTGGAACTGATTTGGTTCATCTCATTGCTAACAATGGCCAGGTCCATCAGAATTGGTCATCATCTAATATTGTTGTTGAAGTATATAATGATCTCTTAGCCCTGCTCATTTCACTCAGCATCAGTTCGTGTAAGTCTCTCCAGGCCTTTCTGAAATCATCCTTTTGGTCATTTCTTACCGAACAATAATATTCCATAATATTCATATACCACAATTTATTTAGCCATTCTCCAATTGATGGGCATCCACTCAGGTTTCAGTTTCTGGCTACTACAAAGGGGGCTGCCATAAACATTTGTGCACATACAGATCCCTTTCCCTTCTTTATGATCTCTTTGGGATATAAGCCCAGTAGTAACACTGCTGGATCAAAGGGTATGTACAGTTTGATAATTTTTTGAGTATAGTTCCAAATTGCTCTCCAGAATGGTTGGATGTTTTCACAATTCCACCAACAATGTATTAGTGTCCCTGTTTTCACATATCCCCTCCAACATTCCACATTAAATATATTTTTATACATGCTTTTTTTCTTGCATCACCTACATTTCCTTTGTGTATTTTCCCTTTTCACTTTCATAGAATCATTTCACATTATAAAAAACCTTTTGAAAGAAAAAAAAGAGAGGAGGAGGAGGAGCAGAAGAAAATGAAGAAGGAAGAGGAGAGAAGGAAGAAGAAAGAGAAAGAAGAGGAGAAGGAGGAAGAAGAGGAAGAGGAAGAGGGGGAGAAGGGGGAGGAGGAAAAGGAAAAGCATGAAGAAGGAGGAGGAGGGGGAAAGAGTAAGAAAAGGAAAAGGGAAGAAGAACTGTTTTAAAACTTGTTTTAACTGGTTTTGTTCTGTCTTTTTCAGGAATAATTCTTGGCAGGAGAAAGAAAATTGAATCAAACTAAGAATTAAGTTCTCTCATCTCCCTGTTATCTATCATCATTTCCCCCATCCAGCTTAATGACAGTCCCATCTTCTTCTTCTTCTTCTTCTTCTTCTTCTTCTTCTTCTTCTTCTTCTTCTTCTTCTTCTTCTTCTTCTTCTTCTTCTTCTTCTTCTTCTTCTTCATCTTCCTTTTGATCCCAATATAATTAAAGAAAATTTTCTTCACTATTTTTGTCATTCATTTCTACTCTTGGAGCATTCTGAATTTTAACCTCCATGGTAGCCCACTCTAGAATATTTATTGTCTATTCAAAAGACAAAATCAAGACCCAACCAGGAGCTGAGTTTAGATTTTATTTGTAGGACATCTGACTGTACCTTATTTCTATCATTCTGAAACGATGCATGTTATTTTAGTCAGACCACTGAGGGTTCAAACACTAGGGTTAGGAATCCAGATGTAAAACTCTAATTTGCTCCAGCATATATCAGGATTTGTCACTTCACAGCCTACATCTAGTAAACTTCCATTTCTTACTTCTCAAATAGTGCCCTAGATAGCATTTATATGATGTTTAAGGTAAAGATATAACTAGCAATGAGTTTTTTGTCTGTGATAATAAAATTTGGGAAGAAAGGTGGCTTCAAAAACAGGTTGACCCATGCAATAATACCAGGAGATAGAGTGTTCTATCTCTCAGAGGAAAAAAAAAAAGAAACTACTCTAATATCTTTGCCAAGAAAACCCCAAATAAATTGGACATAACTGAAAAACAACTAAACAACATTTAAAAAAAAATAACTGTCCCTATATTCTCCTATGTGTTCTGTTTCCCCAGATTCTACTTCAAAATAAACAGAATGGTATCCCAATGATTTTGGTTTTATGAATTGAAAAATACGTTTTCAAATATGGTTCTTAGGAACATAGATTTTCAGTTGGAGTATCATGATTGTATAAGGAAGGATGGCTTTCCAGATCTTTTGCTCTAACTTGCTTTTTTTTTTTTTTTGGATGATGAGGAAATGGAGATCTACAATGTAAAATATCATTCCCAAGATCAGACAAGAAAGTAGTAAGTAGCAGAGACAGTGTTAGAACTTGTCTTCTGAAATTGTTCTCAGAGATCTTACTATAATGCCGATGTGAATCCTAAGAATAGTGGGTGATAATTAACATCAAATGATAATTAATATCAAATCCATATTAATTCTAGTGACTTTCCTCTGTTGATTATCTTGTATTTATCCTGTTATAGCTCATTTATACATTACTTTGCCCTCCCTGACATTAGACTGGAAGTTTCCCAAGGTCTGGTTTTGGTTTTTTTGTTTGTTTGTTTGTTTTTAATTTAACACAATGTCTGGCATAGTATGGGCCTTTAATAAATATATATTGATAGAACTATTATTTATAATATTTATGTAATAGCAAACTAAGGTTCCCAGAGATTAATTTGTTTAATTTTGATTAAAGAATCAATGAATTTGATTTGAACTCAGGGCTGCTGATTTTCAGTCCAGTATCATTTCACCCACTATGGACTGTCTCTGAATAAAAGAAGTTTTACTAAATCAAAATTGCTTTCACTCCAGTCATTTATTTGGTGATGAAACTCAAATGCCAATCATGGGCACTCTGAGGGGAAATTTGCAGAAGGTGAGATTCATGTATCATGGAAAGTAAGGACACGGAGTCTTGAATTTCTGATGTCCATATTGTTCCACAACGAGGTAGAGGCAAATGAGCTGTATAATGCCAGCCCCACCTCATTGATTTTCATTATTGAACAATTCAAATGAGCAGACTTTTCTAGGGCAGCCTACTTCTGGGGATGAAAAGAATATTTCTAAGAGATATAGAAGGCCAGATTTGTCCATTTCCCTGCCTTTTTTCAGCAAAGTGCTAAGCGCTCAGCTTAAAATTGTTTGATGGTATATTAAAAAGCCTTTAGAATATTTTTAATGACTTAGAATTTTTCTCCACAAGAAGAGTGAATTGAAAAATTGAGTGATTTTCCAGTTAGTTGAATCATTGTGAACAACTGATCCAGAAAATATGGTTTCCCTCCCTCCTATCCCCCCAAATCAGTTATATTAAAAGTTGAAAAAGTATCCATAATATGTATGGATTTTTATGAAGAACTTTGGAATTTATGATTCTACTAAGTATATTTCCCTATGAATCCAAATAACTTCATTTTGTTACTAATCTTGGTGGAGAGGTCAACCTATTTTTACTTCTTTGTCTCATTTCTTTGTGTGAAAAAGATAAAAAGATCAGAGTACTAAAATTTTGAGAACTCTGGAAAAACACCAGGAATTGGTAATGTGCTTTTTTACAAGGAAATTATTCAATTTGAGTTTGGCTCACCTATTCTGAGTGGCCCATTCAAAAATCAGTCGGAGTACCTGCACTTCAGATAGTTTGCTAAAATACATTTCAAGTTATATCTAACATAAAAGAAGTAGCTAGTGGTATAGTGGATGGAACACTAGTGCAGGATCTAGGAAGGCCTGAGTTCAAATTCAGCCTCAGACAATTTACTAGCTATGTGACCCTGGGGCAAATAAGTTACTTAACCACTATTTTCTTTCAGTTTCTTATCTTGTAAAAAGAGAATAATAATAACACCTAATTCCCAAGATTGCTATAAAGATAAAATGAAATATTAAAAAAAACAAACACTTCTTAAGCCTTAAAACTCTATAAATGCTATATTATTATTATTATTACATGCGTAGAGTAAATAAAGTAATTAATTTAGAGGGGCATTGAAGTGGAGCAGTGGAGAGAGCATCAGCTCTGGAGTTAAAAGGATATGAATTGAAATAGGAACTCAGACACTTGACACTTACTAGCTATGTGATCCTTGGAAAGTCACTTAATACCAATGGCCTTGGTAGAGGAAAGGGGGAAATCCAGGTAAAAGAAATTTCTGAAACATTCAGGCACACACACTGACTTGAGAACACAGGTTTCCTGACTTGGAAAAAGAGAGAATAAAAAACAACAGCAGAACAAAAAGAGACAATTAAAAAATAAAAATAAAAATAAAAAAAACAGCAGAACTCTGTTTATTTTGTTTCATCTAAATCTAATAAAAGTATAGATTTTTTTCCTAATACTTATGGAATTCTCCAAGTCTACATAAATCTCATTTATACCTGGACAGATTGTCTTTTATAAATTATGCTTACTGTTCTATAACTTTGGCCATTCCCCTATTTGAGGACTAAAAATCTTAGATAGTGATGGCAGAGTTGTTTCACTTATATGATGCAGAATGCTAAGGGGAAAAAAGGAAGAATTTTATTCTATTCTTTTAAAAACATGCTATCACTGTTGCCACCATTATTATAATCACCCTCATCACTGACCCAGTACAGATCAGGAGTTATTAACCTACAGTCTATGAACATTGCTTTAATTTTTTTTATATATAACTGTATTTCAATATAATTGGTTTTCTTTGTAATTTTAAGCATTTATTGGAGGCATTTAAAAACATTATTCTGAAAAGGGGTCCATAGGTCTCACCTGCCTGCCAAAAGGGTCCATGGCACAAAAAAGGTTAAAAACCCTTCTAAAGCACTTAATAAGTGATTATTGATTGGTTGTCATCTTCATCTTTATCATCACCCCTAGTTCCTAGCAGAGTGCACTATAGACAGTAGTCATTTCTTGTAACCCACGTTTCAAAACAGCCTGAATTCTTGTCTCTGCAATTTCCTGGATTTTTTAGGTGCCAGACAAGGATAGGAACTGCAGGGCAGGAGTCAAATTGCTAGATCCATCGTCATTAATACTTCTCTATAGTCAGGAATTTTAAAACAAAGAAAATTGCCTACCTTACATCATGTAGGCTAAACAAAACAAAAAGAGACAGCTACACAGAGAGACACACAGAAATAAAGGCAGAGAAAAAGGAAGAAAGTGAGAGATTAAGAGACAAATACACAGAAAGGAACATAAGAGAGATCGAGAAGGAAGAGGGGGTGGACAGAGAGAGTGAGAAAAAGAGAGGGGGAGAAGGGACAGCGGGAAGGAGGAGGAGGGAAAGAGAGACGGACAGAAACAGAGAGACAGAGAGAGAGAGAGACAGAGACAGAGACAGAGACAGAGAGAGACAGAGAGAGACAGAGAGATTGAGGTGGGGGAGGATGGAGGTAAGGAGGAAGGGAGAGAGATGGATCTTAGAATATAGTATAGGAGGAAAGTCACTCCTTGGAAGGACTTCCAAGACTTTCAAAAGCCTCCAATAAGAGTTATAACTGGAGGCTTTTGAAATGCCCATGACAGCATGACTGAGAAGATAACAAACTTATTAATGCAGTCCAGCAAAAGCAGAACTCTGAAAGTCTGAAAGAGAAATTTAGAATACAAAGCAGAGGATTTGGAAAGTTCTCTATCCCTGGAAGAAATCTAAACACAATACCTAATTTTGAATGACCTAAGGACCTATTAAGTGAGCTGTTAGGAATAAATGTAAATGCCAGTGAGACTATTCATTTTCTTGCCTACATTGAACTTTGATAGTATAAAAAAGGAATGTACTCTGCTAAAAAGTTACTCCACTTTGCTTAGGAATTCATCTATCTAAAAATATAAGAGGGAAATTTCAGAGTTTACTAGAACATTAATGGCTCTTGGATTTTTAATGTTTCAGCATTTTATTTTCCATTATACTCAATAATTGCACTCTGTTCTGTAATGCATGTGTTTTCCTTTGAGTCATCCAAAGTGTGAGGGAAGAGGAGGGAGGATAACAAGATTAGTGCCAAAAATGAATGAAGATAATTTTGATAATCTATAAAATGTACAAAAATGATCTTTACTCTAGATTAAACCAAGATATAACCTGGACATGCAATAGGAAATATGAAATGCCTCTTGGTTCTTGTGTAGAAATTTAAGCAAACAGAATAGGTCTAAACTGTTATGGAAATACGAGTTGGTAGCTCATATTTGAACACATCCAGTAATATGTAAATATCATTCTATACTGCCAAGCATTCAAACTCTACTGCAGAGTACAGCTCCGATGGACTGTTCACATAACCCAAATGTCAGACATATATTTACCTAAAAGGCTATTTTACAGAGAGTTGGAAGTCTCACAAGGAAGCACTCACAAAGAAGTCAGAAGAAGTAATAAAAGGTCTCTTTTGTTAGAAATCTTACAAGCTGTTGATAGAAACAATGCCTATGTAATTAGTTCACACCTTAGAGCTCACACCTTTAAGAGAGTTTACACATTAGAGCTCACACATTAGAATTCACTACTCTGGGAGATTCACAAGTTACACACCTCCCATAATCCCACTCTTGGAGGAGGAGTCAACCTTTGAGTTTACACCTCTAAAAGAGCATAAAAAGAGCAGAGCTCAGTCAGTCAGTCAGTCAGTTTGGGAGACTGACAGAGCCAGGAGTCAGTTGAGAAGAGTAGAACCAAGATTCAGAGAGAGCTGGAGGCTGAAGCTGGTAGACAAGCTGCAACAGCTCTTGGAACCAAGGAGGAAGACAGGCCTTTAAGAAACCTAACCAGGCTATTTTGGAAGAGACAGTAAAGAACTACTTTAACAGCTGGCTGCATTTGAAGTGATTATTGATTTGAACTGAAACTAAGGCTGCCTCCATAAACTTCCCCAAGAATCCTGCTCCCAGAGAACCATCATATTATACAAAAGAAGAGAAAACCACATTTTGGTGCCTGAACATGGGGCTGACAGGAGCTGATTTCAGTGGAAAAGCTCTAATCCTGATCTCAGTGAAAAAGCCTCTCTGACCCGGAAATTAGGATGAGTACAATAAGGAAATTTTGTTAAAAGGGTTAAAGTAGAATTTCATCTAAGATGGGACAGATGTTTAGAAAACAGCCTTCTGTTTCTCTTCAAGGAAAATGTTTAGAGAGCATTGTCAAGGTTATGAAAAGCCAAGGTTTGATTATAATTTTGGAGCAGATCACCAAATTTTTAGAAACTGTAAAATATGTATGTCCTTCTTTCTCTATGGGAAAAGAATTGGATCTAGAGGAAATTATTAGGAGAGAATCTTTGTCAATTCTACAATAAAAATGGACCTGACTCAATTTCCAAAGACACATTTAATACATATAATTTAATACAACTGGTTTTAGGAAATTATATAAGTGTTAGAATAAGGAAAAAGAAGAAAGAACAGGAGGGGGAGGTGCCAACTAAACCGGGTAAAAAGGATGAAGAATCAGATAAGCAGGAGAAATTAGATCATTCCACATCTCATGACCCTCCCCCCTCAATTAACCCTTCATGGGTAGAGGGAGAAGGAGGAGGGGGAGAGGCAGTAATGCAATCAGAACCACCTATTAAGGAGCCTGTGACAAGATTAGAAAAGGCATTAATTAAGGCAAAAAATGAAGGACAAGATGTATCTATGCACAGGAATGCATATCCTGTGATTGAAGAGCTTGACTCTTCAGGTCAAAAAGGGAGAAGATACACTCCTTTTAATTTAGGAAAAAATTAAGGATTTGAAAAAGAGTTGCACTCTTTATGGGGCTACATCATCTTATATTAATATGTTACTAGTTTGTCTTATGAAATCTTAATCCTGAGTGATTGAAAATCCATAGCAAGGACATGTTTAGAACCTGGACAAAACTTGTTGTGGCTTTCAGAGTATCATAAATTATGTAGGATTCAAGCCCAATGAAATAGGCAAATAAGAGTTAAGTATAAATCATTTTTGACCAACTAGTTGGTGAAGGTCAGTATGGAAAGGATTCAGAACAGATTTATCATCCTATAATAGCTGGTTGCATTTGAAGTGATTATTGATTTGAACTGAAACTAAGGCTGCCTCCAGAAACCTCCCCAAGAAACCTGCTCCCAGAGAATGATCATATTTTAGAAAAAGAAGAAAACTACACTCTTTGAAGAATTTTATTATCAATTGTGAGACATGGGAAATGCTAGCATAGAACTGCTAATCATGGAGTGCCTGCATCCAAGAAAGTGCTGTATTCTATGAGCAAAGCAGAATTACAGTAGCACAAAGAAAATGTGAGGTGTGCAAATCTAGAGATATCTCCATCCCATATCTAGAGACATCCCCAAAATCTAGAGCTATCCACATCTCAAATACACTATTTGTGTCCAACCTGTAGTAAAGAAGTGAGATTTTAGTTCATATTGAACTAACCAGCCACAGTCAAAAGTACTGTATCTTCATTGTTGGTGGAATTGTGAACACATCCAGCCATTCTGGAGAGCAATTTGGAACTATGCTCAAAAAGTTATCAAACTGTGCCTACCCTTTGATCCAGCAGTGTTTCTACTGGGCTTATACCCCAAAGAGATACTAAAGAAAGGAAAGGGACCTGTATGTGCCAAAATATTTGTGGCAGCCCTGTTTGTAGTGGCTAGAAGCTGGAAAATGAAAGGATGTCCATCAATTGGAGAATGGTTGAGTAAATTGTGGTATATGAATGTTATGGAATATTATTGTTCTGTAAGGAATGACCAGCAGGATGAATACAGAGAGGACTGGCAAGACTTACATGAACTGATGCTGAGTGAAATGAGCAGGACCAGGAGATCATTATATACCTCAACAATGATACTGTTTGAGGATGTATTTTGATGGAAGTGGATCTCTTCGATAAAGAGAGCCTTAATTGATCAAAGATGGACAGAAGCAGCTACACCCAGAGAAAGAACACTGGGAAATGAATATAAACTGCTTGCATTTTTGTTTTTCTTCCCGGGTTATTTATACCTTCTGAATTCAATTCTCCCTGTGCAACAAGAAAACTGTTCGGTTCTGCACACATATATTGTATCTAGGATATACTGCAACCCATTCAACGTGCAAAGGACTGCTTGCCATCTGGGGGAAGGGGTGGAGGGAGGGAGGGGAAAAATCAAAACAGAAATGAATGCAAGGGATAATGCTGTAAAAAATTACCCTGGCATGCGTTCTATCAATAAAAAGATATTAAAATAAAAAAAAGTACTGTATCTTGACCCCAATATTGTAATGTCATTGGTCTTCTTTAAACACAAAGGATGAACAACAGTTGTACATCTTGTATGTTTAGGATAGAGGATTGGAGTACTCATAATGGACAATGATCAGTAAAGAGATTCAAAAGGCAAACAATATAAAACTCAACAAGGAAATAAAAAGAAAATAAGCTCTGATTCAGGAGAACTAACTCTTACTATCTTTGACTATAGCCCTTCACAGGCAGTATTTTAGATTGTGACAGTAATGTGGGTTTCTAGGATAGAGATGCATGCTAGATGGTATCATTATATATGTGGGCTCACCTATGAGTTCCTTTTTATTAGCTTATAAATTTTTTTCATCGTTTAAGTATGTTGAGTTTGTGTATTTTTAAAATACATTAAGACCCAAATGTAAAGTGAGTCTAGGACATAGGCCCTGATCACTTAAGAAGAAGGAATCCACTAGATAAATGCCAAGGACCTACTACTGGGAGAATTCTGTGTCCTTCTACCCCATGAATGAGAGTAGCCTCTTTCCATTTTTGCTGCATAGTCAGAACAGTCACTGTCTTGAAAGTGGTCACATTAGGACAGCTCCTCTCTCTTGTTGCTATGACCAGAGTAAATGAAGTTCTTTTTTACCCTTATCATGGTCACCATGAACTGAGTTGGTTATGGAAAAGGGCTATTTCCTCCTTCCCCCCTCTAAATCCTTTCTTCCCAAGTGTCAATATGGGGCTTTGTTTAGATTAATTTGTCCTTTACAGTTCTGAGAGAAATGAGTAGAGTCCCTATGAGACCCAAACTTAAGCTATAGCAACCTTGCAGCCAGGATTCTAGGGTAGATATTGTTGCCAATCCCGTAGAGAAGCTCTGAGAATGCAGACTTCCTAAAACTAGAGGATAAGGATGATTTTACATTTGGAACTTAGTGGGACAATGCTACAAAAAGACTGTGTTAAACTACAGAATTCAGAGACTGAAGTGGTGTGAATCTGGGGATTATATCCCCATATACTGCTAAGAGAGGGAAGAAATGTTTGTATGTTTATTTCATAGTTTTAAATTTTTTTTCCTTTTTTAAAAGTTAATCTGTGTGATAAGTGGGAGAATGAAGTGAGTAGAATCAAAAGGACAATTTATAATATTACTATTCTAAATGAGCAATTCTAATGAAAAAGAATGCTGCTCACTTCATGAGAGAGATCATGGATTGATTTGCAGAATAAGACATACAATGTAAGACATTACCAATGTGGGAGTGTTTTGCTTGACTGTGTTTAGTTGATTCAAGGGAATCTATATTTCTTTCTTTTTCCAATTCTCTCACTCAGTGAGTAGAAGATAGTAGAGGAGAGGGGAAGAATTACGCTTGATAATGGAAAAAAATAAATAAATGACTATACTAGGTGCCGTCTGACATCCCTTCTCAATCTAAATCTTGATCTTGTGATTGTTCAAGCTACCGAAAAATTTATAAATATGCAGTTATATGTGAATTAAATTTGCTAGTTCCATTTAGTTTTCTGTTAGTTGAGTTCTAGATTTCATGCAAACATGTTTCATTGTTCTCTTTTGTTATGTTTTGAATTCTATGGTTTTAAAGAAGACATTACCTCAATCAATACATGCAAAAATTGTAACTTTTAAAATGCATATTTTAATGGCTATTAAAAAATTGTAGTAAACTGTTGGTGTAGAAAAATTGGATGTAAGCATTTGTCAGTTATTTCAGAGAGTTTGTTCAGGATGCTCCTGAAAAGAAAAGATTCTGGGATTGGGTTAAATCCAAAAATTAGCAGATAGTTTTTTTTCTTTCAGTTATTGATTTATTATGATTATTATTATTATATTCTTTGGGTACAATCTTTTCTCCTAACCCTGATCTATAGTCTGGGAAATATGTACAATTTGTCTCAAAGGAGAACAGATAAAAAAAAAATAAATTAACATAAAATACTTTTAGGGTGAGAAAGCAAGTAGTTGAAGTTCAATCTCAGTTTTTTATTAGCTATGTGACAATAGACTTGTTATTTGGCTTTTCTGAGCTTCACTTTTTACATCAGTTATATCATTGATAAATATATTTGTACTACCTACCTCATAAAATAGTTGTGAGAAAATATTTTTCTAAACTCCAAAGAGTCACAAATATTGATGATAAATATGACATTGACAACAAAGTTTATGACAATGACGACAAGGATGATGTTTGATGGAGCAGGGAAATCCATCCATGTGCTTGGGAAAATAGCAAAAATACATGGCCTCATATTAGAGGGTCAGGAAATTATAATATTATCTTGGTCAGGAAGAAAAACAGGTAAATGGACCATTCACTACAACCAATCTGATTCCGATTTCTGTACTACACCTCACTGATTCTCTAGTTCCAATATCCACACCTTAAGAAAGCAATCATTAAAATCTGATGTCAAGGCAAGGATATTGAAGGTAGGTTTTGCCTCATTTTCCAGTCACCATTGTCTCTGGCATATCAAATTTAATTCTGCTATTCTGACTGCTTGCCATGCTTTGATTCAGTGTTCTATCTTCCACATACTGAAAATTGGAAAAGTCTCCTAACTGCAATCCTTCCCCTGCCCAATCTGTTCTTTGTATGGCTGACAGAATAATCTTCCTAAAATACTGCTCAGCACACATCATGCCCCTGTGAAAAAGCTTTTAATGACCCCCTCCACTGCCTCAGAATAAAGTCCAAATTCTTTAATTTGGCATTAAAGTCCCTCAACAATATCCCCTACTTCATTCACCAACTCCTACAGTATTTCAAGCTTGTAGAAGACCTCCCTTCTCCCAAAATGCTCTACCCATTTTCCCTGAGTATTTTTTCAACTAGAATATGAGTTATGATATTGCCTATATTTATTTTGTTCCTTTCCTTCTGGATCCCATATGATTGAAGACTTTCTGGAAGTAAGGACAGAGCCTTATACTTCCTGTGTTCCCCCAGAACACTTAGCACAAGGATGTCTGTGAAATAAAGATTTGAAATTACTTGTTGAATTGACTTTTTCATTGTATAGATTACAGGGGAGGAAAGAATCTCTTTTTTTCTTTCCTCCCTCTTTTTTATTCTCTGTTTCTAGGACTACATTTGAGAGTCTTTGAAAGTTCAGATTCCTTAAAGAACTTCACAGTGTTCTAATAGCATTAAAATTAGAAGGAAAAAGGAGGGGAGGGGAGACAAAAGCCCAAAGAAAAACGTGAAAGACAACCCAACGTGGCAGCTAAACACTTCGACTGCTCCAGCTTGATCCTCTGCAGGCAGCAATTACATTTCGAAGGAAAATGTTTTACAATTGTAATTACACATAATAGGAGGAATGTATTTTTTCCTTCATCCTACTCCCTTGGCGAGTCAATTTAATTTTTAAATACAAGAGACATAATTGATTTTAGCCCTAGATTAGTGCTGAAAATGATCTATATGTGTTCTCATTAATGGAACAAGAGAATTGGTCCTCCTTGGAGACTTTAACCCAAACCTGTTCAAGGCAACAATTATTAGATCCTGACAGGTTAGCATGCAGAAGAGGGAGTAGGGAGGGGAAATACCCCCACTGATTAACAATCGTGCACAATAATTAATGTTATGCTCTTTTCAGTTAATTATGGATTATTCACAAATTTTATATTACTATTAAAGAGGCTGCAAAGGGATGAAGCCATATAGAGAACCCCAGTCCCATAGCCAGGCAAAAGGCCTTCTTTTGAGAATTTCTAGGCAATAATGCTGCTCTCCTAGAGTTTAGATTTGGTTAGTTCATTCCTGATATTTGTTTGTGGGTAGGCACTCAATCTTTAGAAAAAGCAGGACTCTCTCATTAGCACAGCCCTTTATCTTTTCCAGCCAAACATTTGGTCATGAAGAAAGATAAATGACATGTGAATTAGTCTGGTTTGTTATTGCTTAACTAATTTCAAGTGTTTGACTCTTCATGGCCCCATTTGGATTTTTCTTGGAAAAGATTCTGAAGTGTTTTGCCACTTCCTTCTCCAGCTCATTTTACAGATGAGGAAACTGAGGCAAACAGGATTAAGTGACTAACTCAGAATCACACAGCTAGTTACTATCTGAGATCAGATTTGAATGCAGGAAGATGTCTTCCTTTCTCTGGACATAGCACTCTCTCCCCTGTGCTACCTAGCTGCCCAAAACTGAAGATATTAAAGTTCAAGCTGAAGAGATCAAAGTGGAATACCAGGCAGTGATCTGGGAGCAAGCAGATATGCTTTCCTCATTTCTATTCAAATTGTTTACTTGTCATACACTGTCGTAAAGATGAGCAAATTCTCTTTATATGAATTTATGTCTCAGAATTGTCTATCTGCAACAAATGGTAATTTACCTCGCTTTAGTCACTAACTGTCTCAGAGCTGGCATTTGCTTCAAGGCAAAGATCAATTTCCTCCTTCAGTAAGACTATTGAAGAGACAGACAGACAGACAGACAGACTGAGATGGAGATTTAAAGAGAAACAGAGAGGGGGGAGGAGAGAAGGAGGGAGAGAGACAGGCAAACAGACAGACACAGAGAGAGAAAGAAAGAGAGATTGTGTACTATTAGTATGTAGTATTAGTAAACCTCTGGAGTAAGAAGATTCCTTGGTTTCAGATATAATACTTAGTAGTTGTGTTACTTTGGGCCAATTTCTTGTAAAATTGAAATCTGTAAAGCAGGGATAATAATATTCACAGTGTTTAGCATTGTGCCCATTACATAAGTACTTAGTGTTAGGTGCCAGACAATCCATGGTTCAACTGTATTCCCTGGACCTGCAATTCTTTTAAACTTGATCCCCAACTGCCATATGTGAATGTATACTCTCCACCACCACTGGGGACTAGTAGCTTTACCACAAGACCCTATGGCTAAAAAGGTAGAGTGGGAAGGAAGGATAGAAGTGGATGAGGTGAAGAAAATCTTCCAGGTTCCTGCCATTATTTTGTTGAATTTCTGGGGTCCTACTCCACTCTTCTTTTCTGCTTCCCTGGCTGCCTCAACTGGCTCTAAGAAAGGGCAAGATTGATTTTTAAGGGCCACAAAGAGAGTAACAAATCTTTGGTCTGCCAGGAGCATCCTGCCTCTCTAATTCAATTAAGTAGAACTGCATACTTTCCAAAGTGGGGGGGTGGGGGGTGTGTGACAGGATAAAGATTCACTTTTGCATTTCATTTATCATGTTGAAGCCTCTATCTTCCACAATTTCAGCCACTAGACTAGGGAGAATGTCATATCGATGTGCAAATTATTTCCTCTAAAAGAATGCATGCTTCTTGTGTACAGGGACAATTTACTCTTATTTTTGTATTCTTATTGTCTAGCACTGTACTTGACACATGGCAAGTGTTTATAGACTGAGTGATCCAGTCTCCCATATTCAAGTTTGTTTTTGTTCTGTTGTTCTAATCATACTTGACTCTTTGTGAGTCATTTTGGGGTTTTCTTGGTAAAGATGCTAGTGTGACATTTTATACATGAGGAACTGGGCTAAGTGACTTGCCCAGGGTTATACTCGTAGCAAATTAATGAGATCAATTTAGATTTAGGGAGATGAGTATTTCTGGTTCTGGATTCAGCACTCTATTCACTGTACCACCTACTCTCCTTAACAACTCTCCCATGTTCAAAAACTTCATATTATTTTTGAATTAGAGAAGTTACAGAGAGGAAGCAGCTATTAGATACTAAATCCAGTTGGTTTTACCTCTTCAGTAACATTTTCAAATCCATTGTCTTCTCTTTAGTTCCATTGCCACTTTCCCAGCAAAAATCTTATAGCCCATTACAATTGCTTCTCAGGGAAAAAAAAAACAAAAAACAAAAATAAAAACAACAACAACAACAAAACAAAACAAAACAAAAAACTTCCTTCTGGCATTCTCTTGAGTGCTTTCTTCAAATCACTGTCAGAATACACTTTATTATTATTATTAATCATTATTATTACTATTAAATGCTCAACAGTTGTCATGTTTTTCCTTTTCTCCAAAGTTTTCATTGCTTCCTATTATCTAGTAAAGAAGTCCAAATTTCTTTGTTCAGTATCCAAGAGCTTCTACCACCTAATGATACCCTATCTTTCCAGACTTATTTTAAATTATTGCTGTACCACATTCTTTCTGTTCCAGTAGAAATGGATTTTTGAGCTCACTTTGAATACATCCTATGTTATTTCCACTCCTGTGTCTTTGCTCATAGCATTCTCCTACTATGTATTTCTTTTTTTCCCATTGATTTATGTCTATCTCAGAAGTTATCTCAAGGAAACAATTTTCCCGTATTCTTTTTATATATAACACCTTTCTCCTTTGGATATTATGTAGTATTTTGCTTATGACTAACTAACTTGCTATCTTCTATCTGAAACTTCATAATTTCCCTGTTCCCAATAGCTAGTGATTTGATCCCCAAATGATGCAACTTTTATTCGATGTGCAAAATGTGTACAGATGTATAAAATGTGTACACATAAAGTCATATGTAAATATCAATCATTTTACATATTGCATACACACAAATATATCATTTTCCTTGATAGAATACAAATTCTCTGAGGGCAAGGAGTGTTTCATTTTTATTCTTCTAACCATGTTTATCTTTTTAACCTGCTGTATGCCAAGAAAAATATTTAGCAGATAGTAGACATTGAATAAATGGCTGTTGACCAATTATATACTTAATAGAATATAATCTCCATTAGAACAGGGACTACATTTTATTTAAAGTAGGTCTGATCATAGCTAACACACACACACACACACACACACACACAAAATCTAAGGCTTGTATGCAGTAAGCACAAAATAAATGTTTATTCAATTAATGAGTCAATAAATCAATCAAAAGAATCTCTGTCCCAATAAAAAAATAAATCTAAAGTCTTAAAGCATATGTTCATATTTCTATTTAGTATGTATGCATATGGATATGTATATATATTCAATACATGTCTGTATGTATATTTGTATGTGTATATATATATGTGTGTGTATACACACACACACATATATATATAGAGAGAGAGAGACATATGTATATATACATAGTGTGGGTGTGTGGATATGTACAACACAGTTGGGTGGTTCAGTGGATAGAGTGTGGGCTCTGGAATCAGGGAGATTTGAATTCAAACCTAACCTTAGAAAGTTACAAGCTGTGTGCCTCTGGCCAACAGCAACAACTTTCTATCTATCTGTAGTTAATCCTCAACATTCTTGTGTTGAACTTTTGTGACTTCAAATAACTCCATGTTTTAATCAGTAACCTCATTTTCAATTTTGGGTTGACAGCCACACATATACTATATGCAGTAGATTTTTTAAAAAATGAGAATTGCAATATGGGAAAATTTGTGGAGCAGTGTTATCCTACTACTTCACTGATCTTGCTCACCATATCCTTTAAGAGAAAAGAACTCTCCCATGTAATCATTGGGTTTTCATTGTTTGCCTTTAAAACTCAAGTTTTGTGTTGCAATTATGTCTCCAAAGCATAGCACAAGTCCTTGGGAGATTAAATCCAAGTGCGCAAAGTCAATGATGTGACTTAATGAGAAGATAAAGATATTAAACTTTATGCTGGAATCTCTGCCACTGCAAATTGCAAACCCTAGAGAGTTTGGTGTTAACAAATCAGTGCTGATGGATTATTTCAAGCATTCTCCCTGATCTCCAACACAATCCACCAGCTACGAAGGATGGAGTGTTAGAGGTGGTGTCAAAATCTCTTCAATCTCAACATCTTCTGACATTTTTGCTAATATCCTAGCAACTTCTCCCTTGGTTTTCAGAGAGTAATAAAGTAGAGATATGCCACAGAATAGTATACAGGACACACCACCATCTGACATAGTGGAATTCAGGTTAAAATATTTTTGTTTCAAGAATTTTGTTTTCTCTATAGTATTTATGATACTATAGATTTCATGCTATGAAAAGTTAATATTGTCTGAAATCAAGGACTTTTTAAATTATTATTAAGATATTAGTATAAAAGATCACATAATTCTAAGGAATTACTAGCAAGAAAAGATGTTTTACATGTTACCAACTTTATTCTGTTTACTGCATTTTATGAGTTATTTCATGGCTAAAGTGTTAGGGGAAGTGAATATTATCAGAATTAATGATATTATAAAGAATTGCATGCATAAAACTATATTTTCAGTAATCTCTAATGAAAAATTATAGTTTTTGATTATTGCAAGAACCTGATCCTCTATTTCCCATTCCCATAAATGTATCAACATTCATGTTTTGTTTGTTTGTTTGTTTGTTTTTACTTTTGTACCATATTCTGGAAACATAATCTCTGTTGATGATTGTTGATGTTTGTGATGATTGATGATTGTGATTGTTGATGCCTGACTTAATATGTGACATACTTTCAAAAATTCTTTGAAGTTTTAAATATATATGTGTGTGTTTACATGTATAAATAATACAGATAACATACTTCCATACATATATACCTTCAAATATGTTTCAAAATATGTATTCATATAAGTACAAAAAACCCTGCATTATTATGTGAATGGATATGCATATAATCACATGAAATTTATGTACATGTTTGCATATTATGTGTATATTAATCTATATAAAAAGTATAGGAACATACAGCCATGTAGTTTTTAGTCAATATTAGTCTGATAGCTGCATGGACAGAATAAATTACTACTTATATAGAATTATGTTCTAGTTATATAACACTAGGCTAATCACTTAGGTCCTGAGCTTCAGTTTTTTAAACTGTAAAATTATAGGTTGGTCCCCAGGACTTTAAATTGCCTTTCATCTCTAAATTTATAATTCTATGGCCTATTGATTGGTTAAAAAAGAAATTTGTAAGTAGTATTTTCCCATACTGCTAATGAATTTACACTGGGCTCTACATACTCTTTTTTCCCTTCTTTCTCATGGTACATATTTGGAAGAAGGTAAGGGTTGGATCCTTGAAGATCATCTAGTACAATCATTATTTTACTAAAAAGTAAACCCAAGGAGTTGAAATGACTTGTTCAAGATGCTAAGATAGTAAAAATTGAAACATTCACATTAATCCAAGTCTTATGACTCTAAATCCAGAACTAAATCCACTATCCTATGTCTAACATGATTTCTCTCTGAGGTATAATATGGTCTAATGTATAGGGACAGAAAGGAATATACCTTTTTCTCAGCAGTACAAGGAATCTACACAAAAATTGACCAGGCATTAAGGCATAAAAATCTCCAATCAAATGCAGAAAGGCAAAAAAAGTAAATACTTCCTTCTCAGACCACAAGTAATAAAAATCATATTCAATAAAAGGGCAAGAAAAGATAGAATAAAAATCAGTTGGCAATTTAAAAAATTAATTCTAAAAAATGAGTGGGTCAAACAATAAATCAATGTTAAAATAAGACAACATACCAAAATCTATGGGATGCAGCCAAATCAGTTCTTTGGGGAAATTTTATATCTCTAAGTGGCTATATGAATAAAAAAGAGAAAGAGGTCAATTAATTGAACATGTATCTAAAATTTCTAATTTGATATTTAGTTGGGGATATTTAATTTACAATATCATTCCCCAATTAATAAATTGACAAAGGATAAGAACAGACAATTTTCAGATGATGGAATTAAAGACAACTATAGTTATATGAAAAAAAAAATGCTCTAACTCACTATTGATTACAGAATACAAATTAAAACAACTCTGAGATATCCCCTCACACTCTCTTTTGGCTAAAATGGCAAAATAATGATAAATGTTGTCAGGGATGTACAAAAACTGAGACACTAATACATTGTTGATAGAGTTGTGAATCCAACTATTCTGGAGAGCGATTTGAAAATATGCCCAAGAGATTATAAAACTGCATTTACATAGCAGTGCCATTATTGGCTCTGTATCTCGAGGAAATCATAAAGGAGGGCAACATCCCACATGTGCAAAAAATGTTTGTACAGCTATTTTTGTAGTACCAAAGAATTTAAAATGAGTAGATGCCCCTCAATTGAGAATGGTTGAACAAATTATAGTATATCACAGCAATGGAATATTATTGTTTTATAAAAATGATAAACAAGTTGATTTTAGAAAAACCTGGAGTTACATGAACTGATGCTGAGTAACACAAGCAGAATCAGAAATACATGGTATACAATAACAACAAGAATGTGTGATGATCAACTCTGAAAGATTTGGTTGAGCTTGGTGGTTCAGTGACCCAGAGGAACTTCAATAGACTTTGGACAGAAAAAGACATCTGAATCCAGAAAAAGTACTAAGGAGACTGAATATTCACTTTTTTTTTTCATTTTTTATCCCTTTCATAATTTCCCCTTTTGCTCTGATTTTTCTCTCCCAACATGATACATAAAGCAATGTGTATTAAAAATCAAAATAAAAACAATAAAATAATACAGTTTTTTTTTTTATTTGGAATCAGAAGATTAAAGTTCAAATCTTACCTCTGATGCTACCTACATATTTAGATGTATAGCATTTCTCTCGTGAGGTCTCATTTTCATCATCTATGAAATCCCAAATTTTAATAATTCATATTGTTTTTTATTTTTAATTTTTGGAATTTATCTTATGATGTCTTGCTTTGTCTCCCTCAAGACTATATTAGTTTGAATTGATTTGTAAAATTTTATGCATAAGTATCTTTACCCCCATTCTCCTGGATCTAGACTCTAAACTCTGTGAAGAAAGGAGCTGAATCTTTTGTCCTTTTGTGTGCCTTTTACTGAGTTTCACAGAGGGGTCACAACTTTATGTTCCAATCAAACAACTAATTTTCTCTCTCTCCATATTTAAAATGCCTTCTAGCCATTCTGTGTCTCTACATAGAATGACCTCTACATTTTCATTCTCACTTTCACTTTTGGATGCCTTTGCTTCCTCCAAACCATATATCAGGTCTCATATCCTATATGAGCCTTTTCTTGATTCAATCAATTGTTAACACTCTCAGCATTTTATCATTATAATGATATGCAAAATACTTAACAAAATCAATCATTTTTACCTGGTTTCATTTGTGTTAGCAATGGACATGCATGTATGCTTCTATGACTTTGTCTAACTCAGAATGTATGATTTTAATCAGAAAAAAATAGATTAATCTGGTTTTCTTCATATATTATTAATTCACCATCAGATGGATACTGAATTGCTTTCCATACATATGTATTTCATTGGTATCTTTTGTTATGTTTTTTAATTATATAGATTTTTAAAAAAGATATTATTCCAGGGAAATGTGCAAAATATGGCAGAACACTTAATCATTCCTGATTAGCTGTTAGAGATATGACATCAGTAATTTTATGAGGAAGCCAAATATTTAAAATATCATTCAAATCTGCAATGATTATTAATCACAAAAATGTAAAGTATGGCAAAAAAAAATACAATACCAATAATTGAGAAATGATTACAATAAAATAGTTTCTAGTTATTTCTTAAAAAGTAGCAAACATCTATAAAAGGACTTGACAGTTGAATTGAATTTTTAATTATTCCATTTCAAAAATTCCAATAGTATTTTATTTTTTCCAGTTACATGTCAAGAAGATCTTTGCCATTCAATTTTATTAAATTTTGTATTCCAAATTTTTCTCCCTTCCTCTCTTCCTTTCCTTTTCTTTTCCAAAGATGATAGACAGTTTGATATAGTTTATACATATGCTATCATGTAAAACATATTTCCATATTAGTCATAATTGTGAAAAAAGAAATAGACCAAAAGAGAAAAAAAAAAAATTGGGGCAGAGCCAAGATGGCAGAGAAGGCACACATGACTTTCTAAGCTCCTCTCATTCCCCTCATAACTAACTATTTGATTCAGCCTCAAAAATAGCTCTTCACTGCTTAAATTCATAAAGATTAGAAGCACACAACTTACCAGCTGAAGTCAGTCTGGAAGATCACCAGGAAAAGTTTGTCCTGAGGGTCCAGGAACAGACTAGCACAGGCAGAGAGAGACTAGCATCCTGAGCAGACCAAGGGCAGGGGTGATCTCTGTGGCTAGAGAAGTAATAGAGATGACTCTGCTATAGGCTAATTGCTCTGCCTTAGCTACAAAGCAGTAAACTGGCAGAGAAATTAAAGCCTAAAACAGAGGGGACTCTAAAAATGCCAGAACCTAACAAGATCTGACTGTAACCACTCAAAACCCGGAAGTGACTCAGGCAGACTGTAACGTAGCCCTACAGCCACATCCTGCAGTTCAGGGCTTTTGTGGGAGCAGTTACAAATCTGCAAAGCAGGGGGGCACAACTTGGGCAGCCTCTAATCGTCACAATGGGGGGCTCAGCCTGGGGCAATAGAACTTCCCGAGCAGACAGTGCTTCCTGGGCAGACACTTCCTGTCCCTGCAAATCCATTCACTGCTCAACTGCTAATACCCACAGGCCCAGGGCGGGCTTTGGCTTAGAATACTGAAACTCTCACTGCTCAGCATCTAGCCCCAGGGCAGTTGTTATCTCACACAGCTGAGGTTCTTTGTAGGGCACTTTCCCAGCTCAGCCCTGCAGGCCTGAGTTACTCCCGGATAGGGGAACTCTTTCCCAGAGCACCCCAGTACCTCACTGCTTTTTGTAACCAGCTGACAAGACAGCTACCCATCCATAAACCTTTCACTGCTCTGCAGAGGAAGCTGGTAACCTCCTGGCTCTGAAGGCAGACCCTACAGGCTTTAAGAAAATGAGGGAAAAAATCAAAAGGACAATTGATAGTTTCTATAAAGAAAGAGAACAGCTTTTCAACCCTGAAAAAACTAATAGCAGACAGGCTCCAGACAATTGTTGGTCCCCAATACAAAAGGCTCTCCTCAAAGAGACTATTAAAAACGTTAAAAGAGAACTAGAAAAAAAATGGGGAAAAGAAAGATAAGCTATGCAAGAGAGTACAGAAAAGGCATATAACTCACTAAAATTTTGATAAACAGGAAAAAGAAAACAACTTCCTGAAATGTGAATTGGAAAAGGTAAAAAAATTCCAAGAAGTGCAGGGAAACAAAATTTGTGAATTGGAAAAAGAAAATAACTCACTTAAAAAAAATAGTGAAATGGAAAAAAATTCCATAGAGCAAAACAACTCAATTGGACATATACAAAAAAGAAGTAAAAAAAGCTAATGAAGAAAATAACTCACTAAAAATCAGAACTGAACAAATAGAAATGACTGATTCATTTAGACATCAAGAATCAGTCAAGCAAAACCAAAAAAATGTCAAATATTTACTTGGAAAAACAACAGACCTGGAAAATAGATCTAGGAGAGATAACCTGAGGATCATTGGACTAACCAAAAATTATGATGAAAAAAAGAGCCTAGATACTATTTTACAGGAAATCATCAAAAAGAACTGTCCAGAAATAATAGAACCAGAAGATAAAATAGGTCTTAAAGAATTCATCGAACACCTTCTGAAAAAGACCCTAAAATAAAGGCTCCGAGGAATATTGTGGCCAAACTTCAGAATTTTCAGACTAAAGAAATAATTATTTCAAGCAGCCAGGGAAAAAAACAGTTCAAATACTGAGGTGCCACGATAAGGGTCACACAAGATTTGGCTGCCTCAACATTAAAGGATCGAAGGGCCTGGAATCAGATATTCTAAAAGGCAAAAGAGCTTGGAATGCAGCCAAGAATAAACTACAGCTGAGTATTTTTTACCATGGAAGAAGATGGACATTTAATGAAACAGAGGAATTCCATTTGTTTCTAAGGGAAAAAAAACAAACAAAAAATTTGATCTCCAACAACAGGACTTGAGAAGTAGAAAAAGGTAAAGGAACTCTTGAGAACTGTATTTCTGTTGTGGATATACATAAAAACCATATGTATAATTTGATTTTACTGATATAACATAAAAAGGGAAAGTAGAAATGGAAAGGGGATAGTGCCAGAAAAAGGGAAAAGGGGAGATAAAGAGGGAAAGTACATCCCACAATGAAGCAAAGGAAACTTATTATGTCTGAGGGAACTTAGAGAGGAGGAGGAACATTGTGTGAATCTTACTCATCAAAATTGGCTCAAAGGAAAAAAAAAATAATTGACATATTTGTTTTACAGAGAATTTTCTCTCACTTCATTAAAAAGTGGGAGAGGAAAAGGGAAAAGGAAAAAGAGTAACAAGGGAAGGGTACAAGAAAGGGGAAGGGATTCAAAGGGAGGAGGGAGAGACACTAAAGAGGGAGAACTGCATGATGCAAGTGGGACTACTAAGTTTAATACTAGGGAAGAAGGGAAGAAGAGAAAGAAAAAGAAAAGCATAATCTGGAGATATTATGATGGCAGGAAATATGGAATTAGTAATTTTAACCATAAATGTGAATGGGATGAACTCTCCCATAAAGAGGAGACTGGATCAAAAGTCAGACTCTTACAATATCTTGTTTACAGGAAAAACATTTAAAACAGGGAGATACATAAATGTAAATGTAAAAGACTGGAGCAGAATCTATTATGCTTCTGGTGAAGTCAAAAAAGCAGGGGTAGCCATCCTTATCTAGGATCAAGCAAAAGCAAAAATTGACCTAATTAAAAGTGATAAGGAAGGAAACTATATCTTGTTAAAGGGTACTACAGACAATGAAGCAATATCAGTATTAAACATATATGCACCAAGTGGTATAGCATCTAACTTCCTAAAGGAGAAGTTAAGAGAATTGTGAGAAGAAATAGACAGCAAAACTATAATAGTGCGAGATTTCAATCTTGCACTTCAGATTTAGTAAATCAAATCACAAAACAAATAAGAAAGAAATTAAAGAGGTAAATAGAATATTAGAAAAATTAGGTATGATAGATCTCTGGAGAAAACTGAATGGTAACAGAAAGGAGTATACTTTCTTCTCAGAAGTTCCTGGAACCTACACAAAAATTAACCATATATTAGGACAAAAAGACCTCAAAATTAAATACAGGAAGGTAGAAATAGTAAATGCTTCCTTTTCAGATCACAATGCAATAAAAACTACATTCAACAAAAAGATAGGTGTAAATAGACCAAAAATTAACTGGAAACAAATAATCTCATCTTAAAGAATGATTGGGTGAAACAGCAAATTATAGACACAATTAATAATTTCACTCAAGATAATGACAATTCTGGTTAAAAGTTAGAATCTTTGAGAGTTTGAAGGAGTGGAAAGATACAAACCTGAATTCTTATCTGCATCACTTAAAGAGTAACAAAGGGAGTACAAGGAAGAAGTCAAGAATAGATCAGGGAAAATGGCTAGGAAGGGCAAGTTAGCACATTAAAAATTTCAGCCCATTTACTAGTTATTTCCAAAGAATGTCTGAAGCTACTTTTTCCTATAGAAGTTTTTGACCAAGAAAGAAATCATAAGTTTTTATCTGACAGGAAGAAAATTGATGCAACCACATGGATTTATCTTGCTACTTAAACAAAGCAAAAGCAACTTCAGACTTTTATTCATGACTAGCTTTTCATATGTCAGGTTTTTTGAAAAAAAATATTCTCCAATTACCCAATTGTTTCTCACAATCCAATTTACATCTTCACATTTTAATCAAATGTCATTCTTTTAAATGCCATAATTTCTTAGCAATTCATGAAGACAGAGATTTTGTGTGTATCTGCTTTATTACTGAGGTAAACTGAGGTTCCCTTATTCTATATTTATAACTTCTTTATGAAGCATTTTCTATCATCTCTTGCTAATATTTGCTAATAAATTTCCTCCAAAAATGACCAGCAGCTAACATAGATACTACCATCACCCTCAACAATGCATTTGATTGGTTATAATGGATACTTACATCACTCACAGAAGGATCTGGGCTATTGGTATAATACAGGAAAATTATCAAGCTTCTGTTGAATGGACTAAGTACATAAACTCCTAATCCACATGCTGGACATGACAATGACAGGAGTTTGAAATGTCTAACCAGTCAAAATATAGAATCCCAGTTGCCCATTTGCTAAAAATGACATCAGTCTTGAGTAATAAAATCTGTCAAACACTTAACAGCTAATATCTTATATTTAGACAACTTTAACATTTGCAAAGCCCTTTCCTCATAGAAACCTTGGAAGTCAGCAATGTAAGTCATACTAAGCCCATTTTAAAGGTGATAAAATTAAAACTTAGAGATAATTAAATTATTTGTAGATAGTTAAGTGTTTAAATCAGTTCTGACTCCACATCCAACACAGTGTCTACTAAATCACATTTTACCTACTATGTTGGCAGTTAATAAATATTTGTTTATTGAATGACTGATAAAACATTAAGAACTACCATTCTGCTATACTCTAAGGACTTTAAGACATTTTCATCTGGACTTCTGGCCAAGATGGAGGAGAGGACATACACATCTACTTAATCTCCATCTTTGCTCTCAGAATTTATTTCATGACAAGCCTCGGAATTAGTGCTTGACTGGGAAAAAAAAAAAAAAAAACACAAATAATTACCAAGGGAAGACATCCTTGAAATTCACAAGAAAAGGGCGTTTTTTGCTCAAGGGTGGGAATGGTTAGATCATGCACAGGCTGACGATAGGTACGGGCAGCTAGAGCACAGCAGGCAGCTCACACTGAGCAGACGGGAGTGGGGTGGGGTGTGATCTCAGCCATTTCTGTGGAAAGAACTTTACTAAAATATTGGCTATTTTGCCCTGGCAGAAAGCCAGTAGACCAGTAGAGAAGCTGTAAACACAGGAGGTAAAGACTATAACCCCAAAAAGTTAGGGTCTTTCAGGACCTGGCCACATCCACCTGGAGTTTCTCAGCACACCCTCAGAGTCTCAGAGCACAGACGCAGCACAGTCATTGCTGTCCAGCAAGTGCTTCACTGCTTCACACACACACATACACACACAGTCTATAGAGGAAGCTTGGTAATAGCATCCAGCTCCCCCTGCCCCCCCCCAAAAAAAAAAGCTGACTGCATTTGTTTGCTAGTTTGTCTTCTTTGATTCTTCTCTGACAAAATGAACAAAAAATTTAAATGGACTTTAATTACTGATAGCTTCTATATGGATAGAGAGCAGACTTTAAACCCTGAGGAGACTAAAAACTGATTGTTTCCAGATGAATCCCCAAAAGGGAATATGATCTGGTCCTCAGCACATAAGACTCTCATAGAAGAAATTAAAAAGAATCTCACAAGAGAGCTAGAAGAAAGATGGGAAAAGGAAAGGGAAGCTTAGCAAGAGAGTCTGGATAAATCATCCCACTCATTTACAGATAGAGTATATAGAAATCAATTCCTTGAAAAACAGAATTAGTGAATTGGAAAAAAGAAAACAGCTCTCTAAAAAATAAAATTGGCAAAATGGAAAAAAATTCCATAGAACAAAACAACTCACTTAAAAACTCAAGTGGACAATTAGAAAAAGATATAAAAAAGTCAGTGAAGAAAATAATTCATTGAAAATCAGAATCAAACAAATGGAATTGAATGACTCAAGGCGACACTAAAAATCAATCAAGCAAACCAAAAAAAAAAAAAAAAAAAATGAAACAATGGGAAAAAAATGTCAAATACCTTCCTGGAAAGCAAAAGACTTGGAAAGCAAATCTAGGAGAGACAATCAAGAATTATTTGACTACCTGAAAAATATGATGGAGAAAAAAAAAAAAAAGCCTGGACACTATTTTCCAGGAAATTATCAAAGAGAACTGCCCAGAAGTTATAGAAACAGGGGGTAAAATAGAAATTGATAGAATTCATCAATCACCTACTGAAAGGGACCCTAAAATCAAAACTCCAAGAAATATAGTGGCTAAATTCCAAAACAATCAAACCAAACAAATACAAGTTACTAGAAAAAAATCAATTCAAATATAGAGGAGCCGCAATAAGGATTACCCAATTTCTAGCAGCATCCACATTAAAGGATCAAAGGGCCTGGAATTTGATATTCTGAAAGGCTAAAGCACTTGGTATGCAGCTAAAAATAACTTACCCAGATAAAATAAGCATTTTTTCCCAGGGAAGTAGATGGACATTCAACAAAATAAGTGAATTTCATCTATTTCTGATGAAAAAATCTGAATTAAATAAAAAGTTTGATCTACATACATAGAACTCAAGTGATACCTAAAAAGGTAAAAAGAAATCTTGGGAACTATATTTCTGCTATAAAGATACATAAAAAACACATGTGTAATTTGTTCTAGAAACTAGAGGTGGAAAGGAAATTGTACTAGAAACAGAATAAAGTGGCAGTACTACATCTCATGAAGATGCAAAGGAAAACTATTATATCGAGAGAAAGAATGGAAGGAGATGAACATAGTGTGTATCATACTCTCATCAGAATTGGCTTAAAGAAAAAAAAATAGACATATTTGATTTATGGTGCAATTTCTTCCACTTCATTGAAAAGTGGGAGCGGAAAATTGAAAATGGAAAGAGTAAACTAAGTAGAAGAGAATACAGAAATTGTGAGGGGAAAAGGGGTAAAATAGGGGGAGGAACTCTAAAGTGGGGAAAGGGATACTAAAAAGGGAAAGCTGTGAGAAGCAAAGGGTGCTCACAAGGTTAATACTGGGGAGGGGAGTAAGGGGGAAGGAAAGGAGAAAAACATAAACAGGAGTTAACAAGATGGCAAGTAATACAGAATTGGTAATTTTAACCATAAATGTGAATGGTGTAAACTCCCCCATAAAGAGTGGTTAGCAGACTGGCTCAAAAGCTAGAATGCTACAATATGTTGTTTACAGGAATCACATATGAAATAAGGTGATACATACAGATTAAAGATAAAAAGTTAGAGCAGAATCTATTATGCTTCAGGTGAAGTAAAAAAAGCAGGGGTAGCCATTCTCATCTCAGATCAAGCAAAAGCAAAAAATGATCTAATTAAAAGAGATAAGGAAGGGCATTATATCTTGCTAAACGGTAGCATAGATAATGAAGCAATATCAATATTAAACATATATATTTATATACCAAGTGGTGTAGCATCTAAATTCTTAAAAGATAAATTAAGAGAGCTGCAAGAAGAAATAGATAGCAAAACTATAATAGTGGGAGATCTCAACCTTGCATTCTCAGAATTAGATAAATCAAACCACAAAATAAATAAGAAAGAAGTCAAAGAGGTAAATAGAATACTAGAAAAGTTAGGTGTGATAGATCTCTGGAGAAAACTAAATAGAGACAGAAAGGAGTACATTTTCTTCTCAGCAGTTCATGGAACCTATACAAAAATTGACCATATATTAGGACATAAAAACCTCAAACTCAAATGCAGTAAGGCAGAAATCCTTTTCAGACCATGATGTAGTGAAAATTACATTCAATAAAAAGCCAGGGGAAAATAGACCAAAAAATAATTGGAAACTAAATAATCTCATACTAAAGAATTATTGGATGAAACAGCAAATGATAGTCATAATTAATAACTTCACCCAAGAAAATGACAATAATGAGACATCATACCAAAATATGTGGGACCCAGAAAATGACAATAATGAGACATCATACCAAAATATGTGGGATGCAGCCAAAGCCGTAATAAGGGGAAATGTCATATCTCTAGAGGCCTACTAGCTAGGGAACCTAGCAACAAGAATGCTAGAAACAGAATAACAAAAGCTTGCATTAATATTGAGACCCTTCATCATGTACATTACACACAATGCCCCATTTGCATAAGCAACAAGTCTGTGCAAAGACAAGTCTTGTGCAAACCTGACCCTTGTGGTCTGTGGTCTGTGGATCTCAGTCAGCTCATTCTTGGGAATGAGTCCTTGGATATAAATTCTGCCTCACTGGCTAAAGGTTTGGGGTACACACCCTGTAGACACATCAGGAGAGGCATCAAGCATGCACCAAATTGACATCGCTCCCACTGTCTCAGGAGTTGGACTCCTATATACACAAGCTATACACATACTTATTGCTGGGGCACGTTGGCAAGGGCAAATGAAAGGAGTATAAGTACAGGGACAGTAGAAGGAGATAGAGAAAGCAGGAAGGAGAGACAAGATGATGTAACCAAGCAATAAAGCTTCTCTAACTGCATAAGTGGTGTCAGACTACTCTGTCATAACCAGAGATGTCCAAAGGTCGTACAGGCAACGATAATTGTGGGTAAGGGCTCAGACTCCAGTTGGTGTCAGCAGGTCTGCACTAGCTGAGGACCCCAACACCTACTTGCATAAAATAGAGAAAGAGAAGGTCAATGAATTGGGCTTGCAACTAAAAATGCTAGAAAAAGAATAAATTAACTCCCTCCCCAGTCAAACACTAAACTTGAAATTCTAAAAATAAAAGGAGAGATCAATAAAATTGAAAGTAAAAAAAAAAAACTATTGAATTATTAATAAAACTAAGAGTTGGTTCTATGAAAAAACAAACAAAATAGACAAACCCTCAGTAAATCCAATTTAAAAAAAAGGAAAGAGGAAAATCAAATTGTTAGTCTTAAAAATGAAAAGGGAAAACTCGACACTAATGAAGAGGAAATTAGAGCAATAATTAGGAGTTACTTTGCCCGACTTTATGCCAATAAATTCAATAATTTAAATGAAATGGAAGAATACTTCAAAAATATAGCTTGCCCAGATTAATAGAGGAAGAAGTAAATTGACTAAATAGTCCCATTTTAGAAAAAGAAATAGAACAAGCTATTAACCAACTCCCTAAGAAAAAATCTCCAGGACCAGATGGATTTACATGTAAATTCTACCAAACATTTAAAGAAAAATTAACTCCAATGTTATATAAACTATTTGAAAAAAATAGGGATTGAAGGAGTCCTACCAAATTCCTTTTATGACACAGACATGGTACTGATACCTAAACCAGGTAAGTTGAAAACAGAGAAAGAAAATTATAGACCAATCTCCCTAATGAATATTGATGCTAAAATCTTAAATAAAATATTAGCAAAAAGATTACAGAAAATCATCCCTAGGATAATACACTATGACCAAGTAGGATTATACCAGGAATGTAGGGCTGGTTCAATATTAAGAAAACTATTAGCATAATTGACTATATCAATAACCAAATTAACAAAAACCATATGATCATCTGAACAGATGCAGAAAAAGCATTTGATAAAATCCAACATCCGTTCCTAATAAAAATAAATAATTAAAAAAAATTAAATGGACTTTTCCTTAAAATAGTCAGGAGCATATATTTAAAACCGCCAGTAAGCATCATATGTAATGAGGAAAAACTGGAACCTTTCCCAGTAAGATCTGGAGTGAAGCAAGGTTGCCCACTATCATCATTATTATTCAGTATTGTATTATAAATGCTAGCCTTGAGAATAAGAGTAGAGAAAGAGATTAAAGGAATTAGAGTAGGCAATGGGGCAACTAAATTATCACTTTTTGCAGATGATATTATGGTATCCTTAGAGCACCCCAGAGATTCTACTAAAAAGCTATTAGAAATAATTCACAACGTTAGCAAAGTTGTAAGATACAAAATAAATCCCCATAAATCCTCAGCATTTTTATATATCACCAACAAAATCCAACATCAAGAGATACAAGAGAAATTCTATTCAAAATAACTGTTGACAACATAAAATATAGGGGAATCTACCAAAGAAAAGTCAATAATTATATGAGCAAAATTACAAAAAAAAAAAAAAAAACTTTCCACACAAATTAAGTCAGATTTAAATAATTGGAAAAATAGTAAGAGCTCTTGGATAGGTCAAGCAAATATAATAAAGATGACAATACTCCCTAAACTAATCTGTTTATTTTGTGCTATACCAATCAGACTCCCAAAAAACTATTTTAATGACCTAGAAATATAACAACAAAATTCATATGGAAGAACAAAAGGTTGAGAATCTCAAAGGAATTAAAGAAAAAAAAATCAAATAAAGGTGTCCTAGCTGTACCTGATCTAAAACTATATTATAAAGCAGCAGTCACTAAAACCGTTTGGTATTGGCTAAGAAATATATTAGTTGATCAGTGGAATAGGTTAGGTTCACAAGACAAATAGTCAACTATAACAATCTAGTGTTTGCAAACCCAAAGATGCTAACTTTTGGGATAAGAATTCATTATTTGACAAAAACTGCTGGGATAACTGGAAATTATTAAGGCAAAAATTAGACATGGACCCACAATTAACACCATATACCAAGATAAGATCAAATGGGTCCATGATTTAGGGATAAAGGATAAGATTATAAATAAATTAGAGGAACATAGGATAGTTTATCTCTCAGACTTATGGGGGAGGAAGAAATTTGTGAGCAAAGATGATCATTATTGATCACAAAATAGAAAATTTTGATTACATCAGATTAAAAAGCCTTTGCACAAACAAAACTAATGCAAACAAAATTAGAAGGGAAGCAACAAACTGGGAAAACATTTTCACAGTTAAAGGTTTTGATAAAAGCCTTATTTCCAAAATATATAGAGAATTGACTCTAATTTATAAGAAATCAAGCCCTTTTCCAATTAATAAATGGTCAAAGGATATGAACAGACAATTCGCAGATGAAGAAATTAAAACTATTTCTAGCCTTATGAAAACATGCTCCAAATCATTATTAATCAGAGAAATGCAAATTAAGACAACTCTGAGATACCACTACACACCTGTCAAATTGGCTAGAATGACAGGGAAAGATAATGCAGAATGTTGGAGGGGATATGGGAAAGCAGGGACACTGATACATTGTTGGTGGAATGGTGAACACATCCAGCCATTTTGGAGAGCAATCTGGAATTATGCTCAAAAAGTTATCAAACTGTGCATATACCTTTTGATCCAACAGTGTTTCTACTGTTTATACCCCAAAGAGATACTAAAGAAGTGAAAGGGTCCTGTATGTGCCAAAATGGTCTGTAGCAGCCTATTTGTAGTGGCTAGAAGCTGGAAAATGAATGAATGCCCATCAATTGGAGAATGGTTGAGTAAATTGTTGTATATGAACATTATGGAATATTATTGTTCTGTAATAAATGACCAGCAGGATGAGTACAAAGATGCTTGGAGAGACTTACATGAACTGATGCTGAGTGAAATGAGCAGAACCAGGAGATCATTATACGCTTCAACAACAATACTGTATGAGGATGTATTCTGTTGGAAATGGATATCTTCAACAAAGAGAAGATCTAATTCAGTTCCAATTGATCAACAATGGACAGAATCAGCTATACCCAGAAAAGGAACACTGGGGAATGAGGAAATTATTTGCATTTTTGTTTTTCTTCCCAGGTTATTTTTACCTTTGGAATCCAAGTCTTCCTGTGCAACAAGAGAACTGTTTGATTCTGCACACATATATTTTATCTAGGATATACTAAAACATTTTTAACATGTATAAGAACACTTGCCATCTAGCGGAGGGGGTGAAGGAAGGGAAGGGAAAAGTTGAAACAGAAGTGATACAAAGAATAATGTTGTAAAAAATTTCCATGCATATGTACTATCAATAAAATGTTATAATTATTTTTTTAAAAATAAAATAAATAATGAAAAAAGATATTTCCATCTAACTTGAAGTTAAAGTCTCTACCTACACTCTATGTGCTGTCTTTACCTATATAGCATGTGCCATTCCTATCCATACACTATCTGTTGCTTGTCATTATTACAATGTGTTCTATTTGAGAAAAGAAATTGCTATATTGATTATATATATCACCAGGGCTTAATACAATGCTTAGAGTATGGTAAGTGCTTATTCACTTTTCTCATTCATTCATTTATTCACTCATTCAGTGTAAAATCTGAAAGAAGTAGAAGTCATGTTTCTGAAATCTAAGCAATGTTTAATTTCAAAGAACACACATGAAACAAATAGAGATTATAAAACAGATGTTAATGTGCATAGTCAGATTTTACAATATTTTAAGAATTTGAAGAATGGAAATGCGCACTGAGGAATTCATAGAAGGTTCCACAGAGAACTGGAGGTGGAAACTCTCATGCTGACCTTTGTTTGGATAAGTAATTGGAGGTTGGGGACAGTAAGAAAGTTTGTACAACAACAACAAAAAATAGAAGCTAACATCACATTAGCATTTCAGGGTTAGGGCAAATTATCTAATCCAACTCCCTCACTTTATAAATGAAGAAACAAAGGCCTAGTAAAGGCCTTAGTAAAGAGACCAGATTATTTTGCTCGGTCTGATTTTTTTTCATCTTAAATTATAATTTATTGATGTCCTTAGCATTGGGGATATATCTCATACATAATGAGAACTCTCCTTAACCAAAGAAAAATGATTAACTATAGCAAGCTGACCGGATGACCATGGCTTTGTGACACTCTATGCACTAATTTACATTCATAATTTCTCACCTCATTAATGAAAAAATGGAGGCAGTTCATCATCTGTTCTGTAGACAAGATTGATTATGACAATCATTCAGAATTGAGTTTTATGTTAGTGTTATTTTCATTTACCTTATTTTGTCACTTTGTATATTGTATTTTTAGTGCAATTAAGTGATAAAGTGAATATAGTTCTGAGCCCAGAGTCAGGAAGTCCTGAATTCAAATCCAGCCTATGACACTTCTTAGCCATGTGAGCCTAAACAAATCATTTAATTTCTATGTACCCAAGTTTCCTTGATTGTCAAATGAGCATAATAATAGCACCTATCTTATAGGATTGTTGTGAGCATTAAATGAGTCAATATTTGAAAATTACTTAGTGTTAAGAAGAGAATAGTCTTGAATAATAAAATGTATCAAACACTTAATAAGTAATATGCTATATTTAAATAAATTTAAGATTTATAAAGGACTTTCTTCATAGAAATTTTGTGACATCAACCCAATGCAAGTATTATTGAGTATTAAAAATAAAATTTTACTCCCCTCTCCTTTCTTTAATGTATCACTGTAATTCCTATATTTCCCTATGTATATATTTATGTTCCCATAAATTTTCCACCTTCCTCATTTCGTGTAGTACAAGAATATTCTATGATTTTTCACATTTTACTTATTTTTCATAATAATATGTATTTCATAATATAAATTTCACTATTTAGTCATTTCTTCATTATAAGCATACTCATTTTGTTTCTAGTTGTTACTACCATAAAAACATGCTGCTATTCATAAAATCATTTCAAACACAATATACCAAGAGACATTAACCAATAGAATATTAGTCAAAAGATATTTTTTTAAACTTTACAAACTATCAGCAACTTTAGGAAAGATGACTCCAAATCCAATAATAAAATAAATACAAATTAATGCAAATTTGTGGTATTACCACACATAAAGCAAATTGGCAGAACTGATAAAAGATGAAAGAGTTGATATTAGATAAACTGTGGGAAAAAATGCATATTAATAAACTGTAAAGGAATTACAAATTGACCCCATCATTGTGGACAACAATTTGAAACCATATAAGAAAAGTCATTAAACTGTTCATTGCCTTTGACTCACAGAATTGATTCTTGGGCATAAATATCAAGGTAATAAATGAGAAAAGGAAGTCTTCCATCTGAATCAAAATATTCAGTGGTCATATGTGCAGGAAGAATACTTTGGCAACAGTTCCCACTTTCTTATGTTTTAGCACATAGGTGGTCATGTCTTCCTTGACTTCTCTGGGAGGTGAGAACCCCAAAAAGAAGGTGATCATGCCCTCCCTCACTTCTCAGAAAGGGAGGTGAAAACACTAAAAAAAGGTGATCATGGCCTCCCTGACATCTCAGGAAGGGAGATGAAAATACCAAAGGAATTGGGGAATCAAACCAGATTAGTGGGTTTTTGAAGGGTCCTCACTTGAAACAGATATACATAAATCCATCAACATGGAAGATATAGCAATATAACACAGGCTAGTAGTGATGTAACAAACAACATGAATCAACATGAGGAATTATACACAACCATAAGTCCTACAAATTGTCCCAAACCAATCTATTGTCCATTACTTCATGTGTCAGGAATCCCATGGCTCCTGCAAGTTTTGAAGTCCTGCAATAGTCTCAAGTGTCAGGGAATCCAGCAATTCCTGCAGATTTTGAAATCCTCTATCAGTCTTATCATGTCTCTGAGAATCCAATGATTCCTGCAGGTTTTGAAGTTCTGTAACAGTCTCATTATCAGCCATGTTCTTTCAATGTCAGATGTTTCTTAGGTCTTCTCCTTTGTTTTAAGTTTTTTTTTTCTCTTTTTCTCTCAAGATGCCTGTTGGCATCCATCTGATTCCTTCTCCATCTGTAGAGAGAGCAGCAAATTCTTTCTCCCAAGCAGTTAACCTATCTAGTTCCTTCTATTCACCACTTTCTGGATTTCTCCTCATCACCTGGTGATTATCTAAAGATAGTGGAGCTTCTCGCATTGGACACTGCCCTTCTGTTGGGTTAAAAAGCTTGTATTCTCTCCAATTGTGATCCCTTTCTTCCATCTGATTGCTTCTCTGCTGATTGATCACATCAGAGTCCTGAACTTCTAAAGACTCTCTAGGTATAAATTTGGCTGCCATCATGCTCTACCTGTTTTTGGTTTGAGGTCTTGGAGCTAGGTTCTGCCTCTCATTTCCCTAGATCAATCTACATTCTGAGGTCCAGTGGAAACTCTTATTGCATTTTGAACACAGGGTTTTGGTCTTGTTCTCACACTCTGTCCTCTTATCACACTCCTTAATTTCATAGCTTTGTACTTAATTCCATCCTTGTCTAATTCTTTATGCTTTTCACATAGTTTGTCAGTATCTTTCCCCTCCTGCACTTTCTCTTTTTCCTTATTCTATAACTTGTGTAATTTCCTAAAGCCAATTGTATTGAGTTATATGTATAGAATGTTTCTTTAGAAATTGAATCAGGGCCACTATCATTGTAATATTCACATAGTTGCTCTCCTACTAATTTCCACTCATCTGGATCAATTTTTTTTTCCTTAGAGAACCAAAGAGATATGTATTTTATTATTTTGAAGAATTCAATGATCTGCACCCAAGTTACAATCAAACCTTGTTTTTTGTTTTTTGTTTTTTTTGTTTTTTTTTTTTATCAATTTAACCAAGCTTTAGACACATTTTCTTTGAGGTGAAAAAGAAGCCTCCTTTCTAAACATCTGTCCCATTTCAGCTGAAGCACTAGTTTAGTCCTTAACAAAGTTTCCTTCTTGTCTGTTTTTGTACTCACCCTAATTTCTGGGTCACAGATGTAGGTCATTGGCCCCACATTGGGTGCCAAAATGAAGTGTTCTGGTTGGCTTTCTGGAGGTCTCTGAACTAGTCTTTGTTTCAGTAGATTAATCACCACAAGAATATCCAGGTGTTAAAGTCCAAATTCTTTATTATCTCTTTCAAAGTCTAGTTTTCTTGCTTGGGGCCCAAGCCATCTTTCTTGAGGTCCTCTGGAATGTATCTTGGTTTCTATGGGGGAGGCAGGAGGACTGCCATCTTTTCTGTCTCTCTCTGAGTCTGTCTCTGAACCTTTTCCTAGTCTCTCCCTCTCTCAGATGAGTCTTGTTTTCAGTGGAGAAATGAAGGAGTACAGGCCTGCCACCATGGTGGTGTGAGAGTGAATGAATGAATCTGACTGAGTGTGTCCCAGCTTATATGCTCTATTATAATTAAATCATTATAGGTATCAATCTTGTAGAACTATATTAAATACTAAGTACATGTACTGAACTAGAGAACTTTTAATCACCATGCTAATTAGATAAACATTACATTATCAATTACACTGACTTAACACCTTGTAAGAATCATTGTTTCAAGTACAGAGTTCTGGCCCATAACACAAGGCTACAGAGAACAGAAAGGTACAATGTGAGTCAGGGAGATAAACTCGGAGATTATACTGTCATGAGAAGGGCAGTGATAGCTAAGGAAGATGGGAGTCATACTAGTTGAAAAATGAATTGGAAAATGGTGGAGAGGAGGCACACACCTGTGTAAGCTCCGCATTTTCTCTCAGAATTCATTTCATGACAAGCCTCTGAATTAATATTTGACTGAAAAAAAAAAAAAAAACACAAATAGTTACCAAGAGAAGACATCCTGGAAATTCGCCAGGAAAGGTCTGTCTTTGCTCGAGGGCAGGGACAGTTTTAGATTGGGTGCAGGTGGAGGGCAGGCAGCAGCAGTGAGAGCACAGCAGGCAGCTCACAGCCAAGCAGACTGGAGTGGGATGGGGTGTGATGTCAGCCGTCTCTGCGGGGAGAGCTTTACTACAGGATTGGATACCTTCCCCTGGCAGCAAGCCAGCAGAGAAGCAGAGAAGCTAAAAACACAGGAGATGAAGAATACAACCCTGAACAGCTGGAGTCTCTCAGGGCCAGACCACCCCTGAGACACCCATGTGTCTCAGCATACTCTTGAAATCTCAGAGCACAGGTGCAGCACAGCCATCACTGTCCTGTTAGGGCCTGCTGCTGCCCCCGCAGTTTGTAGAGGAAGCTCCATAACTCCACCCAGCCCCTCCCCCAAAAAAAGCAGATTCCATTTGGGATTTTTTTTTTCCTTTTTTTCTTTGCGAGTTTGTCTTGAATTCTTCTGTGACAAAATGAGCAAAAAATTGAAATGGACCTTAACCATTGACAGCTTCTATACAGATAGAGAGCAGACTCTAAACCCTGAGGAGACTAAAAACAGACTGTATCCAGGTGAATCCCCAAAGGAGGAGATCATCTGTTCCTCAGCACAGATGAATCTCATAGAAGAAATTAAACAGGTTCTCACAGGAGAGTTAGAAGAAAAATGGGAAAAGGAAAGGGAGGCTTGGCAAGAGAGTCTGGAGAAGTCATCCTACTCATTTAAAGACAGAGTGGATAATGAAATCAAATCGCTGGAAAATAGAATTAGTGAACTGAAAACAGAAAATAGCTCTTTAAAAAATAAAATTGGTGAAATGGAAAAAAAAATCGACAAAACTACTCATGTAAAAACTCAATTGGACAATTAGAAAAAGATGTAAAAAGAGTGAAGAAAATACTTCATTGAAAATCAGAATCAAAAAAATGGAATTGAACAACTCGAGGAGACAATAACAACCAGTCAAGCAAAATGAAAAAAATCAAACAATGGAAAAAAAAAATGTCAAATACGTTCTTGGGAAAACAACAGACCAGGAAAATAGATCTAGGAGAGACAATCTGAGAATTATTGGACTCCCAGAAAAATATGATGAAAAAAAAAGAGCCTGGACACTATTTTCCAGGAAATATTAAAAGAGAACTGCCCAGAAGTCATAGAAACAGAGAATAAAATAGACATTGAAAGAATTCATCAATCACCTACTGAAAGGAATCCTAAAATCAAAACACCAAGAAATATAGTGGCCAAATGCCAGAACCCTAAAATGAAGGGAAAAAATACAGCAAGTGGCTAGAAAAAGCCAATTCAAATATAGAGGAGCCACGACAAGGATTACCCAGGATTTAGCAGTGTCTACATTAAAAGATCAAAGGGTGTGGGATATGATATTTTAAAATGCCTAAGGGACTCGGTATGAAACCAAAAATAACTCCAGCAATTCTGGAGAGCAATTGGGAACTATCCTCAAAAAGTTATCAAACTGTCCATGTCCTTTGATCCAGCAGTGTTTCTACTGGGCTTATACCCCAAAGAGACACTAAAGAAGGGAAAGGGATCTGTATGTGCCAAAATGTTGTGGTAGCCCTGTTTGTAGTGGCTAGAAGCTGGAAAATGAATGGATGCCAAACAATTGGAGAATGGTTGAATAAATTGTGGTATATGAACGTTATGGAATATTATTGTTCTGTAAGGAATGACCAGCAGGATGAACACAGAGAGGACTGGTGAGACTTACATGAACTGATGCTAAGTGAAATGAGCAGAACCAGGAGATCATTATATACCTCAACAACGATACTGTTTGAGGATGAATTCTGATGGAAGTGGATCTCTTTGATAAAGAGAGCTAATTCAGTTTCAATTGATCGAGGATGGACAGAAGCAGCTACACCCAAAGAAAGAACACTGGGAAACAAATATAAACTGCTTGCATTTTTGTTTTTCTTCCCGAGTTATTTATACCTTCTGAATCCAATTCTCCCTGTGCAACAAGAAAACTGTTCGGTTCTGCACACATATATTGTATCTAGGATATATTGTAATCTATTTAACATGTAAAGGACTGCTTGCCATCTGGAGGAGGGAGTGGAGGGAGCTAGGGGAAAAATTGAAACAGAAGTGAGTGCAAGGGATAATGCTGTAAAAAATTACCCTGGCATGGGTTCTGTCAATAAAAAGTTATTTTAAAAAAAGAGAGAGAGAGAGAGAGAGAGAGAGAGAGAGAGAGAGAGAGAGAGAGAAATTAAGAGAGCTGCAAGAAGAAATAGACAGCAAAACTGTAATAGTGGGAGATCTCAACCTAGCACTCTCAGAATTAGATAAATCAAACCACAAAATAAATAAGAAAGAAGTCAAAGAGGTAAATAGAATACTAGAAAAGTTAGATATGCTAGATCTCTGGAGAAAGCTAAATGGAGACAGAAAGGAGTACACTTTCTTTTCAGCAGTTCATGGAATCTATACAAAAACTGACCACATATTAGGCCATAAAAACTGCAAACTCAAATGCAGTAAGACAGAAAATAAATGCATCCCTTTCAGACCATGATACAATGAAAATTACATTCAACAAAAAGCCAGGGGGAAATAGACCAAAAAATAATTGGAAAGTAAATAATCTCATACTAAAGAATGATTGGGTGAAACAGTAAATCATAGACATAATTAATAACTTTACCCAAGAAAATGACAATAATGAGACATCATACCAAAATCTGTGGGATGCAGCCAAAATGGTAATAAGGGAAAATTTCATATCTCTCAAGGCCTACTTACATAAAATAGAGAAAGAGAAAGTCAATGAATTGGGCTTGCAACTAAAAATGCTAGAAAAGGAACAAATTTAAAAAACCCCAGTCAAACACTAAACTTGAAATTCTAAAAAATAAAAGGAGAGATCAATAAAATTGAAAGTAAAAAAAAAAAAAAACTACTGAATTAATTAATAAAACTAAGAGTTGGTTCTATGAAAAAAACCAACAAAATAGACAAATCCTTACTAAATCTGATTTAAAAAAGGAAAGAGGAAAATCAAATTGTTAGTCTTAAAAATGAAAAGGGAGACCTCACCACTAATGAAGAGGAAATTAGAGCAATAATTAGGAGTTATTTTGCCCAACTTTATGCCAATAAATTGGACAACTTAAATGAAATGGAAGAATACCTTCAAAAATATAGCTTGCCCAGATTAACAGAGAAGAAGTAAATATACTAAATAGTCCCATTTTAGAAAAAGAAAGAGAGCAAGTTATTAATCAACTCCCTAAGAAAAAATCCCCAGGACCACATGGATTTACATGTGAATTCTACCAAACATTTAAATAACAATGAACTCCAATGCTATATAAACTATTTGAACAAATAGGCATTGAAGGAGACCTACCAAATTCCTTTTACGACACAGACATGGTACTGATATCTAAACCAGGTAGTTTGAAAACAGAGAAAGAAAATTATAGACCAATCTCTCTAATGAATATTGATGCTAAAATCTTAAATAAAATATTACCAAAAAGATTACAGAAAATCATCCCCAGGATAATACACTATGACCAAGTAAGATTTATACCAGGAATGTAGGCCTGGTTCAATATTAAGAAAACTATTAGCATAATTGACTATATCAATAACCAAACTAACAAAAACCATGTGATCATCTCAATAGATGCAGAAAAAGCATTTGATAAAGTCCAACATCCATTCCTAATAAAAACACTTGAGAGTATAAGAATAAATGGAATTTTCCTTAAAATAGTCAGGAGCATATATTTAAAACCATCAGTAAGAATCATATGCAATGGGGAAAAACTGGAACCTTTCCCAGTAAGATCTGGAGTGAAGCAAGGTTGCTCACTATCACCATTATTATTCAATTTTGTATTAGAAACACTAGCCTTGGCAATAAGAGTAGAGAAAGAGATTAAAAGAATTAGAGTAGTCAATGAGGAAACTAAATTATGACTCTTTGCAGATGATATGATGATATACTTAGAGAACCCCAGAGATTCTATTAAAAAGCTATTAGAAATAATTCACAACTTTAGTAAAGTTGTAAGATACAAAATAAATTCCCATAAATCCTCAGCCTTTATACATCACCAACAAAATGCAAAAGCAAAAGATACAAAGAGAAATACCATTCAAAATAATTGTCGATAGCATAAAATATTTGGGAATCTATCTACCAAAGGAAAGTCAGGAATTATATGAGCAAAATTAAAAAAAAAAAAAAAAACCTTTCCACACAAATAAAGTCAGATTTAAATAATTGGAAAAATATTAAGTGCTCTTGGACAGGTCAAGCAAATATAATAAAGATGACAATACTCCCTAAACTCATCTATTTATTTAGTGCTATACCAATCAGACTTCCAAGATAATATTTTAATGATGTAGAAAAAATAACAACAAAATTCATATGGAAGAACAAAAGGTCGAGAATCTCAAGGGAATTAATGAAAAAAAAAATCAAATGAAGGTAGCCTAGCTGTACCTGATCTAAAACTATATTATAAAGCAGCAGTCACCAAAACCATTTGGTATTGGCTAATAAATAGATTAGTTGATCAGTGAAATAGGTTAGGTTCACAAGACAAAATAGTCAACTATAAAAATCTAGTGTTTGACAAACCCAAAGATGCTAACTTTTGGGATAAGAATTCATTATTTGACAAAAACTGCTGGGATAACTGGAAATTAGTATGGCAGAAATTGCTCATGGACCGCCACTTAGTACCATATACCAAGATAAGATCAAAATGGGTCCATGATTTAGGCACAAAGAACAAGATTATAAATAAATTAGAGGCACATAGGATAGTTTGTCTTTCAGACTTGTAGAGGAGAAAGAAATTTGTGACCAAGATGAACTAGAGACCATCACTGATCACAAAAAAGAAAATATTGATTATATTAAATTAAAAAGCCTTTGTACAAACAAAACTAATGCAAACAAGATTAGAAGGGAAGCAACAAACTGGGAAAACATCTTCACATTTAAAGGTTCTAATAAAGGCCTCATTTCCAAAATATCTAGAGAATTGACTCTAATTTATAAGAAATCAAGCCATTCTCCAATTGATAAATGGTCAAAGGATATGAACAGACAATTTTCAGATGATGAAATTGAAACTATTTCCACTCATATGAAAGAATGTTCCAAATCACTATTGATCAGTGAAATGCAAATTAAGACAACTCTGAGATACCACTACACTCCTGTCAGATTGGCTAAGATGATAGGGAAAAAAAATGATGAATGTTGGAGGGGATGTGGGAAAACTGGGACATTGATGCATTGTTGGTATTTTTGTGAATGAATCCAACCATTCTGGAGAGCAATCTGGAATTATGCCCAAAAACTTATCAAACTGTGCATACCCTTTGATTCAGCAGTGCTACTACTGGGCTTATACCCCAAAGAGATACTAAAAAAGGGAAAGGGACCTATATGTGCCAAAATGTTTATGGCATCACTGTCTGTAGTGGCTAGAAACTGGAAAATGAATGTATGCCCATCAATTGGAGAATAGTTGGGTAAACTGTGGTATATAAATGTTATGGAATATTATTTTTTCTGTAAGGAATGACCAGCAGGATGAATACAGAGAGTCTTGGAGAGACTTATATGAACTGACGCTAAGTGAAATGAGCAGAACCAGGATATCATCATATACATCAACAACGATACTGTATGAGGATGTATGCTGATGGAAGTAGATTTCTTTGACAAAGAGATCTAACTCAGTTTCAGTTTATCAGTGATGGACAGAAGCAGCTAAACCCAAAGAAAGGACACTGGGAAATGAATATAAACTGTTTGTATTTTTGTTTTTCTGCTCAGATTATTTTTACCTTCTGAATCCAATTCTTCCTGTGCAACAAGAGAACTGTTCGGTTACACATATATTGTATCTAGGATATACTGTGACATATTTAATATGTATAGGACTGCTTGCCATCTGGGGAAGGGGGTGGAGGGACAGAGGGGGAAAATCGGAACAGAAGTGAATGCAAGGGATAATGTTGTAAAAAATTACTCTGGCATGATTTCTGTCAATAAAAAGTTATTTAAAAGAAAGAAAATAAAGAAAAAGGAATTGGGAAGCAAGTGATTCTAATTTGAAATAACAAGATTTAGCAACTCAGAATCATTTGGTTGAGAGAGGGTAAGGAATAAAGGGTAAAGGCAAGGTCAGAAACTTGGGGCACCAGAAGACAGCCAAAGATGGTTTACATGGCCATATAACCTCTCACGAACATGGTTGGTTTTCTTACAACAAAATCAGAAAAAAAAAAAAAAGACATTATGAGAGGGGAAGATACTGTGTGGGACAGCTGCCTGGCAACCCCTAACTCAAAATGACTACTCACAGATTTCTCAAAATGAAGATCAGAAGCTTTATTAGAATCTCAGAGAAGGAGACAGTCTGCTCACTGGCGTCTCAGAGAAAGGAAGCAGATTTTACAAAAGCTAAGAGATGATTTAAATAGTCAAAAAACACAGTAACTAGTGACCCTCTCCCCTTATCTGGTTAATTTTCACTGCCAGTTCAAGGGGAAGTAACAAAGGTTTGCTAAATTCTAGTCAAGCCAATATAGTTGACTTAAATCAGATGTATTTACCTAAATTTACTTTGGTCAGTTTGTTGCAATGTTTGCAAATACTTGCTTGAGCTGCTATGTGCACTCTATTGCAATGTTTATACATAGAATTTCATTTCCCCCCAAATCCATTAGACCTTCATAAACTAAAATTTAGATTATCGGTTCAATCTACCTTAGTTAATGATTTTATGAAAAACTACATAATCCCTCACAATGAGATTTATTTAGAAGTAAGTAATTGATTAAACCAGAGGGGTTAAAGGTTTCTAAAACAACTAAGGAGACTTAGTTTACCTCAGGCTTTCTCAATCAACAAATAGAGATAGCCAGTTTGGAGGCTTTGCAAATATCTCCAGGCCATTAAATAATTAGTCAGGTTCTTCTCTAAAGTAGTTGAGTAAAGATCAAGGGGGATATCTCAGGTATTTTCTGCTGGAAGAGCAAGTTTTTTTCCTCTTCTTCCCAGAGCCTTAATGATTAAATAGATCCCTGGTGTTGAGTCTTGAATTACCTAAAGCTATTATTCTGAGAAGAGCTCAGTTTCCTGTTTCACTCAATACTAATCACTGAAATGTATACAACATGTTTTAAGCCTGTAACATGCTCTGCACAGATTATTTTACATGAATCTCACAATTAAAATGAAAAAAAAAAAAAAAAACTTTGTGAGCTTCAACTTTTTTGAAGGCACTTACTTTTACAATATTTCAAAAGCTTCAAATGAATATCTATCAATCTTTTGGGTCCAGAACAAGGACCATTCTAACAAATTTGTCTTTAGTAATAATTATTTTTTTACATGTATCATCCCCTTTGTCTTTCATTCTGATTAAAATACCTCTCATTTATTTCAGTCCCTCTGAGCCAAAAATGTTACAAAATTAAAATACATCACTTTATGCTAACAAAAATGAATACAATTTTAAAGATTTAAGAAAGAGATTTGAAGGCAGAAAGGCTTTTCTGAAAGATCCTAAAATTATTTCTCAGAGGTTTTCTGTGCATAAGATAAACTCAAGTCATATCTGATTGAGGAGCCAAATAGTAGACTACTAACTAGATTTCATGTCAAGAAAACTTAAATCTGAAATCCCAGCATAGATAATTACCTGTGTGATACTGGAGAAGTCACTATCCTTTCTCATCCTCAGTTTTCTCATCTGTAAAATGGGAATACCTGCACTACAAACTTTACAAGTATTTTTTGTTTGTTTGTTTGTTTGTTTTGTGAGAATCCTATAAAATAACCTGTGAAAAGCAGGTTATAGGCTTTAAACATGTATTATAATGCTGGAAAAACTGAGGCAAGATAGAGATTGGAGAGTTTTTAATATTTTATTAATTGGAGAGTATAATTGACTGGACAGGATTCTCATCTCAAAGTATCCAGTGATGAATGGAAGAAGCCCAAATCTTTATATACTCTTTTCAGATAAAGAAGGGGAAATAAGCGGGAAATTTCTTTACAGACCCATTTGGTTCTGTCAGGATGGGGGGAGGCTATAAATTCTTACTAAAAGCCAGATTCAGGATGTCTAAATAAACAGAAGTGAAGATGTCAATGAGGTATTCAGGATAGTCTTATCTTTTGGAATATTTTAGAGGGGGTAGTGCCATAAATTCTTGAGAGCAGAAGGAGTTAGGAACCAAGAAGTCCGATCTCCCCCTCTTCTTGAGTCTCACAATGACAATTTATAACCTTAGAGAAAATGGTCCTCAGTCTTAATGGACCAGAATGGGGTTTTACAACTAAGGGGATTGAGGCAGAACAGTTAAGGAAACTGAGATAGAATAATTCAGGGAAACTCAGGACAATAAGGAAACTAGTTCAGGGCAATTGAGGTAGAACAGTTCAAAGAGACTGGCATAACAGTATAAATGCCAATGTTTAGGATATTCATTTCTCATAATTATCTGGCTCTTAACTTTTTTTGTATTCATCTGTGATCAATCAGAATAGCTTGAGGACATGGGAAAATAGCACATGCTTCCCCAAGCATCAGACAGCACTCATAAGTAAGCAATTCAAACATTCTATTCTCCAAATGGATTGATCCAGGATTCAGGGATAATGCTAGCACTGAGTCGTGATATTCTGTGTAATTAGTGGGAAGAAGCAGAGCCATTCCCCATTCTAAAGCACAGTATACTGTATGTCCATTTGTCTCCTGAATATTACTTTCTATGGACATCTATTTCCAGAAGGCATTTGGGGAAGCCTGAAAGGCTGGGTTGGGGTAGTAAGATGGGGTGGGGTGCTGCTCACTACAAAAGGCACCATTCAGCCTAAAAGTATATAGAGTAAGGATCATTGCTAGAAAATAAGACCTAGGATTTCCTTGACTATGTGACTGTTAGCGTCAGGCCTTTCTGTTTCTTTGTTAGCTCTGTGGCAGCAGCGGTCCTAGGTGACTGCTGCTTCCCTTACTGGTTTTTATATGCAGCACCTGCTGCCTGGTTCCCATAGAAGTGAAAGGGAATCACTTGGGAAATATTGAGATCTTGCTTCAAACTGGCCTTATGCAGAGACAAGGGAAGCTTTCCTGGTACGTTTTAAATCATACCATGTAAACCATCTCCTAGTTTGCCTGAAGAGTGCCTTGCACCCAGACAACAATAACTAAAGAATTAATAACTAGTTAACTCTTCAATTATTGTGTCCTTCCTAAGGGAATTTGCACATTAATATGTGTATTTAAAAGACTTATAGGTAATTAAGTCCCACCTTGAATGGTTAAGGGTAACAGGAACTTCTTGAGGACAGATTCCATTTTGTTGTTGTTGCTGCTGCTGCTGTTGTTGTTCCCATTTATTTAGTGGACATTTTATAAATGCTTTTGTCATTGATGCTGTTGAATTATAAGCACAAAAGTCCCTAATATCATTGTCCAGTCTGAGTAAATAAGTGCTAAGGGAGTGATTTGCTTCCTCCTTTGTGGTGTCCCTCATTTTCTCCCAGACTCATTCTATAAGTTGCCACAACCACAAAATGAACAAAGGTGCTCTTTCTCTCTTTTACTTCCTTGTGCAAATGAAAAGCTGTGATTCTAGAGGTTAAAAATCATTAAGAGTTTAGGGATTTTTCTCATATGATCCAAGCTGTTTTCCTCACAGGCAGCTGCTGTTGTATTGTACAGAATGCTGAGTAGTGTCTTGGGAAGATCAGAGTTAAAATTCAGCCTTAGATATTTACTAACTGTGTGCCCACATTAAAAAATAAATACACATAAAGGAATAACATGTTCGGCCATCCTACTAGTCATTAAAATGTTAGCAAAAATAGCTAATATAGTAACTATCTAGTGTTTAATCAGTTAATTATTGATCATTACTTTATCAGATCCTTGCTGGGTGACAATTAATTACAATAAAGTCAACCAAAGAGAGGTCCATTGGATGCTAGAAGTCACTGGTCACCAAGACATAAGAAAGAAATCCTAAAATGAAAGAAGGGGAGATGATAATCCAATTGAATTAGGGGAAGGAGTAACAGAAGGAAATCCAAATGTTTTACAGTCATATAAGAGAAGGGATAGGGAAGAATCTGTATCCCAAGAGAGGGATACAATAGCAACCAGACTCTCAGAAAACGTCCTGCATCACAAACAAAAAGCCAAATAAAACAAGCACTGCATAGTGAAAATTCAACATCCAGAAAAAGATCAGCACTCCTTTGAGTTCGGCATTACAGAATAAACTCCTTTTGGTCCTATGCTTGTAATGACTCTTAGAGGATAAGTCTCATAAGTGAATATTAATGTCATAGAGATCCATTAGAACTCTGAAAGCACATTTTGTGTTTTTCTTCTATGAAAGCAAATCTAAGAATCATTTTCAAATAAATAATCAATCAAAAATATTAATTAAGCCTCTACTATATTTCAGGCCCTATACTAGGCACTAAATAAGTAAAACAAAAATTAAACAGTCCCTGATCTAAAATAAATTAGGTTCTGCAGGAAGGAGGGAAAGGGATATATAAAAGCTTATACAAAATAAATTCAATGTAAATACAAGACACATTAGAGAGGGAGGGCATTAGCCATCCAGTGGAATGCTGTTATGCAATAGTGTTAAACTCAAAAAGTACCAGTAAACTCTATAGATTTTATAAATAATGGCTTAGAAAAACACATATTAATCTGTTTTGTTGTATTTTTATTTATTTTATAAACTATTTCCCAATTACAGTTTAATTTGGTTTTGGCCACTTTGAGGAGTACTGCCTCTGCTATAAAAGGTGGTAAGTGAGCTGAGTTTTAAAGGAAATAAGAAATTTTGAGCTAGAGGGAAAGAAGAAATGTTATTCCAGACATGGAGGTGTAGAGGATGTAGACAGAGAGATGGAAGGTGGAGAGTTATGTGTGTGAAAATAATAATAAGGTCAGTCTAGTATGGCCAGACCACAGTGAGTAAGGTCAAGCTTGGATAGGTAGGTAGGTTGGAGCTAGTCTGTGGAACATCTTAAATAGAAAATTATACTTGATATTAAAGGCATTAGCAGTTTAATGCTGCTAATATAGTAACATCTGTAATTTTGGGAAAAGCATGTTAGCAGTTATGTACAGGATGAATTGTGGAGGAAGTAGAGGAAGGCTCGAGGTAGGAAGACTAATCAAGAGGTATCTAGATCTTGCAGTAGATATGAACTCTGGAAGTTCTGAGTTCAATTTTGGTCCTTAGATTCTTCTTCCTCATGTGTGCCTGGGCAATTCACTTATTTTCTCTTTATTTCCCATCTGTTAAATGTGGCTTCGGGAGTAAGAACAGCTCGAACTTACAGGGCTATTATAAGGATTTAATGGAATAATGTTTCTTAACACAGTTTACACAGTTTGTCAACACTTCTAAACACTTCATGGCACGTAATAGACACTATATAAATGCAAAAGATTATGAAAGTTGAATTAGAGCAGTTGATACATAACAGAGTAGACATGAGATGTCATAAAGGCAAAAGTAATAAGATTTGGTAATTAAAGTAAATATGAGAAACAAAGGAGAATAAGATAGAAGGTAAAAACCAAGGTTGAGAAGAGGCCTAGAAAGATGATGATGTCCCCTGACTGAAATATGAAAATAAAGAAGGGTGATTTGGGGATAAATAAAATGAATTCAGTTTTGGACATGATGAGTTTGAGTTGCTTATGGGTTATAAATTTTGAAATATTCTATAAGCCAATGTTAATGAGTGATTAGGGATCAGGAGACACCTAGGGCAGGGTATATAAATTTGGGGGGTACTCTGCATGGAGATGAAATTAAATGCTTGAAAAATTTTCAGATAAGAAAGGAGAGACAGACAGAGACAGACAGACAGAGATAAGAGAAAGAATAAAAGAAAGTCCAGGATAGATTCTTGGAGTGATATGGGTGATAAACCAGCAAAAGAAGCTAAGGAATGGGCACACAGAGAGTGCAAGGAGTGAGAAGTCTCATAAAAATCCAGAAAAAAGGGAATATCTGGGAAGAAAAAGATGGTGGTCAGGAATCCCAAATGATACAAAGTTAGAAAGGAAAGACACTGAAAATTGGTTTTCAATTAAACAGTCACTATCAACTTTGAAGAAGTACAAGTTGAGCAATGAAATAGGATTCCAGATGATAAGTATAAGTGGAATACCTCTTAAGAAGAAGCCAAAAAGAATTTAAACACACATCTGGTGACTAACATGAATAATATAGCTAAAAATATTATGTTTGATTTAAAAACAACAACAAAAAAGAAGCAAACAAGTTGTGATTATTCAGGAAAGAGACTAATTTTCTTTCATTGTTTAGGAAACTGACTTTGTAGATTATTTCCTTTTTTTTTTTAATTTAATTTTATTTAATAATAACTTTGTATTGACAGAATCCATGCCAGGATAATTTTTACACAGCATTATCCCTTGCAATCACTTATGTTTCGTTTTTTCCCCTCCCTCCCTCCTCCCCCCCCCAAGATGGCAAGCAGTCCTACATATGTTAAATATGTTGCAGTATATCCTAGATACAATATATGTTTGCAGAACCGAACAGTTCTCCTGCTGCACAGGGAGAATTGGATTCAGAAGGTAAAAATAACTCGGGAAGAAAATCAAAAATCAAATAGTTCACATTCATTTCCCAGTATTCCTTCTTTGGGTGTAGCTGTTTCTGTCCATCATTTATCCAATGAAACTCAGTTAAGTCTCTTTGTCAGAGAAATCCACTTCCATCAGAATACATCCTCATACAATATTGTTGTCGAAGTGTATAATGATCTTCTGGTGCTGCTCATCTCACTTAGCATCAGTCCCTGTAGGTCTCTCCAAGCCTCTCCGTATTCATCCTGCTGGTCATTCCTTACAGAGCAATAATATTCCATAACATTCATATACCACAATTTACCCAGCCATTCTCCAATTGATGGGCATCCATTCATTTTCCAGTTTCTAGCCACTACAAACAGGGCTGCTACAAACATTTTGGCACATACAGGTCCCTTTCCCTTTTTTAGTATCTCTTTGGGGTATAAGCCCAATAGAAACACTACTGGATCAAAGGGTATGCACAGTTTGATAACTTTTTGGGCATAATTCCAGATTGCTCTCCAGAATGGCTGGATTCGTTCACAACTCCACCAACAATGCATCAGTGTCCCCGTTTTCCCGCGTCCCCGTTTTCCCGCATCCCCTCCAACATTCATCATTATTTTTTCCTGTCATCTTAGCCAATCTGACAGGTGTGTAGTGATATCTCAGAGTTGTCTTAATTTGCATTTCTCTGATCAATAGTGATTTGGAACACTCTTTCAGTGAGTGGTAATAGTTTCAATTTCTTCATCTGAAAATTGTCTGTTCATATCCTTTGACCATTTATCAATTGGAGAATGGCTTGATTTTTTATAAATTTGAGTCAGTTCTCTATATATTTTGGAAATGAGGCCTTTATCAGAACCTTTAATTGTAAAGATGTTTTCCCAGTTTGTTGCTTCCCTACTAATCTTGTTTGCATTCATTCTGTTTGTACAAAGGCTTTTTAATTTGATATAATCAAAATTTTCTATTTTGTGATCGGTAATGGTCTCTAGTTCATCTTTGGTCACAAATTTCTTTCTCCTCCACAAGTCTGAGAGATAAACTATCCTATGTTCCTCTAATTTATTTATAATCTTGTTCTTTATGCCTAGGTCATGGACCCATTTTGATCTTATCTTGATATGTGGTGTTAAGTGTGGGTCCTTGCCTAATTTCTGCCATACTAATTTCCAGTTATCCCAGCAGTTTTTATCAAATAATGAAATCTTATCCCAAAATTTAGAATCTTTGGGTTTGTCAAACACAAGATTGCTATAGTTGACTATTCTGTCTTGTGAACCTAACCTTTTCCACTGATCAACTAATCTATTTCTAAGCCAATACCAAATGGTTTTGGTGACTGCTGCTTTATAATATAATTTTAGATCAGGTACAGCTAGGCCACCTTCATTTGATTTTTTTTTCATTAATTCCCTTGAGATTCTCGACTTTTTATTGTTCCATTTGAATTTTGTTGTTATTTTTTCTAAATCATTAAAATATTTTCTTGGAAGTCTGATTGGTATAGCACTAAATAAATAGATTAGTTTAGGGAGTATTGTCATCTTTATTATATTTGCTGGGCCTATCCAAGAGCATTTAATATTTTTCCAATTATTTAAGTCTGACTTTATTTGTGTGAAAACTTTTTTGTAATTTTGCTCATATAATTCCTGACTTTCCTTTGGTAGGTAGATTCCCAAATATTTTATGCTATCAACAGTTATTTTGAATGGAATTTCTTTTTGTATCTCTTGCTCTTGGATTTTGTTGGTGGTGTATAAGAATGCTGAGGATTTATGGGGATTTATTTTGTAGCCAGCTACTTTGCTAAAATTATGAATTATTTCTAATAGCTTTTTAGTAGAATCTCTGGGGTTTTCTAGGTATACCATCATATCATCTGCAAAGAGTGATAGTTTGGTTTCCTCATTGCCTACTCTAATTCCTTTAATCTCTTTCTCGACTCTTATTGCAGAGGCTAGTGTTTCTAATACAATATTGAATAATAATGGTGATAGTGGGCAGCCTTGTTTCACTCCAGATCTTATTGGGAAAGGTTCTAGTTTTTCCCCATTGCATATGATGCTTACTGAAGGTTTAAAATATATGCCCCTAACTATTTTAAGGAAAAGTCCTTTTATTCCTATGCTCTCAAGTGTTTTTATTAGGAATGGCTGTTGGATTTTATCAAATGCTTTTTCTGCATCTATTGAGATGATCATATGGTTTTTGTTTGGTTGGTTGTTGATATAGTCAATTATGTTAATAGTTTTCCTAATATTGAACCAGCCCTGCATTCCTGGTATAAATCCTACTTGGTCGTAGTGTATTATCCTGGGGATGATTTTCTGTAATCTTTTTGCTAATATTTTATTTAAGATTTTAGCATCAATATTCATTAGGGAGATTGGTCTATAATTTTCTTTCTCTGTTTTCAGCCTACCTGGTTTAGGTATCAGTACCATATCTGTGTCATAAAAGGAGTTTGGTAGGACTCCTTCAATCCCTACTTCTTCAAATAGTTTATTTAGCATTGGAGTTAATTGATCTTTAAATGTTTGATAGAATTCAGATGTAAATCCATCTGGTCCTGGGGTTTTTTTCTTAGGGAGTTGATTGATAGTTTGTTCTATTTCTTTTTCTGAGATAGGAGTGTTTAGGATATTTATTTCTTCCTCTGTTAGTTTAGGCAAGTTATATTTTTGAAGGTATTCTTCTATTTCATTTAAGTTGTCGAATTTATTGGCGTAAAGTTGGGCAAAGTAACTCCTAATTATTGCTCTGATTTCCTCTTCGTTAGTGGTGAGTTCTCCCATTTCATTTTTAAGACTAACAATTTGATTTTCCTCTTTCCTTTTTTTAATCAGATTTACTAAGGGTTTGTCTATTTTGTTGGTTTTTTCATAGAACCAACTCTTAGTTTTATTAATTAATTCAATAGTTTTTTTACTTTCAATTTTATTGATCTCTCCTTTTATTTTTTGAATTTCAAGTTTAGTGTTTGATTGGGGGTTTTTAATTTGTTCCTTTTCTAGCATTTTTAGTTGCAAGCCCAATTCATTGACCTTCTCTTTCTCTATTTTATACAAATAGGCCTCTAGAGATATGAGATTTCCCCTTATTACCGCTTTGGCTGCATCCCATACATTTTGGTATGATGTCTCATTATTATCGTTTTCTTGGATGAAGTTATTAATTATGTCTATAATTTGCTGTTTCACCCAATCGTTCTTTAGTATGAGATTATTTAGTTTCCAATTATTTTTTGGTCTACTTTCCTGTGGCTTTTTATTGAATGTAATTTTCAATGCATCATGGTCTGAAAAGGATGCATTCATTATTTCTGCCTTACTGCATTTGAGTTTGAGGTTTTTATGTCCTAATATATGGTCAATTTTTGTATAAGTTCCATGAACTGCTGAAAAGAAGGTGTATTCCTTTCTGTCCCCATTATATTTTCTCCAGAGATCTATCATATCTAATTTTTCTAGTATTCTATTTATCTCTTTGACTTGTTTCTTATTTATTTTGTGGTTTGATTTATCTAATTCTGAGAGTGCAAGGTTGAGATCTCCCACTATTATAGTTTTACTGTCTATTTCTTCTTGCAGCTCTCTTAATTTCTCTTTTAAGAATTTAGATGCTACACTACTTGGTGCATATATGTTTAATATAGATACTTCTTCATTATTCATTCTACCCTTTAGCAAGATATAGTGCCCTTCCTTATCTCTTTTGATTAGATCAATTTTTGCTTTAGCTTGATCTGAGATCAGGATGGCTACCCCTGCTTTTTTGGCTTCACCTGAAGCATAGTAGGTTTTGCTCCAACCTTTTACCTTTAACCTGCATGTATCACCCTGCTTCAGGTGTGTTTCCTGTAAACAACATATTGTAGGATTCTGGCTTTTAATCCATTCTGCTAACCGCTTCCTCTTTATAGAGGAGTTTACCCCGTTCACATTTATGGTTAAAATGACCAATTCTGAATTACTTGCCATCTTGTTAACCCCGGTTTATGCTTTTCTCCCTTCTTACTCCCTTACCCCCCTTCCCAGTATTAAGCTTGTGAGCACCACTTGCTTCTCACAGCCCTCCCTTTTTTAGTATCCCTCCCCCCCCCTTAGAATTTCCCCCCCAACTTACCCCTTTCCCTCCCAGTTACCATATTCCCTTCCACTTAGCTTATTCCTTCCCTTTTCACTTTTCCCTTCTCACTTTTCAATGAGGTGGGAAAAGTTTCACCATAGATTGAATATGTCTAAAATTCTTCTCTTAATGCCAATTCTGAAAGCAGTAAAATACTCACTATATTCATCCCTCTCCATTCTTTCTCTCAGATATACTAGGTTTTCTTTGCCTCTTCATGAAATGTTGTACCCCCACTTTCCCTTTTTTCTGGTACAATGTCCTTTCCACATCTAGTTTCTAGAACAAGGTATACATGTATTCTTTATACATCTTTATAGCCGAAATATAGTTCCCAAGATTAATCTTTACCTTTTTAGATTTCTCTTGAGTTCTGTGCTTGTAGATCAAATTTTTTGTTAAGTTCTGGCTTTTTCATCAGAAATAGATGAAATTCGCTTATTTCGTTGAATGTCCATCTTCTTCCCTGGAAAAAGATGCTCATTCTAGCTGGGTAAGTTATTTTTGGTTGCATACCAAGTTCCTTAGCCTTTCGGAATATCATATTCCAGGCCCTTCGATCCTTTAATGTGGATGCTGCCAGATCCTGGGTGATCCTTATTGTGGCTCCTTGATACTTGAATTGGGTTTTTCTAGCCGCTTGCAGTATTTTTTCCTTCGCCTGAGGGTTCTGGCATTTGGCCACTATATTCCTTAGTGTTTTGATTTTAGGATCCCTTTCAGTAGGGGATCGATGAATTCTTTCAATGTCTATTTTACCTTCTGTTTCTATGACTTCTGGGCAGTTCTCTTTGATAATTTCCTGGAAAATAGTGTCCAGGCTCTTTTTTTCATCATACTTTTCTGGAAGTCCGATGATTCTCAGGTTGTCTCTCCTGGATCTGTTTTCCAGGTCTGTTGTCTTCCCCAGAAGGTATTTCACATTCTTTTCCATTGTTTGATTTTTTTGGATTTGCTTGACTGATTCTTCTTGTCTCCTCGAGTCATTCAATTCCAATTGTTCGACCCTGATTTTCAGTGAGGTATTTTCTTCACTCACTTTTTAAAGATCTTTTTCTAATTGTCCAATTGAGTTCTTTTGTTCTGTGGAATTTTTTTCCATTTTGCCAATTTTGTTTTCCAGTTCACCAATCCTATTTTTCAAGGATTTGGTTTCTTTATCCACTCTCTCTTTAACTGACTTCTCCAGGCTCTTTTGCCAAGCCTCCCTCTCCTTTTGCCAAGTCTCCCTCTCCTTTTGCAAAGCCTCACTCTGCTTTTGCCAAGTCTCCCTCTCCTTTTGCAAAGCCTCCCTCTCCTTTCCCCATTTTTCTTCTAGCTCCCTTGTGAGAGCCTTTTTAATTTCCTCCATGAGATTCATCTGTGCTGAGGAACATATGATCTCCTTTGGGGATTCACCTGGGGACTGTTTGTTTTTAGTCTCCTCAGGATTTGGAGTCTGCTCTTTATCTGTATAGAAGCTGTCCAGGGTTAAATTCTTTTTCAGCTTCTTTCTCATTCTGTCTAATAATCAAAGACAAACTATCAAAGAAACAGAAGAAAAAAAAACCCTTGAGTGGAGGCTGCTTTCTTTGGGGGAGGGACAGGATATTCGTGAGGCACGGGTCCTACTGTGCTATGGAGCGTGCGCACTGAGATCCGAGCACGTTGAGACATTGTGGGGGAGGGGTGGCCAGGTCCCGAGAGACTCCAGCTGTTTGGGGTTGTATTCTTCACTCCCAGTGTTTTTAGCTTCTCTGCTGGGCTGCTGACTTGCTGCCGGAGCAAAGTATCTAATCCTGTAGCAAAGCTCTCCCCTCAGAGACGGCTGCGATCACACCCCACCCCCTCTCTGCTCTGCTCAGCTCTGAGCTGCTATCTGTGCTCTCATTGCATCTGCTGCCCGCAGACTGCTTCCGATTTCAATACCGTCCCCGTCCTCGCGCAAAAACAGACCTTTCTTGACGAGTCTCAAGGATGGGTTCTCTTGGTAAGTAATTGTATGTTTTTTTTCAGTCGAGCATTAATTCAGAGGCATGAAATGAAATGGATAGTGAGAGAAAAACACGGAGTTTACACAGCAGTGTATTTCCTCTCCGCCATCTTGGCCGGAAGTCCTGTAGAATATTTCCAAAGAAAAGTTTCAGATATATTTGATTGTTTATTTTCATTTATAAAAGCTCTTTTTTAAAAGTATGTTTTATTTTTTCCAATTACATTTCCAATTAGTTTCAACATTAACTTTTATAAGATTTTTAGTTGCAATTTTTTTTCTCCCTTTTCCCCTCCCTCACCTCTCCCCTCCACAAGATAGTAAACAATCTGATATAGATTATAGATGTATAGTCACATTAAACATATTTCCACATTAATCAAGTTGTGAAAAAAGAATCAGAAAAAAAGAGAAAAATCACAAGAAAGGGGAAAAAATGAAAATAGTATGCTTCAATCTGCATTCAGACTCCATACCTCTTTCTCTGGATGTGCATATCATTTTCTGTCATGAGGCTTTTGGAATTATCTTAGACCATTATATGGATGAGAAGAGCTAAGTCTATCAAAGTTGATCAATGCATAATATTGTTGTTACTGTGCACAATGTTCTCTTGGTTCTATTCATTTTACTCACAGTTAATACATGGATGTCTTTCCAGGTTTTTTCTGAAATCCTCCTGATGATAATTTTTATAGCACAATAGTATTCTGCTTTCATCCATATACAAAAAGTTGTTCAGTCATTTTTCAGGTGATGGGCATCCCCTCAATTTCCAATTCTTTGCCACCACAAAAAGAACTGTTAATAAGATTATGTGATGAGCAATTGTGCTGGACTTGGTTCTTTTCAACAATGAGGTGATTCCAGGCAATTCCAATAAATTGGATAGGAATTGTCATTGGCATTCAGAGAGAGAACAATGGAGACTCAATGTGGATCAAAGGATAGTATTTTCATCTATTGTTATTTTTTTTTTGCTTGTTTTTTCTTTCTCTGTTTTTTTTTCTCTTTTGATATGATTTTTCTTAATAGCATAAAAATTCAGAAATATGTTTAGAAGAATTGCACATGTTTAACCTATATTAGATTGCTTGCTGACTTGGGGGTTGGGAAGGGAAGGAGAGAGGGAGAAAAATTTGAAACTCAAGGTTTTGCAAAAGAAAATATGAAAAACCGTCTTTACATGTGTTTATAAAAATACAATATTATTTTCAAAAAGAGCTTTTATAAATATTTTTATACACGTGAGATATTTTTCCAGTTTTATGATTTCTTTGTAGTAGTATTATTAGATCAAAGGACATGGACAGTTTTATAACTCTTTAGGCATATCTCCAGATTGCTCTCCAGAATGATTATGATAAGCTCACAACTCTATCAATAATGCTTTATTGTTCTAATCTTCTCATATCTTCTCCAGCATTTCTCTTTTTGTTCCTTTTCTGTCAAGTCAAGTAATCTAATAGATATGAGATAGTACTTCACTTGTTTTACCTTACAATTCTCCAATCAGTTATGATTTAGAGCTTTTTTTATATAATTATGCATGTCTTAAGTTTTTTCATCTAAAAATTTCCTGTTCAAATCCTTTGACCATTTATCAATTGGGCAATGATTTGTATCATTATAGATTTGACTTATTTATCTGTATGTAAAATATAAATATATCTTCATATAATTTTACTAGTAATTTTTTGTAATGTTATCAGAAGCACTCATAGTAAAATTTATTCACAGCTTTCTGTTTGCCTTCTAATCTTGTTTGGATTGGCTTTGTGTTTTACATTTTAATTTAATGTAATCAAAATTATCCATTTTCCATTTCATAATGTTTTCTCTCTCCTCCTCCTCCTCCTCCTCCTTTTTCTCCTCCTTCTCCTCCTCCTTCTTCTCTTCCTCCTTGTTCTCCTATTCTCTCTCTCTCTCTCTCTGTTTCTCTCTCTCTCTCTCTCTCTCTCTCTCTCTCTCTCTCTTGACAAGACAATTGGGATAAGTGACTTGTCACTTGTCTTAGATCACACAGTACTAAGAGTCTGAGGTCAGATTTAAACTCAGGTCCTCCTGACTTTAGCCTTTATCCATTGCACCATGAATACCCATGTTCTCTCTTCTTCTTCTCTTCTCCACAGATCTGATACATATTCTTTATTCTCCTAATCTGCTTCTGGCATTATACTTTATATTTAAATCAGGTACCCATTTTGACCTTATCTTGTTATACAGTATAAGATATTGGCTTGTGCCTATTTTCTGCCATACTATTTTCCAATTTTCCTAGGAATTTTTGTCAAATAGAAGCTGGAGTCTTTGGGTTTATCCATCTGATTATTACTACAGTCACTGACGTCTCTGTCTTGTGCATATTAACCATTTCATTGATCGGTACCTCTATTTCTTAGCTAATACCAAATAGTTTTGATAATTGCCACTTTACAATATAGTTTTAAATCTGGTATGACTAGCCTCCCTTCCTTTACAATTGTTTTTCATTATTTCCCCTGATATTTTTGACATTTTGTCCCTCCAGACAAGTTTTGGTATTATTTTTTCTAAGTCTATAATGTAATGTTTGGTAGTTTGAATGATATGACACAGAATAAGTAAATTAATTTCAGTAGAATCATCATTTTTATTATATTAGTTCAACCTATCCATGAGCTATTGATAGTTTTCCAATTTTTAAAATCTGAATCATCTATTTGTTAAAATAGATTTGTTTTTTTTTTTATTTTTTATTTTTTTTAATAACTTTTTATTGATAGAACGCATGCCAGGGTAATTTTTTACAGCATTATCCCTTGCATTCACTTCTGTTCCAATTTTTCCCCTCCCTCCCTCCACCCCTTCCCCCAGATGGCAAGCAGTCCTTTACATGTTGAATGGGTTGCAGTATATCCTAGATACAATATATGTGTGCAGAACCGAACAGTTTTCTTGTTGCACAGGGAGAATTGAATTCAGAAGATATAAATAACCCGGGAAGAAAAACAAAAATGCAAGCAATTTATATTCATTTCCAGTGTTCTTTCTCTGGGTGTAGCTGCTTCTGTCCATCTTTGATCAATTAAGGCTCTCTTTATCGAAGAGATCCACTTCCATCAGAATACATCCTCAAACAGTATCGTTGTTGAGGTATATAATGATCTCCTGGTTCTGCTCATTTCACTTAGCATCAGTTCATGTAAGTCTCGCCAGTCCTCTCTGTATTCATCCTGCTGGTCATTCCTTACAGAACAATAATATTCCATAACATTCATATACCACAATTTACTCAACCATTCTCCAATTGATGGACATCCTTTCATTTTCCAGCTTCTAGCCACTACAAACAGGGCTGCCACAAACATTTTGGCACATACAGGTCCCTTTCCTTTTTTAGTATCTCTTTGGGGTATAAGCCCAGTAGAAACACTGCTGGATCAAAGGGTATGCACAGCTTGATAACTTTTTGAGCATAGTTCCAAATTGCTCTCCAGAATGGCTGGATGTGTTCACAATTCCACCAACAATGTATCAGTGTCCCTGTTTTCCCACATCCCCTCCAACATTCCCCATTATCTTTCCCTGTCATTCTAGCCAATCTGACAGGTGTGTAGTGGTATCTCAGAGTTGTCTTAATTTGCATTTCTCTGATTAATAATGATTTGGAGCATATTTTCATATGTCTATAAATAGTTTCAATTTCTTCATCTGAGAATTGTCTGTTCATATCCTTTGACCATTTATCAATTGGAGAATGGTTTGATTTCTTATAGATTAGGGTCAGTTCTCTATATATTTTGGAAATGAGGCCTTTATCAGAACCTTTGATTGTAAAAAATGTTTTCCCAGTTTATTGTTTCCCTTCTAATCTTGTTTGTATTTGTTTTGTTTGTACAAAAACTTTTCAGTTTGATATAATCAAAATTTTCTATGTTGTGGTCAATAGTGGTCTCTAGTTCTTCTTTGGTCATAAATTCCTCCCTCTTCCACAGGTCTGCGAGGTAAACTATCCTATGCTCTTAATTTATTTATCATCTCATTCTTTATGCCTAGGTCATGAACCCATTTTGACCTTATCTTGGTGTACGGTGTTAAGTGTGGGTCAATGCCTAGTTTCTTCCATACTGATTTCCAATTTTCCCAGCAATTTTTGTCAAATAATGCATTCTTATTCCAGAAACTGGTGTCTTTGGGTTTGTCAAATACTATATTATTAAAGTTATTGGCTGTTTTGTCCTTTGAACCTAACCTATTCCATTGATCAACTAGTCTATTTCTTAGCCAATACCAGATGGTTTTAGTAACTGCTGCTTTATAATATAATTATAGATCTGGTACAGCTAGGCCACCTTCATTTGATTTTTTTTTCATTAATTCCCTTGAAATTCTTGACCTTTTGTTTTTCCATATGAACTTTGTTGTTAGTTTTTTCTAATTCATCAAAGTAGTTTTTTGGGAGTCTGATTGGTATAGCGCTAAATAAGTAGATTAATTTAGGTAGTATTGTCATCTTTATTATATTTGCTCGCCCAATCCAAGAGCATTTAATATTTTTCCAGTTGGTTAGACCAGACTTAATTTGTGTGGAAAGTGTTTTGTAGTTTTGCTCATAAAGTTTCTGATTTTCCCTTGGCAGATAGATTCCTAAATATTTTATACAATCAGTAGTTACTTTAAATGGAATTTCTTTTTGTAACTCTAACTGTTGGGTTTTGTTAGTGATATATAAGAATGCTGATGACTTATGTGGGTTTATTTTATATCCTGCAACTTTGCTGAAGGTGTAGATTGTTTCTAATAACTTTTTGGTAGAATCTCTGGGGTTCTCTAAGTATACCATCATATCATCAGCAAAGAGTGGTAATTTGGTTTCATCATTGCCTATTCTTATTCCTTTAATCTCTTTCTCAACTCTTATTGCCAAAGCTAGCATTTCTAATACAATATTAAATAGTAACGGTGATAGTGGTAAAATAGATTTGTTAAAAACAAACATTTCTACCTCAATATCCAAAAAAAGATGATAAAAATTATTTCCATCATTCAAGAAGCTTACAATATATTTAGGATGACTAATCACAAAGAGAAAGTGAAATGTCACAAAACAGCATGTGACAAATGCCTTAAATTGGTGTTTTGTGGAAATCAATACTACACGAGTTTAGGAGTAGTACTATTTGTTCTGGTGCAGCCACAAAAGGTTTTATGGGGGATAGGACATTATCAAGGATCAAAAATAGGTAATATTTGCATTAGTAGAGAGGATGAAAGTATTTATTACTGCTCACATAGTGAATTCAAGGATTAAAGTAAAATGCATTTATTGAGCTCCTGCTATGGGCAGAACGTGCAAAATATGCCTCTTTCTACATTTGTAGACAAAGTCAAAAGTACCAAAATGACCATCCTACTTCTAAATCAGGACATTGCCTTTTCTTGGAGACCTCAGCATTTAAATGGAGCCAACAGGCCAAAGCAAACATGTAAAATAATAGTTTCTGTGACTCTAATTAGCAGTTTTTATACCTAGAAGCAATCAACACAAGCAAATTTTTAGTTCATTCTTAGGAAGTAAGGAAGATGGAGGAAGTCAGTGTGGTGTGGAAGATGGCAGACACCTCTGATTCCAATGGGTTTTGCCTGAGAATGTGGGGCATCTACTGAGATCTGGGTAGTAAGGAGACCTTTTCATCTGATAATTGCTTATTTTAGATACATTTTCCCTCTAACTAGATGCTAAGCTAATTTGTGTTCCTTTGCTTCTACTGAAGGACTGAAAATGCCCTCTCTAACTATCAAACAAAACCCAAATCACACCATTCTAATAATGACTCTAGTGGCTCCGGAACACTGAGTCATTCTAATCCAAAAAAACAGACTATTACACTTATGGGTTTAAGGAGATTAAAACATTTAAGAGAAAAATAATAGGCTCCAGTAGGGAAAAGACTGACTAGAAATTATGCTTCAATATTTTCAGATAGTCCTGGCATTAAAAGGCTTCATAAGGAACCATTAAAATATAGAGCTGGGAGACTAGTCTAATGATTGCCAAAAGAATCATGCTGTGGCTGTGGAATGAAAGCGTCTGAATTTCTAGCAGCTCATAATGGATCGTACAGCTATGGCTTCACATGAAAAAGTAATGTATGGTACAAAAGATAACGAAGAAGAGTACAATACGATCTGCACGCATTCCTGGGTTTATAGCCAATCAACTCCAGTATTAAAATCCCAGCACACTTAATTAAATGTCTCATTTTGAGGAGCGTGATGAATAAGGGTCATGAAATGGTTAGTGCTGGGAATTGAAAGTCAAGTGTCCTCGATTCTGTTCAGAGCTTGGTCTCTGACTCAGGTTTGGGATCAGCAAGGTAGGCAATAGAACCACTTACTCATCCAGGCTAATGACCTTGGCTTAGAACTTGGAGATCTCTCTATAAAGAAATAGCTGAATGCTAGAATATGAAGAGGGGGGGTAATTGTGGATCACTGGGACCTCCAGGGGATGGGGACTGGCCTGTTTTCTCTTTGTTTATTTTATCATCGTGTGGGAAGACAGTTTGCTTAACCTAATGTTGGCTTCTCTCAGTAGGCAAATTCTATATTTTTGAATCTTGTTTACAAAGAGTATGGGGAATCGTCCATTAAGTTGTACTGTGGCACTTCTGTAATATTGTGTTTGTCCTCAGAAGGAGAATTAAGGGAAAATAAAGGATATAAACCTTCAGGGGCCTGTCAAGCTTAGGTCTTTTTACTAGCTCTGCAAATGTTATTTATTTTGCATATTTTAGTACTCTTGACATTTCCATAATTTTTGTTTTTCTCCATTCTACTACTCCTTACACCATAAAGTTATCCACTTGGGAATACCTTCATTTTGTAGGCTCCATATTCCAGAACTGTCTTCTCTTTTGGCACTATGAAATTCTGCCTTAGATCTCACTTCCTAAGGTTGCCTAAATGACTATCTTGCTAATCTCTAATGAACTAATTAATACTGAAATATTCCTCTTTTATTACCCTTTAATTTATCTGTATGGCTCCTCCCAGGTATATTTGCATTTTAACAGTCACTCCTGGTATAAGGCCCCAAACCAAAAAACAATTACTCCAAAAAAAGAAATGTTAAATTGTGGAACAAACTAAGAGAAGGGGAGTTTGGGTATAAAAGGATTTTGTGATTACCTGTAATAGACCCTACTATATTACTGCTCTGCCTTTGCACAGGAAAAGAAAACTTCCTTTGTAATGGGTGTCTGGACCCTAACTCATTTCCTAGAGATTTCAATCTAGCTGAAACTTATAATATCATAGATTTATAAGATAGCTAGTTAAAAAGGAACTTGAAAATCAACTAATCCAAATTCTTCATATTCAAGATAATAAAACATTATCAACAGCAAAGCTAAAATTAGATTGTAGGATTTGTGACAATAGATGTGGGAAACTTTTTTACTAAGAATCTTAAAGTTCTGATCTAAGCTACAACAACCCTTAAGGAATAAATTTTGCTGGGTAAGTGTCCAGGTTGTTGAGTGAAAATTCAACTCTTGTAATCAAAATATGTTCTCTGGTGAGCTCAAACTCTTCTTTCATTTTGTTTTTTGACATGTAAGACAATGAACTATGCTATTATTACACTGCCAAGCCATTAGATTAGCTATTTTTGTTTTGTTTCATTCTAATAGGATTGATTGAATCATCTAATTGTTTTGGAGTTAGAGAGTGAAAGGTAGAGAATAAGGCAGAACTCAAGGCTGTTAAGAATTTCTTCTACTTAGAACATGCCTTTTTTCTTGGCTACACCCCAAAGGCCAATCCTACCATCTAGTGATGATTATTTCAATATATGGCTAAGTGAAACAGCTCTCCATGTGTCCAATGATGCTTTTTAATTATAAGTATAAGTGTCTGCCAGTTCTCAATCGATAGTAGCCTTAGATATTCAAAGGACCTATAGGGGAAAACAGAGAATCTCCAAGAAACTGAACAGGAGAAATAATCATTAGATGTTATTAAACAGATGACTAATGAAAGCATATCTTTTGTATAAGAGCCAATGTTTCAAGCACTTTATTGATTCATTTTTATAACAATTACACTACATGCAGGAGGGAAAGCAAGTCAAAGAACACTGAAACAACAAATCTCAGACAGCTCTTCATGCCTCAAAAGACACATAAGTGCCAAACGTTCACACTTGGATGGGCAATCTGTTCAGAAAGTGGCTCGACAGGGAGTTGTGCTTTGATATATCCTGCCAAACTGCATTTTGTTTAATCATTCATGGTAAAGGATTTAATGTTAATGTTTCTGTTGCTTACCCTGGGCTCCACGAATTAATATTGGCCATACTGCTCAGCCTCCCTTTCTTGTATGCTCAGCCTCTTCAGACAAGATTGCCATCTTTTGTACATTATTTATAAAAGTGTGATAAGGTGAGGTAATTACATTATCAGATATCCCTGTCAAATTTGAGCAATAAGGTACCTTAATAACAGCATAAGACATCTTGGAAGGAGGGTATAATTACCACAAGACAATCACACTCCTGGGGATTATAGGAGCTTGGATACATGTCTTCTCTCATAATGCCCTAAGGATGTGATTATCTCAAAAAAAAAAAAAAAAAAAAAAAAGAAAGAAAAAAAAAAGAAAAAGAAAAGAGTATGCATGAGAAGGGAATGAAAGAAATCTACTGAATAATGTTGTATGCTGTTATACAAAATTTATAGGAAAGGGCAAAAGTGTATTTCATACAAGGATATGATGTGACAGTTTGGAATATTTGAACAGCAATTTCAAATGAGCTGAGCTATTCATGGAAGTTAACCTGTTCCTTCAAAAAACTCCTCAGACACTGAAAGCCATTTTGTAAAACCAGATTGAACTTGGAAATGCATTAAATTTGTAGCATAGTTTCAGGACTGAGAAAATGGTCTGATGGAGCTATTCATTTTTAATTGGCTTGCTTGCCACATAGCTTCCATTCTTCAGAGAGCTCTGAAAGAGATTCTGATGATGGCTATTTGTTCTCAAAAGTTGACCAGAGTCTTCTGGGAAGTTATTGCAATTCTAGGTTAAATAGCATTAGAATGATAGTGGACGTCCACTTGGAGTTGTCCAATTAGATATGTTGGGGATACAATGGAGTGTTTTCTGTTCAAACCATGAGGATAAAAGAGATAGAATGAATAAGAAGCATCACTCTTACTTTTCCTCTGAGCCAGCCAGTGATACAAAGAGAGAAATGAAGATGACATTGACTACGATGATTATTCCTACTAATAGTAGCAAAAATAACTAGCATTTATAATAGTACTAAGATTTGCAAATTCTATTATATATGCTATCTTATTTGAGTCTCACTATAACTCTTTGAGATAAATGGATTTCAAATCTCCATTTTTCACAGGAAGAAATTAAGGCTGAGAAAATTTAAGTGACTTGTCTAGGATTATATATATAGTAAGTATCTGAGGCAGGATTCAAATTCAAGTTTTTAATTTCAAGTCTAACACTCTATCCATTGCATTGCCTAATTAACTTACAATTTAGTTATGTCTGAATAATTTGCTGGATTCAGAGAATGGCAGAAAGATAAGTTTCAATGAATTCCCACCAAGACAATCTCCTGAGAAAATTTCTCTAAATTTTGAATTTATTTTTCATAAATCAAAGGTGAAGATAGTGCTGTAGGGAAAATCTGACTCAATATGTCCAAAGCTCAATTTATTATCATTCTATGTAAATTTACCTCATTATTATCTTTCTATGTAAATCTATCCCACTTTCAAACTTCTCTATTTCTGTCATTCATATTATTATTGTATCTGTCTTCCAGCTTTCTAATCAAACCACTAATCCAAATTATCTTTCTTTCACCTCATATATTCATCAGTTGTCAAATCTTACTAACTTATCTCCAAAATGTCTCTCATATCCAATTTCTTTCTACTCACATATCTCCCCCTTTAGTTAAAGATTTCACCACCTCTCATCGAGATTATTGTAATCACTTGCTGATTGGTATCTCTACTTCAAGTCTCTCACTATTCCAAACCATCTTACTCTTATATGTTACCATGCTTTTCCTTAAACATAGATCTAACCATTCTACTCACCTACTCAGACTTCTCCAACCACCTACACATTGTGCCTAAAATAAAATAAAAACTTCTCTGTTTATGAATTTTAATATCTTTTGTACAATATTCCCTAATCTTCCCAATCTCATTGAATATAATTCTCTTTTTATTTATATTCTTTAATCCATTCAACCTGGTCTTGTGAATTCTGTATACATGACAATTCATCTCTTATCTTTATATCTTTGGACCAGCTACTCCCTGTGTCAGGAAGGTATTCCCTAACCAACATCTCCTATATTTTTATCTGGACTCTACCTATGACTCTTCAGATTTTTCTAGCAAATCACAACATCCTTCTTATTATAAGTTCACTCTGCCCCTGTAGAGTGGGACTCTACTGGGAAATTCTCTGTACTTTCTCCCACTGAAAATATACTTTCCTATTGAGGCACATTCCCTCTGACTAGCCAGTTTCAATCAGAATCTCTATTGTGTTAAGGAAAATCCCAGGACAGCCATCTTTTCATTCCTCTATGGGTTCTACCCTTTTTTTCCCAAGAAGTTCACCTCCATTTCAGCATCTTCTATCATCAACTCTTCTTAGGGAATCTTTTTTTATCTATCATTTTCCTTCATTAGATTATGAGTACCTTAGTACAAGAACTATCTTTCTATTTGTATTTTTATTATAAGCACTTAGATCAATGTCTAGTATTTAGTAAATGTTTAATAAATGTTACTTGACTTAGTTTTATCACATAGAATGCCCTTCTTCCTTCAAGAATCAGCTCAAGCACTATTTTTTATTTATTGCCTTTCATGATTCTTTCCAACTGATATTGCCTACCTCCTAAAAATCTTTAATATGGCTACTTTTTATATAACTATTTATTTTCTTTATTTTGTACATACATATATACAAAACAGTATATACATATATACAAGCAGTTAAATCACTCAATATATAATTATATTTATAAAATATTATATTTGTAAAAAAAAAAGAGAAAGGGTACAGATTTATGTAAGATGGATAATCTTTATGAGTCCATATATCTTTCTGAAATTAAATATCTTTATGTGTTCAAATACTTAAATACATACAAAAATTTAAAATGACATAATTTTTGGGTTATGATATGACATCAAACTATCAGAGCTGCTATACACACACATATATTTATACACATGTATATATGTATCTATATTATAATCTGTATTGTAAAACATGAGTTAGCATATAACATAACAATATAATGTAACATAATATCATAAGAAGGCAAAAATGTATATAGCTCCTACTTTATGCCAGACACTATGGTAAGCATTTTACAAATGGTTTCAAATGTAACCTCTTTTATCCCCAAAACCCCATGAAATAGATGTGATTATTATATGTCTTTTATAGGTAAGAAAAGTGAAGCAGATATTAAATGACTTGCCCAAAGTCACATGGCTAGTAAGAGTTTGATGTCAGATTTGAATTTAAGACTACTTGACTATAGGACTAGCACTTTATCCATGGTGCCACCTATAAAAATAATAATATAAATCTCTTATCTATCTTGACATGTAGCACTATGTCTTTCTATCTGTCTATTTATCTATCTAATTATCTAGGTACATTTACATATTTTGTATGTATATCTTAACTATTCTGCCAAGCCTTGGACAAAGAATGTTCCCCCAAATCTGATTTTAACATCATACAAAGATCAAAGAAAATGAGGTGAGAGTTGTTCTTATTTATTTTGCTATTATCTGCCTACAACCTCCATATAAATTCTCTGCCTTGTAGATCCATACCAGTAACATTAGCTTTTACTTTGTACAGTGTTTTGCTAAATTCTTTAAAGATAAAAGGAGAGAATAGAAGACATGGTCCCTACCCTATGGAAATAGATAAAAATAAGAAGTAATAATACTTAATTATGAACTCAACAAATAAACATCCATATATTCATGAATGGGGGAAGAAATTATTTATATTAATATTTTGTTTTCCAGAATAAATGGAAATGCTGAGTAAAGAAACATGATATGATGACTTGAGCAAATCCTTTGTTTTAGTCTTCCTTTCTAGTTATTAGCAAACTGGGGAAATAGAGTTTAAACTAAGAGATCAGTAGTCTTTCAAAAACTGTGTGACAAAAATGTAACCTTTTTCTTCTAAAGGGGCCAGAAGTAGACTGACTACATTCTAATTCTTGATAAAATGCATGAAAAGTTGTCAGTTTTGAACAAATAATGGTAGTTTTATAAGGAAGGGGGCATGGTAACAGAAACTAGATGACATGCCAGAGGAAATTGTTATTCCTGCCATTATTGACAGGCCTTCCAAGAGTAATTGGGAATTTACCTGAGCCTTATAATTACTAGGTATCTGCACGACTGATTAAAATGCCATATTGAGAGAGAAAAACAACAACAAGAATGGTAAGTAGTTAATAAATGTTTATTGATTGATTAGAACCATGTAAAGTATTTACTTTTTTATACATAAATTCACAGAAATGATTTCTGCTGTCAACTATGAGTTGTCCAACTTATACTACATTGTAGCTTAACACTGCCTCCCCCTCTTAAAAGTACAATAAGTCATTATTCAGCATTTGATTGAATATGTCTAGGAAGGAAGAAGACACTAGATCCCAAAGAAGGTCAATTTCTAATAGTCTAAAGATTTGTCTTTTCACTAGATTTATATTTGCCCTTCTTCAGCCACCATTCATTGTTTATAACATAGTTCTTGTCCTTAAGTGAAATTCTTCTTTTACAGATTTTCACAGTTTTCCAAATATTGGAAGGTAACTACCACATCTCATCTTCAAACTTTTTTCTTCTAATCTAGACATGTCCATTTTTATTAATTGCTCCTTACATGGTATTATAGAAGATTCTCTTTAGCAAGCCATTTATATTATAAATATTTATTGTCTACTATGGAAATGATATTTGTTTGAGTACAATAGGGAATAAAAAAAGATGAAATATAGTTCTTTAACCTTCTATTCACCCAGAGATACATCCTGCTTTTGTTAAGGCCTCATCCACTCTTGCTTGATTTCTAATTGATCTCTTGACTCCCTCTCTATCCATTTTTCATACAGATCTGAAAGTGATTTTCTTAAAGCAAAGATCTAACTCCTCTGCTCAAAAGCTTGAGTGACTTACTCATCTCTGGAATAAATATTAAATTCTCTGTCATTTAAAACCTTTCACAATTTAACACATGCTTCAACTTTCAAGACAGTGTTCTGATTAAAGATTGATTACTTATTGCCTCATGCTCTGTGTTCTATTCAGATTGGCTATCTTACTGTTCTTCATGTTCAACATTCCAACTTCCCCATTTCTACCTATAAATTATGATGATCATTGAAGAATTATCCCTCTATTCTTGGAGGCACATACTTTCTTTCACATACAAATACACAATATCTTCTTTTCTGAAAGGTTTCTGAATTACTTATATTAAAGATTCATTTCTTCCAAAGATATTATTGGTTCTAGATATCGTCTTTTAAAATTGTAAATACTATGGAAAGGCACATTAAACTCTGTTAGTCATTAACCTATTGACATTGATTGGAATAGTCAACGATTTTCATGGTAAAAAATAGAAGATTTCAAGGCAAGAAAAGAGTGTTTAGAATTGAAGTAGACAAAAAGGTAAGTTTGAAGCTGAATTCAAGGGCAGGACTGTTTTATACTCTATACTTCATTTATGAGATTAATTCCAGTATTTGGAAAGGTGATTATGTTTCCCAATCATTCTCCAACATTCATCAACAAGTATTTTCTAAATGTATAATTGTATGGCAATTATTGCTTGCCTTAAAGTAAAATGTAAAAGAAAAACTCAAAACACAATTCATATATTTGTTTATTATGATATGAGTTATTAAGGGCACAGAAGATAGAGTACCAAACCTCAAGAAAACTCATCTTCCTGAATTCAAATCTGGTCTTGAGCTAGCTGTGTAATACTGGGCAAGAGCCATAGTCCTATTTTTCTCAGTTTCTTCATCTGTAAAATGTAAAATTCACACAAACAAAAAAAAATCCATACAGTATCCCAAAAAGATGGACATAACTGAAAAATGACAGAATACCAGAAATTCATTATTAAAGAAAATTAGTTTCAGCCAGTAAGATCTTAGATGAATAGTGATGTGGGGAGCAGATACTATGAAGGTCCACTCTGATATTTCCAAATGAGAAACATGTTTCCCTACTCTTGGGAGTTACTATTAAAAGAGAAACTCAGACAACTGGAGAGATATTCTACCATTTTTCTCTATGCTGATATAAACTGATAGAAATGAAAACCAATATCACTGCATCTTGTTATTTAAGTCTTTGGCAACAAAGAATTTTAAAGACAGTATGCTTTTGTTTATGTAAAGTAAAAGCTTCACCACCAACATTATGCTTTACCAATAAGATGTCCATTCTTCAAGAAAAGTAGAAATTTAAGTGAAGATTTAATAACACTCATTGGTTGCCCCAGGCATACAAGCATATACTTATTGGATAGTCTTTCCAAAAGTGTAATTAGTCTGTGAGGCTACTTAGTCCTGAAATATATTTAAAAATTTCTTTGGCTTTAAGGGTAGGTGCCTTTTGTCTGAGGAAAGACTTATCATAGACTAGTTTCTATAATTAAGCTATATATATTCAGTAACACAGAGGTTGTGGTTATCTCAGAATGAGTAGCCCACTCAACTTAGGTACAAATAAATATCCTGAAAATAACTTTGAAAGAATCTACTGTTAGAGTGTGCAATGTGTGTATGTGTGTTGTAGTAGGAATAGAAAGGCTTTTCTCAAATGCAAAGAGGAAAGAAAGTTTTGAATATTTATATATAAGCTTTTGTGGCTACAAATATCTATAGTTCAATGAAAACCATAAACTCAACATACAAACAAAAGGAATGGTAATAAATCACATTTAACATCTATAGTTATTTTACTTAGGAATAGGATCTGCAAAAATGGCATTACTCTTGCAATTTTAATATAAACCAAATAATAGAAATAGCAGTACTGGCAACAAAAATAGTAGTATTGATTTAATCCATCATTTAGCTTCACTCCTGCCAGAAGAAAGTCATCCATCACTAGGATCTCAAAACATGAAGTACATTATGGCATTAGAAAATGGTTCATGAGAAAAGGCTACTCAAGATGGATTCCTCAGAGAGGGACTCAGAATGGTAAGAAGCTTCAAAATAATGATAAGAAAACATAATTGATCCCAATGTCCGGAGGAAGTAACTGGGTCACAATAACATTACTATTTCAAGACTATGCAATTACTTTGCATAGCTATTTCCCCAACTATTATATTATAACCCATCTATGGATGATATGAAAGAGTTGCTGTGCCACAAGTTCTCTTTCTCCAAAAAAAAAAATCATTTCCCTCTTCAAATATTGTTAGGTTTTTCTTTGGAAAATGCACATAGAAAACACATATAATCAATAACCTTGGCCATGAAGCTGGTCTGGCTTTGTAGGACATGCTAGGGCATATACTCTGTGGGCATAACGTTCAACAACCTAAGAAGTTTTGAGCAAATGATGAATTTGGAGGTAGAGGTGAATGGAACAATAAAAGAGTAGTTAATATTTATATTGTACCTTAAAATTATAAAACACTTAATTCACATGATTTCATTTCATCTTTACTTCATTCCAAAGATAAATCTTGACCACTTTACAATTTTTCATAAGACTAATACTGGCCAATAGAATCACAGAATTATAATTTCAGAAGACATCTTCAAGGCAGATATTTATTCAATGTATTAATTTTCTTATTTACTTATTTATTTTTATTTTTCAAATAATTTTTTAAAACAGCATTCTTTCTACAACCTCCATGTCTTTACCCTCCACTCTCCAATATCTTACACCCTAACTTGGCACATTAAAACAAACAAATAAACAAATCCCTCAATACATAGCTATATCATTCAGCAATAAAAATTGCTTCATAAGCCATGTGATTTTTCTGGCCTTTAAGTTTTTCATTTATCTGGAAGGAGGTGTATGGTCTGTTTCATACTTATTATTTTGATTTATATCTTGTCATTGTGTTGCCCAGAACTCTTTCTATAGAAAGACTTCCAAACTATTTTTTCTATATAATATTGTTATAATTATATAAATCATTCCCTAAAATTTACTCTGCATCAAATCATAAAGATCTTCCCAGTTTTCCTAGAAATTGGCAGTTACATCATTTCTTATGGTGCAATAATACTCTACTACAATTATTTACAAATTTTCATTTAGTCATTCATCCTTAGAACAGCTGTTTACTTTTCAATTATGGATTGTTATGGAAAGAGTTGTATAATATATTGTTCATATAAATATTTTCCCTCTTTATTTGATTTCTTTGGTTATAGCACTAGTAACTCAGAGTTCAATCTAGATACTCCCTGAAAAGGATGAAAATAGTCATCCTATTTTTTTGTTTGTTTGTTTGAAAATCAAAGATGACAAGGAATTCATTACCCCATTAGGATGCCATTCCGTTTTTATTCCTAATATTAAGTTTAACTCTGCTGAGACATCAACAGTTTCTTCAAATAAATTTCACATAGTGTTATTTCAAGTCTTCTCACTATATTGATATCCTAGATTGGGGTATGCCTCCACTGGTCAACACATTTCTTAAAATGTAAACTTCCAAACCAAACTCGGAAATTGACATGCAATTTGACTGTAGTATAGAACTGTCAGAAGCTCGCTGCCTGACTTATATAAATTATATTTCTACATAAGCTGAGAAACAATTAGGCATTTATGGCTTCTATGTTTCTATTGCCTTATAATGAAAATGTATCATCCTCTTTCCCCAAGGTCCCAATCAAATAAAATATTTTTTAGTCAAGCTTGCATCCATCCAGTTCTTACCTGATTTTTTTTTTATTAAATTAATCCAAATACAAAAGCATTTGATGAAATACAGCTCCAATTCCTATGAAAAAAATGAAAGAATATAGGGATAAAGAGAGCTTTCCTTAAAATAATAACTAGTTAAAATAAATCTAACGACAATAGGAAGCATTATTTGTAATAAAGAGAAGTTAGACACATTCCCAAGAAGATCTTGGTGCCCATTATCACTGCTATTATTAAACATTGTACTGGAAATGTTAGCTTTAGCAATAAGAAAAGAAAAAAGAAATTAAAGGAATTAGAATAATACCTTTATTATTTAATAAAGAAATAAAACTATCACTTTGCAGATGATAGCATGATATGCCTAGAAAATTAAAAAAAAAAAAAGATCCAAAAACCTAATGAAAACAATTAACACTTTTAGCAAAGTTGCAGGATATAAAATAAACCCATACAAATCATCAGAATTTCTATATATTATTGACAAAGTTCAGCAGCAAGAGATGTAAAGAGAAACTCCATTTAAAATAACTGTAGACATAAAAAATATTTGGATGTCTACCTGCTAAGACAAATCCAGGAACCATATAAGCACAATTACAAAACACTTCTCACACAAATAAAGTCAACTCTAACCAAATGGAAAAATATCAAATGCTCATGGGTAGGTTGAGTAATGTAATAAAAATGACAATTCTACCTAAATTGGTCTACTTATTCAGGGCCATATCAATCAAACTGCCAAAAACTTCATAGAATTAGAAAAAGTAAAAACAAAATTCATCTGGAAGAACAAAAGGTCAAGAACATCAAGAGGGGGGCAGCGATAGTAATGCATTATTTCATAAACTCCCAAACTTTAGCTTCTGGGATAAAAAACTTACTATTTCACAAAAATTTCTGGGAAGACTAGAAAATAATATGTAAGAAACTTGGCATAGACCTACATTTCACACTCCATATCAAAATAAGGTCAAAATGGACATATGATTTGGGCATAAAGTTTGATACCATAAGCAAATTAGGAAAACAAAGGATAATTGATCTATAAGATCTCCGGAGAAGGGAGGAATTTGTGACCAAAGAACGATTAGAGAACATTATGAAAAAAATGGACAACTTTGGTTAAATTTAATTTAAAAGATTTTGCATAAACAAAACCAACAGAAATAAGATTGAAAGGAATGTACAAAACTGGGGGAATTTTTTTTTTTTTTACAACCAATGTTTCTGATAAAGGCCTCATTTCTAAAATATATAAAGAACTGCATCAAATTTTTAAGAATGCTAGTCATTCTCCAATTGATAAAGTCAAAGATATAATTTTTTAATGATAAAATTACTACCTATGAAAAATATGATCTAAATCACTAATAATTAGAGAAATGCAAATTAAAGCAACTCTGAAGTACCATTTCACATGTCTCATATTGGCTAAGATGACAGAAAAAGATAATGATAAATTTTGGAGTGGATGTAGGAAAACTGAGACACTAATGCTTTGTTGGTAGAGTTGTGAAATGATCCAACCATTCTGAAGAGCAATGTGGAATTATGCCCAAAGAGATATTAAAGTGTGCATAAATTTTAACTCAGCAGTGCTACTACTGAGTTTATATCTTAAGGTAATCATAAAGGAGGGAAAAGGACCCACATGTGCAAAAATGTTTGTAGCATCTCTTTTTTTGTGGTTGCAAAAAACTGGAAAATAAGTGGATATCCATCAATTGGGGAATGATTGTATAACATATGGCATGTGAAGGTAATGCAATATTATTATTCTATGAAAATGATGAACAAGTTGATTTTAGAAAGCCATGAAAAGATTTACATGAACTGATGATGAAAAAACAAACAAACAAACAGAACCAGGAATACATTGTACACATAACAGTAAAAATGTGTGATGATCAGTTATGAAAGACTTGTTTCTTCTTAGTGGTTCACTGATGCAAGGCAATCCCAATAGAATAGATAGAAAATGCCATCTTTATCCAGAAAAAAAGAACTATGAAAATGGAATGTAAATCAGCACATGCTGAGTTAACTTCTCTTTTTTTATTTGTTTGTTTGTTTGTTTTTGTTGTTTTTTTTTTCTCTCCCATGGTTTTTCCTTTTTGCTCTGATTTTTCTCTTCCAACATGATGCACAAAGCAATACGTATTAAAATAAAATTTAAAAAGGAAAAAAACAAATAGTCATGCAAAAATAAATAAAATACTTGTAAGATTACAGAAATATACCAAAAAGTTTACATACTGATTGGTGAATTTATATCAGGAATTTGGAGCTGTTTCAATTAAAAAACAAACAAACAAACAAAAACAAATCTAAGCTTAATTTATCACAATAACAACAAAAAACAAATAATTATATATATGGCTAGAGAAAATTATTTTTGACAAAATACAACCATTTCTGTTTAAAAATAAAATCTTTTGGAAAAAAACAGGAATAACTAGAACATTCCTTAAAATGATTCCCCATTTTCTACAATGGGGAAGAACCTAAATGCCTTTCCAGTGGGTTGTGGGTGAATCAAAGATATTCATTATTAAATCACTATTCAATAGTGTATTAAAATGATATCTACACCATTAGAATGATACCTATGCCTATAAGACATGAAAAAAGAAAAAAAAATAAATTGAAGGAATAAACAGTCAGTAAGGAAATAAAGTTATCATTTTGTACAGATGGTAAAGTATTTTACTTAGCGAATGAATCCCAGAGAATTAGCTAGAGAGAGAAGATATAATATGCAATTTCATTAAAGTTATAAGATTAAAAAAAACATACAGAAATCATAGTATATATGTATGTGTATATATACATATAGATGTAAATATCTTTATGTATCTATGTATATGCATTTTGAATCTATTTATGTCTATATGCAAATACATATGTTTATGTGTGTATATATACATGTGTATATATGTATGGGCTTACGTACCAACCAAATACAATAACCAACAAAATACAATAAGAAGAGATAGAGAAATTCCCTTTAAAATAACCAAAGACAGAACAGAGGCAAAAATACATATGTTTATGTGTATATATGTATGAGCACACACCCATATATACATATATAAAACTAACAAAATACAGTAAGAAGAGATAGTAAAATTCCATTTAAAATAGCTAAAGACAGAAGAGAGGCTAAAGACAAATAGCAGAATAAAGGCAGGAATTCACCTGAGCTCTCCCCCAAATGCTTCCAAGTACCTTTAAATAATGGTTCAAGTAGAAGAATGCACAAAAAAAAAAAAAAATATGGCATGGAAAAATTTTCCAGCCAAGTACAGCAGGAAAGATTTATCATGCCTAGGTGAAAGTGTAGTTCCCACCAGCACACACCATGTCAACCTTTACCAGGCCTCAGCAAACAGGAATAGGCCTTGGGAGCCTCTGAATCACCAGCATCATTGACAGATTTCAGAGCTCTCCCAGCAAAGATGGTAAAGGAATCAGAAGAAGATAACAGATATCTCTTTGAAATGGGACTCTGTTGTTTTGCCCACATTCAAATCTGGGTTGCAATCCTGGTGGCAGGAGGAACATGGAGAGGAAGAATACTAATACACCAGAGATTGTAGCCACTGTGGAGCGTGGATTCTTCTCATAGTTCCAGAGCAAAAAAAAAGAGCACTTGAGATTCTTCAAAGATCAGAGCACAGAGGAGAGTAGGAAACACATGTATCCTTAGGTCATACTTCCTTTGAATAACTGAATTCTTAGAGATTCCTAGAAGATCTCTGAAAATAGCTGCACAAAACATGTAAATCATGGGAAAGTGCACATCCATCCTAAAAGCAGAGCCCTACTTTCACAGAGTTAAAAATCAAATAATAGACTGGGAAAATGAGCAAACAAGAGAAAAAAAATTTTGAACATAGAAACATATTATGGTGACAAGGAATATCAAAACACACACTCAGAAGAAAACAAAATCAAAGCTCCTACATCCAAAGCCTTGAAGAAAAATATTAATTAGTCAGAGATCATTGAAGAACTCAAAAGGGATTTTGAAAATCATGTAAGAGAGGTAGAGGATAAAATGAGAAGAGAAGTGAGAGTGATGCAAGAAAATCAGGAAAAAACTATTCAACAGCTTGGTAAGGGAAAACAAAAAAAAAAAATGACTTAGAAAACAACACCTTAAAATACAGACAAGGTCAAATGGTAAAGAAAGTCCAAAAAAATCAATAAGGACAAGAATGCCTTAAAAGCAGAACTGACCAAATGCAAAGATAAGCACAGAAAATAAAATCGTTGAAGGAAAAAATAAAACTCCTTAAAGAATAGAAGTGGCTAGGGATGGGGAGAGTATAGAGGGGAATCCACTAAAACAACTCTTTTAAAAATAGAGTTTAACAAATGGAAAAGGAAGTACAAAATCTCACTGAAGAAAATGATTCCTTTAAAATTAGAATTGAGCAAATGGAGGGCTCAAGAAAAAATAAATAAAACAAAATCAAAGAATAAAAATAAGACATTATGAAATATCTCATTTGAAAAACATGAGAGAGGAATGTAGTAGGAGAAAGAGAAAGGGAGAAGTGAAGTGGGGTAAATTATACATCAAAGAGGCAAGAAAAAGCTTCTAAAGTGGAAGGAAGAAAGACGAGGGAAGGAGTAGTGAATGAACTTTAGTTTCATCAGAATTGATTCAAAAAGAGAATGATATACACAATAAATTGGGTATTAAAAACTATCTTACCCTAAAGGAAAATAGGAGGAAAAGGAGATATGTGAATCGGAGATAGTAATAGAAGAAAGAGAAGCCTGGGGAATGTGATAGTCATAAGCAGAACATTTTTAGAAGAGACAAAGTGAAGGGCAAGAGAGAATAGAATAAACAGTTGGAAAATACAGTTAGCAAGAGTTATTGTGAGGAAAAAATGAAGCAAGAATCTCTAATATAGACCTCATTTTTCAAACATCTAGAGAATTGAATCAAATTTATAAAAAAAATATAAGCCATTCTTCCAACTGATAAATGATCAAAATATATGAACAGTTTTCAGATGAAATAATCAATGCTATCTAGATTTATGAAAAATGCTCTAACTTACTCTTGAAATGCAAATGAAAGCAATTTTCAAGTACTACTATATAACTAAGGAAAATGACAAATGCTGGAGGGATATGGAGGAAATGAGACATTAATGCATTGTTGGTGGAGTTGTGAACTGATTGAACTGTGGAGCAATTAGGAACTCTGACTAAAGGCTATAAAACCATGAACACCCTTTGAGCTAGTAAAGACACTACTGAATCTATACCCAAAAGAGACTTTTTTTATTTTTTTAAGGAAAGGAACATATATGTATAAAAAATATTTGTAACATCACTTTCTTAGGGGAAACAATTGGAAATTGAGGGGAAAGTCCATAAATTGGGAAATAGTTGAATAAATTATGGCATGTCATAATGCAATACTATTAGAATGTTCAGAATGTTCTTGGAAAAGCCTGGAAAGACTTCCATGAGCTGATGCAAAATGAAATATTCTATGTACAAAGTAACACCAATATTGTAAAGTGATTAGTTGTGAATGACATAACTACTGTCAAACTACAACCATTCAAGACAAATCTGAAAGACTTATGATGAAAAATGCTATCCATACCCAGAGAACAAACTGATAAACTGATGGTGTCTGAATATAGATTGAAGCACACTTTTTCCTTTTTTTTTTTTTTTTTTTTTTACTTTCTTCATTTTTCTTGAAGATGTGTGTGTCCTATGTTTTCTTTTACAACATAACTTATGGAAATATTTTGTAATATTGTCTAAATATTAAAAATATAAAAATGTTTTTAAATTATTTTCACATTATCTGTGGGAAGACAAAATAATAATAAAATGAAATGAAATAACTATAGACATTTTTAAATGCTTGGGAATCTCTGAACCAACATTCATACAAAAAATATATATTAATAATATTACAAAATACAATATAAATCGAAACAGATCTAAAGAATAGAAGAACAATTATGCTAATTGTTCATGAGTGGGTAAGCCAATCTAATTAAAATGATATTATCTAAATTGATTTACTTGCTCAGTGTGATACCAATTGAGCTAACTTTTTAGAGTTAGGAAAAAATATATCTGGTGGGACAAAAGGTCAAGAATATCATGGAATGGGAAGAAAGAGGAGAAATTAGAATCTTATCTCGAAGTTAAAACTATCAACAAATTTGGTGCTGAGTTGGAAATAGAGTTAGATCAATAGAATGGTTTAGATGTATTATATATGTAAGCAAATAAATACAATAACAGTCTTTGATAAATGAATGCAGTGGAATACTATTGAGTTATATAGTAATAATTTAGGGGATTGTTTCAGGAAAACGTGGGAATTCTATGAACTGATATAAAGTGAAATGAGTAGAATGAGGAAAACAATTTATAGAGTAACAATATTGTGAAGATAATCTATCTTAAAAAACTTAGTAACTCTAATCAACACAATCATCAAACACAATAAAAAAAAAGGCTCATAATGAAATGCTCTATCCATCTCCAGAACAAAAACTAATGAATTCAGAGTGCAGATTGAAGCATATTTTCTTCTACTTTTTTTCTTTTTCTTGCTTTTTTTTTTTTTTTTTTTTTTTTTTTTGCGGGGAGGAGAGTGGAGAGAATTGATTATTGCAGAAATTAACCTTGCACAATTATACCTACTTGTAGTGGCTTTTATTATTTATTTATTTCCTTATCAATGGGTGGGGAAAAGAGAAGGAAGAGAATTTTGAACTAAAAATAAAATGTTTTTCATTTTTAAAAAGGTAAAAGAGCAAACTTAATTTTGTGGCAATTCAACATGTTTATTAAGCACTCACTCTATTCAGACCTCTTGTGGGTATACATACTGGGATATAAAATTTATTTAAAACAGTGTTTCATTTAGTCAAATAATTTTTTAAGTGTTGTACCTCCCCTAAAAAGTGTAAATGATAAAGTTTAATATATTTACATGCCTGGTTTTTCATTTAACATTAATTTCTACCTTGAGAGGAATTTAAAACCCACATACAATTCTTTCTTGCCTTCTTGGGTTTCTAATGGAATTGGTTGCTTCTAATTTCCATACCCCTTTCCTTCTCATCTATCTATTTCCTTCCTGACACCTCCAAAATGTATTTCAGGTCTTCAAAGTGTGAGCAAATTATGTTACACATATTTTTTCTGTTTCCATTTTATAATTAAACTCTAGTGGTTAATCAAAGGCAATCATATTTCAGCAGGAAGCCAGAACCGTCTCAATAGCGTGGAGAGAAGAAATCTGTGGTGCTGCCCAGCAGTGTGACTATGGTTATAAAATCACCCTGATAATCAGCAAATCCAGCAGGCAATCCTGTCTGCTGCCAGGGTGGTGCCAACAGAGAGGCCCATTAACTTAGCCACAGTGATAAATGGGGACCTAAGAAGTGTAGCCTTAGTTTTCATTCCTGAAATACTGCTAATGTTTCTCTTTGAAATTTCAGATTTGTACTCTATTCTAAACCAAAATTGAATGAAGAGACTCTCTTTTGGTACAGTGACATGGCAAATAGTAATGTTAAATGTCAATGATACAAATATCTCGAGTATGGAGCAATGAGTTTTTTTTTTTGTTTGTTTGTTTTTTTTAATTTAATTTTATTTAATAATAACTTTGTATTGACAGAATCCATGCCAGGATAATTTTTACACAGCATTATCCCTTGCAATCACGTATGTTTCGTTTTTTCCCCTCCTTCCCTCCCCCCCCCCAAGATGGCAAGCAGTCCTATATATGTTAAATATGTTGCAGTATATCCTACATACAATACATATTTGCAGAACCGAACAGTTCTCCCACTGCACAGGGAGAATTGGATTCAGAAGGTAAAAATAACTCAGGAAGAAAATAAAAAATCAAATAGTTCACATTCATTTCCCAGTATTCCTTCTTTGGGTGTAGCTGTTTCTGTCCATCATTTATCCAATGAAACTCAGTTAAGTCTCTTTGTCAGAGAAATCCACTTCCATCAGAATACATTCTCATACAATATCGTTGTCGAAGTGTATAATGATCTCCTGGTTCTGCTCATTTCACTTAGCATCAGTCCATGTAGGTCTCTCCAAGCCTCTCTGTATTCATCCTGCTGGTCATTCCTTACAGAGCAATAATATTCCATAACATTCATATACCACAATTTACCCAGCCATTCTCCAATTGATGGGCATCCATTCATTTTCCAGTTTCTAGCCACTACAAACAGGGCTGCTACAAACATTTTGGCACATACAGGTCCCTTTCCCTTTTTTAGTATCTCTTTGGGGTATAAGCCCAATAGAAACACTACTGGATCAAAGGGTATGCACAGTTTGATAACTTTTTGGGCATAATTCCAGATTGCTCTCCAGAATGGCTGGATTCGTTCACAACTCCACCAACAATGCGTCAGTGTCCCCGTTTTCCCGCATCCCCTCCAACATTCATCATTATTTTTTCCTGTCATCTTAGCCAATCTGACAGGTGTGTAGTGATATCTCAGAGTTGTCTTAATTTGCATTTCTCTGATCAATAGTGATTTGGAACACTCTTTCAGTGAGTGGTAATAGTTTCAATTTCTTCATCTGAAAATTGTCTGTTCATATCCTTTGACCATTTATCAATTGGAGAATGGCTTGATTTTTTATAAATTTGAGTCAGTTCTCTATATATTTTGGAAATGAGGCCTTTATCAGAACCTTTAATTGTAAAGATGTTTTCCCAGTTTGTTGCTTCCCTACTAATCTTGTTTGCATTCATTCTGTTTGTACAAAGGCTTTTTAATTTGATATAATCAAAATTTTCTACTTTGTGATCGGTAATGGTCTCTAGTTCATCTTTGGTCACAAATTTCTTTCTCCTCCACAAGTCTGAGAGATAAACTATCCTATGTTCCTCTAATTTATTTATAATCTTGTTCTTTATGCCTAGGTCATGGACCCATTTTGATCTTATCTTGATATGTGGTGTTAAGTGTGGGTCCTTGCCTAATTTCTGCCATACTAATTTCCAGTTATCCCAGCAGTTTTTATCAAATAATGAAATCTTATCCCAAAATTTAGAATCTTTGGGTTTGTCAAACACAAGATTGCTATAGTTGACTATTCTGTCTTGTGAACCTAACCTTTTCCACTGATCAACTAATCTATTTCTAAGCCAATACCAAATGGTTTTGGTGACTGCTGCTTTATAATATAATTTTAGATCAGGTACAGCTAGGCCACCTTCATTTGATTTTTTTTTTCATTAATTCCCTTGAGATTCTCGACTTTTTATTGTTCCATTTGAATTTTGTTGTTATTTTTTCTAAATCATTAAAATATTTTCTTGGAAGTCTGATTGGTATAGCACTAAATAAATAGATTAGTTTAGGGAGTATTGTCATCTTTATTATATTTGCTGGGCCTATCCAAGAGCATTTAATATTTTTCCAATTATTTAAGTCTGACTTTATTTGTGTGAAAACTTTTTTGTAATTTTGCTCATATAATTCCTGACTTTCCTTTGGTAGGTAGATTCCCAAATATTTTATGCTATCAACAGTTATTTTGAATGGAATTTCTTTTTGTATCTCTTGCTCTTGGATTTTGTTGGTGGTGTATAAGAATGCTGAGGATTTATGGGGATTTATTTTGTAGCCAGCTACTTTGCTAAAATTATGAATTATTTCTAATAGCTTTTTAGTAGAATCTCTGGGGTTTTCTAGGTATACCATCATATCATCTGCAAAGAGTGATAGTTTGGTTTCCTCATTGCCTACTCTAATTCCTTTAATCTCTTTCTCGACTCTTATTGCCGAGGCTAGTGTTTCTAATACAATATTGAATAATAATGGTGATAGTGGGCAGCCTTGTTTCACTCCAGATCTTACTGGGAAAGGTTCTAGTTTTTCCCCATTGCATATGATGCTTACTGAAGGTTTAAAATATATGCCCCTAACTATTTTAAGGAAAAGTCCTTTTATTCCTATGCTCTCAAGTGTTTTTATTAGGAATGGCAGTTGGATTTTATCAAATGCTTTTTCTGCATCTATTGAGATGATCATATGGTTTTTGTTTGGTTGGTTGTTGATATAGTCAATTATGTTAATAGTTTTCCTAATATTGAACCAGCCCTGCATTCCTGGTATAAATCCTACTTGGTCGTAGTGTATTATCCTGGGGATGATTTTCTGTAATCTTTTTGCTAATATTTTATTTAAGATTTTAGCATCAATATTCATTAGGGAGATTGGTCTATAATTTTCTTTCTCTGTTTTCAGCCTACCTGGTTTAGGTATCAGTACCATATCTGTGTCATAAAAGGAGTTTGGTAGGACTCCTTCAATCCCTACTTCTTCAAATAGTTTATTTAGCATTGGAGTAAATTGATCTTTAAATGTTTGATAGAATTCAGATGTAAATCCATCTGGTCCTGGGGTTTTTTTCTTAGGGAGTTGATTAATAGTTTGTTCTATTTCTTTTTCTGAGATAGGAGTATTTAGGATATTTACTTCTTCCTCTGTTAGTTTAGGCAAGTTATATTTTTGGAGGTATTCTTCTATTTCATTTAAGTTGTCGAATTTATTGGCGTAAAGTTGGGCAAAGTAACTCCTAATTATTGCTCTAATTTCCTCTTCGTTAGTGGTGAGTTCTCCCATTTCATTTTTAAGACTAACAATTTGATTTTCCTCTTTCCTTTTTTTAATCAGATTTACTAAGGGTTTGTCTATTTTGTTGGTTTTTTCATAGAACCAACTCTTAGTTTTATTAATTAATTCAATAGTTTTTTTACTTTCAATTTTATTGATCTCTCCTTTTATTTTTTGAATTTCAAGTTTAGTGTTTGATTGGGGGTTTTTAATTTGTTCCTTTTCTAGCATTTTTAGTTGCAAGCCCAATTCATTGACCTTCTCTTTCTCTATTTTATACAAATAGGCCTCTAGAGATATGAGATTTCCCCTTATTACCGCTTTGGCTGCATCCCATACATTTTGGTATGATGTCTCATTATTATCGTTTTCTTGGATGAAGTTATTAATTATGTCTATAATTTGCTGTTTCACCCAATCATTCTTTAGTATGAGATTATTTAGTTTCCAATTATTTTTTGGTCTACTTTCCTGTGGCTTTTTACTGAATGTAATTTTCAATGCATCATGGTCTGAAAAGGATGCATTCATTATTTCTGCCTTACTGCATTTGAGTTTGAGGTTTTTATGTCCTAATATATGGTCAATTTTTGTATAAGTTCCATGAACTGCTGAAAAGAAGGTATACTCCTTTCTGTCCCCATTACATTTTCTCCAGAGATCTATCATATCTAATTTTTCTAGTATTCTATTTATCTCTTTGACTTCTTTCTTATTTATTTTGTGGTTTGATTTATCTAATTCTGAGAGTGCAAGGTTGAGATCTCCCACTATTATAGTTTTACTGTCTATTTCTTCTTGCAGCTCTCTTAATTTCTCTTTTAAGAATTTAGATGCTACACTACTTGGTGCATATATGTTTAATATAGATACTTCTTCATTATTCATTCTACCCTTTAGCAAGATATAGTGCCCTTCCTTATCTCTTTTGATTAGATCAATTTTTGCTTTAGCTTGATCTGAGATCAGGATGGCTACCCCTGCTTTTTTGGCTTCACCTGAAGCATAGTAGGTTTTGCTCCAACCTTTTACCTTTAACCTGCATGTATCACCCCGCTTCAGGTGTGTTTCCTGTATACAACATATTGTAGGATTCTGGCTTTTAATCCATTCTGCTAACTGCTTCCTCTTTATAGAGGAGTTTACCCCGTTCACATTTATGGTTAAAATGACCAATTCTGTATTACTTGCCATCTTGTTAACCCCGGTTTATGCTTTTCTCCCTTCTTACTCCCTTACCCCCCTTCCCAGTATTAAGCTTGTGAGCACCACTTGCTTCTCACAGCCCTCCCTTTTTTTAGTATCCCTCCCCCCCACTTAGAGTTCCCACTCCAACTTGCCCCTTTCCCTCCCAGTTACCGTATTCCCTTCCACTTAGCTTATTTCTTCCTTTTTCACTTTTCCCTTCTTACTTTTCAATGAGGTGGGGGAAGTTTCACCATAGATTGAATATGTCTAAAATTCTTCTCTTAATGCCAATTCTGAAAGCAGTAAAATACTCACTATATTCATCCCTCTCCATTCTTTCTCTCAGATATACTAGGTTTTCTTTGCCTCTTCATGAAATGTTGTACCCCCACTTTCCCTTTTTTCTGGTACAATGTCCTTTCCACATCTAGTTTCTAGAACAAGGTATACATGTATTCTTTATACATCTTTATAGCCGAAATATAGTTCCCAAGATTAATCTTTACCTTTTTAGATTTCTCTTGAGTTCTGTGCTTGTAGATCAAATTTTTTGTTAAGTTCTGGCTTTTTCATCAGAAATAGATGAAATTCGCTTATTTCGTTGAATGTCCATCTTCTTCCCTGGAAAAAGATGCTCAATCTCGCTGGGTAAGTTATTTTTGGTTGCATACCAAGTTCCTTAGCCTTTCGGAATATCATATTCCAGGCCCTTCGATCCTTTAATGTGGATGCTGCCAGATCCTGGGTGATCCTTATTGTGGCTCCTTGATACTTGAATTGGGTTTTTCTAGCCGCTTGCAGTATTTTTTCCTTCGCCTGAGGGTTCTGGCATTTGGCCACTATATTCCTTGGTGTTTTGATTTTAGGATCCCTTTCAGTAGGGGATCGATGAATTCTTTCAATGTCTATTTTACCTTCTGTTTCTATGACTTCTGGGCAGTTCTCTTTGATAATTTCCTGGAAAATAGTGTCCAGGCTCTTTTTTTCATCATACTTTTCTGGAAGTCCGATGATTCTCAGGTTGTCTCTCCTGGATCTGTTTTCCAGGTCTGTTGTCTTCCCCAGAAGGTATTTCACATTCTTTTCCATTGTTTGATTTTTTTGGATTTGCTTGACTGATTCTTCTTGTCTCCTCGAGTCATTCAATTCCAATTGTTCGACCCTGATTTTCAGTGAGGTATTTTCTTCACTCACTTTTTTAAGATCTTTTTCTAATTGTCCAATTGAGTTCTTTTGTTCTGTGGAATTTTTTTCCATTTCGCCAATTTTGTTTTCCAGTTCACCAATCCTATTTTTCAAGGATTTGGTTTCTTTATCCACTCTCTCTTTAACTGACTTCTCCAGGCTCTTTTGCCAAGCCTCCCTCTCCTTTTGCAGAGCCTCCCTCTCCTTTTGCAAAGCCTCCTTCTCCTTTTGCCAAGCCTCCTTCCCCTTTTGCAGAGCCTCCCTCTCCTTTTCCCATTTTTCTTCTAGCTCCCTTGTGAGAGCCTTTTTAATTTCCTCCATGAGATTCATCTGTGCTGAGGAACATATGATCTCCTCCTTTGGGGATTCACCTGGGGACTGTTTGTTTTTAGTCTCCTCAGGATTTGGAGTCTGCTCTTTATCTGTATAAAAGCTGTCCAGGGTTAAATTCTTTTTCAGTTTCTTGCTCATTCTGTCTATTTATCAAAGACAAACTATCAAAGAAACAGAAGGGAAAAAACCCCTTGAATGGAGGCTGCTTTCTTTGGGGGAGGGGCAGGGTATTCGTGAGGCACGGGTCCTACTGTGCTATGGCGCCTGCGCGCTGAGATCCAAGCGGGCTGAGACGCTGTGGGGGAGGGGTGGCCAGGTCCCGAGAGACTCCAGCTGTTTGGGGTTGTATTCTTCACCCCCAGTGTTTTTAGCTTCTCTGCTGGGCTGCTGACTCGCTGCCGGAGCAAATTATCTAATCCTGTAGCAAAGCTCTCCCCGCAGAGATAGCTGCGATCACGCCCCACCCCCTCTCCGCTCTACCAGGTTCTGAGCTGCTATCTGTGCTCTCGCTGCAGCTGCTGCCCGCAGACTGCTTCCAAATACCGTCCCCGCCCTCTCGCAAAAACAGATCTTTCTTGACAAGTCTCAAGGATGTTTTCTCTTGGTAAGTAATTGTATTTTTTTTTTCAGTCGAGCATTAATTCAGAGGCATGAAATGAAATGAATAGTGAGAGAAAAACACGGAGGTTACACAGCAGTGTATTTCCTCTCCGCCATCTTGGCCGCTATCTCAAGCAATGAGTTGTTAAGATTCACAACCCTATGAAAAACAAATTCTGCATTCAGTCTCAAGGGAATTTCTTTTCTTTGTTCATGGAGAAAAACAGTTTTTTTTTCTTGTATCATTTTGCCTTTAAGGCTCAACTCTAGTGTTACCATCCCAATGAAGGCTACTTTGATGCCTCCTCTCAATTGTTAGTGCTCATTCCTCCCTTAATTGTCCTTGCATTGTGAATATTTTTGTGAATGTTGTATTAACTTTTCATCCCTACCCAAGCAGAATGTGTGTGTGTGTGTGTGTGTGTGTGTGTGTGTGTGTGTGTGTGTATTTAGTGATGGAATTATTTGGCTTTGTATCCCAGTGCCTTATACATTGTGGAAATAAATGAAACATAATCCCTTCTCCAAGATACTTAAATAGGTATTTAAGCTTTACATGAAGATTCCTAATAAGAGGAACCATCCTAACTCCCAAAGCAACTCATTCACTTTTGTAAATCTTGAGTTGTATATAGAAATTAAATCTGCCTCTCTCTAATTCCCGTCTGTGGTTCTTAGCTCTGCTCTCTGACAGTCTAATTCTTCAACTATTAGAAGAAAATTCACAAGTTCTACCTTTCTTTTCTCTCTCTTAGGCTATTTACCACCAATTCCTTTAACAAATTCTCATGTTGCATTGTCTCAATTTCCTTGAGCATCCCAGTATTCTTATTCTAAATGCTTTTCAACTTATTAATGTCATTCCTTTAAACAAAGAAAGGGAAGAAAAGAAAAGTCATGCCTATAATTAAACATTATGCTCTCAATGAAATCTGATCAGAGGAGAAAATACCAAAATTGTCACCTTTCTCATTTTAGACCTTATGCTTTTATTTCAATGAGACCTGAGACCTTCATTACATTTTGACTGCTATATTATACCTTTGATACATTAAGATTACAATTTGTTGAAATACTCAGAATTTTTTAAATGAATGTCTATCTAATCATGCTGTACATAAGAATTTGCTTATTAAAATCAATGTTCTTCAAGTTAAATTCTCACTGAAGTGAATGATATTAAGGAAGTCTTCATGAATGAAGTAGTGATTTTGAAGTGTGTGAATTATTTTTAATGGGAGGAGATTGAAAAAAAAATAACATTCAAGGTAGAGAAAAGAAAGCATATTAGAGAATGAGAAATGAGAGATTCAATTAATTGTCTAATACTCAAAGGTCAAGATGGTAGAGAAGCAAAAGAAAAAAAAAAAAAAACAGCCAACTTGCCCACCAAATCTTTTTCACAAAGAACTAGAAAATGTACCTTACCAAATTGTAAACAGGATATCAAAGAAAAATTCACAGTGAGTGATTTTTTTTTTATTCCAAGGCAATTTTTAGCAAGGCAGACAATGCTATCTAAAAATGGAGTCTGGCAAGGAATATTCCATGTATTGAGCCCACTGGACAGAAACTGAAAGCGAGCCAAAACTAGGTACCAGAGCAGGAAGAAATCTTAAAAGTTCCCTGAATTAACATGATTCAGGAACCTTTTTGGCCTCTTTGTAGTTTATTATCCAGTTATGGTCAGACAGCTGGGAGATATGGATATAGAGATGGTGGAAAGTAGTAGCTGCTTTGTATTAAACTAGGAGTGAGTTTGGAAGATAATAGTAGCTGTGCAGTCCTGATTCAATCCTTGAACTCAGTGTGGAAACTTCCAATGGAATAACAAAGATAGGAGTCCCATCCCAAAGGAGAATTCTAGTTCAGTCCCTCTGAACCTTGCTTAGAAATATATTAGAAATATGCTTAGAAAACTCTGTGTTTGAACTCCCAACTGGAGACAAGCCAAAAAAAATCCATATTTCACTCGGAAACTTCCAGATCTCAGACCAAGAAGCCAGTAAATAGACTTTACCCTGGATCATGTCATTTTAGAAGAACTGAAAACTTGCAGAGCCTCACAGAGAGAGCTTTGAAAGTTCAGGGAAAACATTCTCCTCACCTACTAACATAAAGTCCAAAGTCTAGAAGTAATCTGGGGGGGGGGGTAATTTTGCCATAAAGACTTATTATTGGGACAGCAAAGTTCAAAACATAAAAAAGAAATAATGAGAATATCTATAAACAAAGCCTCCAAGAAAAATGCAGCTTGGACACATGTTCAACCAAAATTGCTTGAAGGACTAAAGGAAAACTTGTTAAAAATAGCTTAAAATGATTTTAATACCATTTGAGAATAGTAAAGAGACAAAAAATAAAATAAAATAAATGAGAGCTAAGGAAAAAAATATGAAAAGAAAATTAACGGCTTGGGATAAAATTAACAAAACTTTACCCAAGAAAATAAATCCCTGAAAATTAGGGCTGATGAAATAGAAACTAATTACTCCATGAGATAGTAGGAAATTAGAAGGAGAGGAATGTGAGGGATCTCATAGCACAACCACAGACCTGGAAAGAAGACTGAAGAAAGATAATTAAAGAATTATATTTGGCTACATCAAAGCCATAGCTAAAACAAGTGTTAACATATTAAATTTCAAGATATCCTAAATGACAATTTCCTGGATCTCTTAGAAATAAAATGCAAAGTAGAATTAAAAGGAATTTATTTGTCTACTTCCTGAAAGAAACCCCAACATGACAATTGTCAGAAATATCAACACCAAAATCTAGAGTATTACACATCAAAGATAAATTTTGCAATCAGTCAGATAGAAAGAAATCATTTATTAAAGACTCACAGTCAGGTCCACAAGTAATTTGTCAACTACCCTATTGGGAATGGAGAGCTTGACATATGATATTTCAAATGACAAAAGATCTGAGCAAACAAGAATGTTTTAACCAGAACATCTGATATAATATACAAGGAAGTAGAGGTGGGGAGAGGGAGAGGTGAAAAAAGGGACCTTTAATTAAATAGAGGATTGCCAAGCCTCCCAGATGTTGAGTACAAAATTTGACATATAAAACATTTAATACTGTTTTCGAAAATTTGGTCCTAAGTGTGATTTAAAATTCATCTAATCCCACTTTCTCATTCTGCAGATCAGTAAAATGAGTTCCAGAAAAGGTATTTATATTTAACAAGGTCACATTGAGTACAATCAGAATTTGAACCCAGATAATATGGCTCTAGATTTAATATTTCTTCAATTAGAACATGCAACCAATTATAATATTGTATATCTATTAATATATGTGACAATTAATTTTTCTTTAAGATTAATTTACCAGTGGATATCCAATCATTAGAGAATATTATATCAACAAAAGCATTCATTTACAATTGTTCATAAAAGAACAATAAACCATGTGGAAGAAAGGAGAAAGTAATGGCTTGTTCAACTTTGATATAGTGGATTTCTCAGAATTGGACTTTTGCTTCACCAGCGAGATTTCATCAAATTTCAACAGATTTTGACTTCAGTACATACCACAACTAGGTCATTTACTACACAGGAACTACTAATCTAATGACACAATATTTTTTTTCTAGCTGGGTTTTGCTGCAATTAGTGGTAGCAGACAGGATAAAATATCTTCCTAAAATTCTCTGGAAACTCCAAACCATGAAACAGAAACATGAATTTTAGTAGCTATTTTCTTAAAAGTAAACAAAAAAGTCTTTATTTAAGTGAAAGTGACAAAATGATAAACAAGTACATTAAAAATAATATTTTATAAGTGATATAGCTTGTTGGAAAAGAAAAGAAAGAAAGAAGGAGGAGAAAGAGAAGGGAAAGAAAGGAAAGAAGGGAAGGAAGGGGAAGAAAAAAGGAAAGAAGAAAAAGGAAAGAAAGAAAGAAAGGTTAAGAAGGGAGGGAAGGAGGAAGGAAAAAAGGAAAGAAAAAAGAATGAAAGGGAGGTTAAGAAGGGAGGGAAGAAGAAAAAAGGAAGGAAAGAAGGAAGAAAGGAAGGAAGAAAGGAATGAGGGAAGGAAGGAAGGAAGGAAGGAAGGAAGGAAGGAAGGAAGGAAGGAAGGAAGGAAGGAAGAAGGAAGGAAAAAGGGAGGGAGAACCAGATAAGAGAAAGAAGAAAAGAAGAAAGGGGAAAATAGTTCTTATATGGAAAAATATAATCATCTTATTCCCTCCTAAATCCAAGATAGAAAAGGGAAAAAAAAGTTTTTCTTTTTCAAGAAAAACAACTAGCTACGAAAATTTCAATCAAAACCCTATAAATAGTGAGTTTCTCTTTTACTTTTTAGTTGTATGAACAAAGGTACGTCACTTAAGCTCTCTGATTTTGTTTCCCTCTTCTATAAAATGCAAACAATAATTCCAGCAGTATCTATATCTCTGGTAAATGAGATTATATAGGTAAATAGCTTTGCCAACTTAAGGTGCTATAGGAATATTTCTTCATCTTATTCCCTCCTTCCTCAAAAATGTACTTTTATCAGTGTAGACAACCTTTTTTCCAATGCAGATCACAAACTCTGAAGAAGTTAATGTCTTCAATAGTTGATGTAGCTAAACATGTCATCATATAGTTTAATTTTGACTTTTTCTGATCTTAGACTGACTGGCCCTCAACCGATAAACATTTTTCACTGTGCTATAACTCTGCTAAATTTTCCTTTGATATGCCAAGCTAATTCATAGTTAACACTGCATTCTTGAAAGCAGGGGCAACAGAGAACAAACTCTGACAGTCCTAATAAGCTATAAAGGTATTGAATAGAAAAAGAGTGATTATTTTTAGTTAGCTAAAATAAAATTACAGCACAATATATTGTCCTCAACCTTGCTGAATTTTTTCATCAATATAACTAGCTAGTTTTCCTAAGCCATAATATATGGAGGATGCAAATTTTGCATCTCCGAGTGCCAGGGACTCTTTTAGATGGAACACCAAGCCCAGTCTCTGCCTGCCCATAGCCATTTATGCTACTTTTCAGACATATTTAGGGATTTGGAAGGATTTCCTGACTTGATTACAAGGAGTAGGAGTGAGGTAGAGGAAACCTGTTCATTCAGCCTCTAGGGAAGAAGCCAAGTAACTAAATCAAGGTTCTTGGAAGAGGAATCAGTGAATTGTATCCTTGTGACCTAAATGTCTTCAACTATTTGCTGGGATAAAGATCAGAGCAGACCACTACTTTGTCTTTAAGTGATTTCAAATGCCCTGCTGGGACAGGTGATTAAATTCATTAGAAGTTTGTTTGGTTCATTTTCTCCAGCAATCCCTTTTAATCTTTTTGCTTGTCCTTTTGAATTGTTTAATGTAGGCCTAGATCACTTTCATGTAGAGGGCCCAGTGTGAGAGCTTAATGAGCTAATTATAATGATACTGACAGTAAGACTTGGGTGTTGGAACTAGATACCCAGGTTATAATTAAGATAACATACTACATGCTGTGTTTATCCCGTAACACAAAATGAAACCCAAAAACCCTAAGAAAATTTGCATTAAGGATATAACAAAAAAAAATTCAGGTTTTCCCCTGAATATCACAATGGCTATTAGAAGACCAAAGTTAAATAGTTAAATAATATAAAGAATAAAGTACTGGGCATGAAATCAGGAAGATTCATCTTTTTGATATAAAATATAACCTTAGATACTTATTAAGTTATATGAACCTGGGTAAGTCATTTAATTGTGTTTGCCTCAGTTCCATTATTTGTAAAAAATGAGCTGAAGAAAGAAATGGCAAACAGCTCCAGTATTTTTGCCAAGAAAACCCTCAAGGGCATCATGAAGTGTTAGGTGTGACTGTAATGATTAATCAATAACATTGGAAGATCACAAACAAGAAATCTTGGGGACTGTTTCCTGACTCAACATTATGAGCAAGAAAGATGAAATCAAATACAGTTTCATATCTTATTTGCTATACACATAAACATATCCTCAATCACAATCCTACATGTAAGGATTATGTCAATACATTTTAAATCCCAAAATGTTTTATGGTTAAATATTTTTGGTGGTGCAGTGGATTATTATCTAAAACTAAAATAATGCCTTTTCAGACAGTAATCCTCCACAAAGGTTTCTTGAGTGATATAAATAAAGTCAAAAGAAGAGTAAGCCATGTGAGATCTTTGAGGGAAATATTTGACAAGAAAAGGAATTGAAATAGCTAAAAATTAATTTTCCAATTCATAGAAAAAGTCAGTTAAATATTTCTCTCCACAATTCTAACTGATTGAAATTCCACCAAAATTATGTAGCATTCGCAAAATTTTTCAGTAATTTACATTTTATGTGAATCAAAGATAAAAGAATAGAACTGGTAAGTGAGTGGATAAATGGCAGATGATAGAAATTTGAATGTTTTCAGTTTGGAGGGAATATGCTTCTGAGAGGATTAAGAATACAGAGAATGGTGAATACCAACACCTTTAATTTAATTATTTTGTCTCCAATTTTCAATACCTCCTCTCCAACATTGCCATCCACTTCCCAGGGTATATTTAACCCATTTTCCTCCAACAACTCAATATATATTTTATCTTAAAAAAAAAAAAAAGGTTGGAATTTCTTCTTTGGAGGGGAAGAAGGTGGAATTACTTTCACAAAACAATGCTGTTGCATTTTTCAATTAAAGGGAACCAAAATTGTAGAGAATTTGCTCATTAACAAATATGTTCATGATCTGTACCTACAGGGAAAGAGCATGGCAAGTATAATTTCACAGTGTACCTATCTTACTGAATGGATTATCTTTTTTATTTATTTATTTATTTTTAAAATTTTACTTTTTATTGACAGAGCCCATGCCTGGGTAATTTTTTTACAACATTATCCCTTGCACTAATTTCTGTTCTGACTTTTCCTCTCCCTCCCTTCCCCCCTCCCCCAGATGGCAAGCAGTCTTATATAAGTTAAATATGTCACAGTGTATCCTAGAAACAATATATGTGTGCAGAACCGAACAGTTCTTTTGTTGCACAGAAGAATTGGATTCAGAAGGTAAAAATAACCTGGGAAGAAAAACAAAAATGCAAGCAGTTTAAATTCATTTCCCAGTGCTCTTTCTTTGGGTGTAGCTGCTTCTGTCCATCCTTGATCAATTGAAACTGAGTTAGATCTCTTTGTCAAAGAAATCCACTTTCATCAGAATATATCCTCATACAATATCATTGTTGAGGTATATAACGATCTCCTGGTTCTGCTCATTTCATTTAGTATCAGTTCATGTAAGTCTCACCAATCCTCTCTGTACTGAATGGATTATCTAATGGATTCATGTATAAAAGCATTTAGGTCTTTCAAATGTGCAGAACTGGGGTAGTGGAAAGCTGAGGATTCAATTTTATGATGGAATTGGAGAGAAACTACAAAGAAACAGTTGAGAAGAAGAAAAATTAAAGAAGGCCTACAAATATTCATAAAGAAGATAGATATTAGGATATAATATCCAGTGGATGAGTCATTCATCAAATCAAAACTAATGTTTTAACAGATAGAATATTTTCATTAAGTAATAAAAATCTTCTCCCCAGGGAAGGAAGAAAAAAGTGAGCCCATTTTTATCTTGCAAAGTCCTATGAGAAAGGCTGCTACTATCAAAATCAAATACTTCTAATTTAGCTACTCTAAAAAAGAATCAAAATATCCAAAGCTGTATTTTATTACTGTGAATGCATTTTTTTCTTCCTTTGAAATTATTTTCACTTTCTAAAACAATAGCATTGTATGAGCCCCGTGGAAATCCTTTAAGAATGTTCTGTTATTATTAAGCATTGACTATAATTAATATCAATTAGATTCTATTAAGTTTAATAGGTTTTGAGTTATTGGGTGTAATTCAATTTCAATAAATTTCAATTAAGTCCAATTTGTTTCCATTACTTTTTTATTAATTCCAGTCACTATCAATTATCTTCAATTAATTTAATTTACTTGCAATATATTCTCAGGTAATTTTCCATTACTTTCAATTAGTTTCTATTTGTTTCAATTGGTTCTCTTGGCTGCTAACTGATTTCATAAAAACAAATGTCCTGCTATAATACAGGTCTGCAGCTACAAGACAGTCATGCAAACTAATTAGCTCTTCATTCTAATCCACAATATCATGAAGAGGTCAAAACTGCCACTATTACAAAATCTAACAAACCCTAATGCTGTGTTATTGAGACTGTTTTTCTTGCATTCCATCATCACTATCCTTTGTAAGTCAAATGAACCAACTAGCACTAATTATGTAAAACCACTCAAAAATAAGAAATGGAAGAATTATCCCTGCTCAATCATAGATCATTCATTGACTAACTCATCTCTATGCTGTGTAGTATACAAAAGCAGGAGAAGGTATAGCCTCTTGTGACAATCTATTTGAGCAAATAAAAGGAACCCAAGAAACACAGAAAATGATAACCTACTAAAGTTATCACTTTTCTTCCTTTTGGTTTAAATTGTTTGATCTCAAAAACAAATGATATGGTATTGGGGAACAGAGAGATAATTGGGATGGTCAGGAAAAGCTTACAGAGGAGGAAGGATTTTAGTTGCTTCTTCAGTGATATATCCCATTTTGATTAGAGCTATAACATATAACTTAATATAATATAAAATATAATATAATAGAGATAGAGATAGAATAGAAAATAACAGATGAAAAGGATTAAAGGCCAGTGAAAAATGCATACATATTAACCATATGGAAAAGGCAATAATGTTGAAAATAATTGTTTCAGTTGTGGCTAACTCTTCATGACCAAATCTGGGTTTTCTCAGCAAAGATGTTTTAGTAGTTTGTTATTTGTTTCTCCAAACCTTAAATGTTTGAACAGGAAGGGGTTTTAGTGGTCATTTAATCCACCATGATTCAGAGAGGTTAAGTGAATCGTTCATTGTCACACAATTAACAAGTACCAAACCTAAGTTTCAAACAAGGATTTCCAGGACTGTTTCAATTTTATTGAACTGAAATATAGATTTGACTTCTGTAAAATCATTATTTATTTATTTGTTTGTTTGTTTATTTTGTCAAATAGTGAACTATTTTTCCTAACATTTGGATATTTGGGTTTATCAAACACTAGATTATTGTGATTACTTATTGTTGGGTATTGTGTACCTGATTTATTCCACTAATCCACCACTCTGTTAGTACTAGATTTTTGACTAAATCTTTGAAATACATTTTGAAACCTAATATGGCTAAGTGATTTTTCTTCACTTTTTTTTCATTGATTCACTTGATATTGTTGACATTTTGTTCTTCCAGATGAGTGCTGCTATTTTTTCTAGCTTTATAAAATAACATTTGCTAGTTTAATTGGTGTGGTACTGAATAAATACATTAACTTAGTTAAAAATGTCATTTTTAGTACATTGGTTTAGCCTACATATAAGCAATTAATATTTTCCAGTTGTTTAGATCAGACAAAATTTATGTAAAAAAAGTATTTTGTAATTGAGTTCATATAAATTCTACATTTGTCTTGTCAGGTAGATTCTCAAGTACTTTATATTGTCTAAAGTTATTTTAATGGAATTACTTTTTCTATCTGTTTATGCTGGATTTTTTTTTTGGCAATTTGTAGAAATAGTGATGGTTTATATTTATTTTATGTAAAGAGCAGGAACTCAGAAAAAAATATACTTAAAACACAGTATGATTGATGTAATCTTATAACAAGATATTAACTCAGTGGAATTGATGAAATAATGGTTCCCTAATGAGATAATGGCTTATCCTTAGTATGATGAATTGATATAACTATAATAGAGTTTTTAAGAGGTCAGAGTCAGACTGAAGTGAAAAGACTGAGAAGTGCAGACTACTGACTGATGGATTGGCTGACTGGCTGACTGGAAGAGACAAGAGACTGTAGACTGGATGACTGGATGACTGACTAAAACTGCTGGCAAACTGGGAGATTGAAGGAGACAGTAAAGACTTTGCACTTTATTCCTGACTATTCTTGTGGTGATTATTATGTTGACACAAAGTTTGGGGGCCCAGTGTGGAGGACCTCTAGAAAGCTAGCCCAAACATTACATTTTGGCATTTGAGGTGAGGGTAAGGATTTACATTCAGCAGTTTGACTTACATGATCATGAGTTCAATGAGAAATCCCTGTGACCTGGAAATGGGGTCAGTACAAAAATAGACAAGCAGGAAACTTTGGTAAGGGCTAAACTAGTGTTTCAATTAAAACGGGACAAAGGCATACAAAAAAGGCTTCCCTAACCCAAGGGAAGTATGTCAAAAGCATAGTTAGATTAATAAAATGGCGAGGTTTGCTTGTAACCTGGGAGCAGATCACTGGACTCTTAGATACATTAGAATACACATCTCTTTTGTTCTCTAAGTAAGAAAAATAGAGCCAGATAAGTGGAAACTAATGGGAAAGCAACTAATTGAATATTACAACAACAATGGTCCTGATTTAATTCCTGAAGAAACATTCTATATATACAATATAATACAATTGGTTTTAAAGAATCCCATAAGTTCTAACAAGGCAGCTGAAAAGCATGGAGAATTGAACAAGAAAGGAGTTAAGTATACATTGATGAACTTAAAGGGTGTGATACTTCTCACGTTCACAGCTTAGTTACCACCGAGCAGGTACCATTAGGGCATTCACCATCTCTTGACCATCCTCCTTCAATTTCATCCTCATGAGTAGAGGGAGGAAGAGGAAGGGAGATGGCAATGACACTATCAGCAACATCCATACAGCAGTTTTGTCCACCCTCTATGACATGATTGCAAAGGCACTAATTAAAGCTAAAGAGATACATCTGATTTAAAAATAAAAGTATACCCTATGATTGAAGAGTTTGATTCTTCAGGTCAAGAAAAAAGAAAATACTCTTCATTTAATTTGGAAATTATCAAAGATCTGAAAAAGGATTGCACTCTTTATGGGTCTACATCTCTTATATTAAGATGTTATTAGAGAATTTGGCTTTTGAAGTTTTAACCCCTAATGATTGGAAATCTATAGTAAGGACATGTTTAGAAACTGGACAAAACTTGTTGCATTTTTCTGAGTATAATGAACTCCGTAGAATACATGCCCAATGAAATAGGCAACCTGGAGTTAATAGACGAGTCATCTTTGATCAACTAGCAGGTTTACATCTTTATGCAGACACTTTAGCACAGATTAATTACCTTTTGACTTTGACAGCATATGAACAAATTGCTTCTACTGCTATAAAAGCATGGGGCTTCCACCCAGGAAGACAAGATAGAGGGGAAGCCTTCACAAAAATAGTGCAGGGTACAAATCTACCCTTTGCTAATTTTCTAGGATATCTGCAGACAGCTATCATACAAACCATGGGTGAAAATAGAGCAACAGAAATTATGATAAGACAACTTGCTAGAGACAATGCTAATGAGGTTTGTAAGAGAATTATATACTAGGACTACACAAAGATTCTCTTTTAGATGAGATCATCTAAATCATTTGTGCCACAGTGGGCACAAATATCTTTTATACTCAGGCTATGACACAGACTTCTCAAGATCTAAACATGGAAAGATAGGGCCCCTCTTAGCAAGGATTTCCAAAGACACTCATCAATGCTTTTAAAGCAGTAAAATAGGGCATCTGAAAGCTCAATGTTGTCATAGAAGGCAGGGTGCAAAACGTCCAAAATGCAACCGAGGCTTCCATTGGACATCAGAATGTAGATTGACTCAGGGAAATGGGAAAGCAGGGCTCAGCTCCAGAGTCCCAGGCAAAAACCACTTGGAGCATGATGGCAGCCTATATTACACCCAGAAAGTCTTTAGGAGTTCACTACTTAGATATACTCAATCAGCCAAGAAGCAATCTGATGGGAGAAGGGGATTGCAATTCTGGAGAATAGAGTTGTATGTAGCTGAGACTACTGAAATATCCCCTGAAGTGTTGAAATCTATCCCTGTCTGGCCTTTAGATCCCTTGTCTCCATGCATAGAAGGTTTTATCATTTCACCTACTGAGAGAGCTTACAAAACAGTGTTCATCCATACATTGATTTGGAAAATTGGGAAATGGGTAGCTAATATCCCAGTCACTAATACATGTAGGCAATGTGTGACTTATCACCCAAGAGAAATAGTAGCATCAGACTCCTATAGGCAATTTAGTGATATATACCTAATCTTTGACTCCAAAAACAGAATCCAGGAATATTCTGGACTGCAGCTGTTACAGCTGACCATCCAATGCTCACTATCTATGTAAATGAAATACCATTGGAAGGGTTTGTACATACAGGTGCAGATCATACAGTCACTAGAGGTGCCAATTGGCCCAGTCACTGCCCAAAGATTAAGGTAGACTCCTGTATGTCTGACATAGCAGCTGAAGTTAGTGCTACCCTTTGAGATGGACATTTGAAGGTGAAACAAGAGTTTTTACTCTTTTTGCAGTTGAAAAAATCTCCATCAATCTGTGGGGAAGAGACATATTGCAACAATTAGGATGACAAATATGTACTTCAGCTTTTTAGGTAGGGCTGCTGTTGAAGGCTTGCCTACACTCTCATCTGTTCCCATTCAATGGAAAACCGATATACCAGTGTGGGTAGAACAGTGACCCTTAGTGGTGATAAAATTCAGGCTTTATTAGATATAGTACAGAAGCAACTTGACCCTGAACATTTACAACCTTCTCTAAATTCTTGGAATTCCCTTGTATTTGTTGTAAAAAAAAAAAAAAAAAAAAAAAAAAGAAATCTGGAAAATGAGGAATGTTTGACTGATTTAAGAAAAATAAGTGAACAAATGGATGTAAAGGGTTGAAATGCTGAAAAAAGTGTGCTTGAATCAAACAACTAAACACTTAAGGCTAATTAGCTATTCAATATAAGACAATGGTTCTATTAGCATATGTTTGGAAGAATGGCTTTTCTCACTGTTTGGTGCTGGTTCAATGTTTGGGGTTAAGATAATCATAGGCAAGGATTAGAGGGGGGGTGCAAGAGCCCAGAGACTCATTTGGCAGCAGGACAAGGAGGAAAAAGGTAGAGATTCTAGACTCCAGAATTGAGAAGAGATTTTTGGCAAATCTCCTGGCAGTTTGCCTTTTTCTCCCCCTAAAGACCTAGGACTTTTATTTGTCCTGACTCTGGCTGATCCTGAGGCCTCCCGGGAGCTAGCCTGGACTTAACATTTTGACACCCAATGTGGACTAAAAACCCTAATTTCACTGAAGAAGTCCCATGAACCAGGAAATAGGGTGAGTATTTTAATAGGCAAACAGGGAACTTACTTTGTTAAGAGCTATATTAGTAACTCTCATTTTCTAGTTGAAATGGGGCAGATATTAGAAAAAGATTCTCCCCCACCCTAAGTGAGATCTACAGGAAGCATTCTCAGACTGATAAAGAGGCAAGGTTTGATTGTAACTTGAGAGCAGAATTAATAGTCTTGTGGATACATTAGAATTCACATATCCTTGGTTCTTCAAGGAAGAAGAAATAGAGGCAGATAATTGGAAACTAGTAGGAGATCAACTATGTGAATATTATAATGATAAAGATCCTGATTCAGTTTCTAAGGAAACATTCTATATGTACAACTTAATATAATTGGCCTTAAAGAATCCTGCAACTTATAGAAAAAAAGAAAAGTTTTAATAACAGCCACATAAGGAAGTGTGAGGAGAAAGACAATGAGAAAGGAGTGATTAATGGAAATATCGCCAGAGAGCATGAGGACTTAAGTAAACTTGAAGGATATACTGATTCTCACTTTTACAGCCCAGTTTCAACTCCACCTACACCTCAGCAGGTCCTTGTCCCTCCCCCATCAACTTTACCTTCCTAGGTGAAAGGAAGAGGAAGAGTGGGAAGAGCAGTGATATCACCAGCACCTTCCCACCAGCAATCACTCCCTCCTATGACTTGGTTACAAAAGGCACTACTTAAAGCCAAAGAGCAAGGGCAGAATACAGCTGATTTGAGAATAGAAATGCATCCTGTGATCAAACAGTTTGATTCTTTAGGTCAAGAAAACAGAAGATACACTCCTTTTGATCTAGAAATCATCAAAGACCTAAAAAAGGCTTGCACTCTTTATGGGGCTACATCATCTTATGTTAAGATGTTATTAAAGAATTTGGCTTATGAAATTTTAAGTCCTAGTGACTGGAAATTTATAGCAAGGACATGCTTAGAACCTGGACAAAACTTGTTGTGGCTTTCTGAATATAGTGAACTCTGTAGAGGATACAAGCCCAAAGAAACAGGCAACCTGGAGTTAATATACTAGTCATCTTTGATCAATTAGCAGGTTTAGGTTCTTATGCATACACTTCAGGACAGATTAATTACCCCATAAGCAGCATATGAGCAAATTGCTTCTGCTTCTATCAAAGCATAGGGTTCTATCCCAGGAAAATAGGACAGAGGAGAGAGGCATTCACAAAAATAGAACAAGAGCCAAATGAACCCTTTGCTGATTTTGTGGGATGCCTGCAGACAGCTGTCATACAAAGTATTGATGAAAATGCAGCAACAGAAATTATGATAAGGCAACTTGCTAAAGAACATGCTAATGAAGTTTGTAAAAGAATTATACTAGCACTACACAAGGATATTTCTTTAGAGGAGATCATAAGACACTCTGCCACAGTGGGCACATATACCTTTTATAGCTAGGCTTTAATGCAGACTTCCCAAGATCCGAATATGATGTAATTATAATAGAGTTTTTAAGAGGTCAGAATCAGACTGAAGTGAGAGACTGAGATGTGCAGACTGCTGACTGGCTGACTGGCTGACTGGCTGACTGGAAGAGATGAGAGACTGTAGACTGGCTGACTGACTGACACTGCTGGGGCAGATTGAGATATTGAAGGAGATGATAAAAAATTTGGACTTTATTCCCGACTATTCTTGTGGTAATTACTTTGCTGAGACCAAGGGTCAGTTCTGAGGACCTCCAGAAAGCTAGCTGGACATTACAATTTTATATCCTGCTACTTTGTTAAACTTAATTGTTTCAATTAATATTTTTAGTTGATTCTTTTGTATTCTTCAAATATACTATCAAATCATCTGCAACTTGTGATAGCTTTGCTTATCCATTGCTCATTTTAATTCTCATTTTAATTCCCAATGTCTTTTTGTTTCCCTCTTCTTACTACTATAGCTAACATTTTTGCATGATATTGAATAATGGTAGCAACAAGTTTTACTTTGTCAAAAGCTTTTTCTGCATCTTTTGAAATATCAGGAATGTGTAGTTCTGTGATTCCAAATAGATCATGGAATCTCCCTTCTTGGTCTTTCAGATAATAACATTCTGCCTTCTTATCCTATTCACTTATTTTCTGTAAAGAGCTGAAACTCTGAATAGGTGCATTTGAATCAGACAACCAAGCACTTAAGGCTAATTACCTATTGGACAATAACTCAGTTAGCATGTTTGGAATTTTTCTCCTCACAGTTAATGCTAGCTCAATGCTTGGGGTTAGGAGAATCGTAGGAAGGATTAAGGGGTAGAGTGAGACAAGCCAGAGTCACTTTGGAGGTAGATGAGGAGAAGGAAGGTTGTGGAGAGCTTATGGCAGTTTTGTCCATCCCCTTCACTTTTCCCCCTAAAGACCAAGGGCTTTTGCTTATGCTGACTCTGGCTGATTCTGAGGCCTCAAGGGAGTTAACCTGGACTTACAACTTTCTATAATTTAATAACTGCATGATTAGTTTGTTATTATCTAAGTTTTCAGTTGTTCCAAGGTGGTATGATCTAAGAAGATATGTGGTCATTACTCTCTTGGCCTATGCTTTGATCTGTTAATGATCACAACCACTCATTTCCATCCTAGAACATCTCCAATGTTCCCATTACTCCTACTAACCCTTTATATAGATAGTACAACAGGGTCCTGCCCTCAATGCCAGCAAATGAAGTGATGCAAAGGGAAGTGTCTAGAACCAGAAGAATAATCTACATAGTGGCAATAATATTGTAAAGAAATAAAATTTTGAAAAACTTACATAATGATCAACTGTTTCAAGAAAGATAATGAGAAGTTCTACTCACCCCTATGTATATGTATTGTTTTTATTTATTTGGATCCAACTCTTCACAACTCTGCAGATCTTAATGTCTATGGGGTTTTCTTGACACATTTACTGAAGTGGTTTGTCATTTCCTTCTCCAGCAGATAAAAGCAGAGATTAAATTACTTGCTCAGTATCACACTTCTAGTAATGTCTGAGTCCAGATCTGAGTTCAAATAGTCTTAAATCCAGACCTGGCATTCTCTCCACTGGGCCACCTAACTGCCTCCTTTGCAAACTATGTAAAGTGCCCTGCCCAAGGTCACACAGCTAGTCTGAGGTCATAAGACTAACTCTTTCTGATTGTAGGGCCAGAGCCCTAGATACTGAGTCATACAATTGTCCCATGTATATGTGTGTATATATGTATATGTTTATTGTGACTATATGTATGTGTACATGTGTATGTATATACCTAATTTATTAGCATTTCATAGACACTACATTTTTTTTTTTTTTTTTGCAAATTGAAGCTTTGTGGCAAACCTGAATTGAGCAACTCTATCAATGGCATTTTATTAATAGCAGGTGCTTGCATTAGGTTTCTGTCACATCTGGTGATTCTTCAAAAATTTTAAACTTTTTCATTTTGTCACTATATCTGTTTTTATGATCTATGATCAGTGATCTTTTTGATATTACTATTATAATTGTTTTGGAGTGTCATCATGAACTGTCCTCATATAAGACAAGGAACTTAATAAATGTTTTGTATATTCTGACTCCTCTTCTCTGACATCCCTATTCCCTGAGACACAATAATATTGAAATTGACTAATTTAATAATCTTGCAATGGCTTCTAAATGTTCAATTGAAAGGAAGAGTCAATTTATGAGACAAATTTCACAGTGGTCTTATTTTAAGAAATTGTCACAGCCACCCCAACCTTCAGCAATCGCCACTCTGAACAATTAGCGGTCATCAATAATGAGACAGGACCCTCCAAAAGCAAAAAATATTAGTACTTGCTAAGGGCTCAGATAATGATTATCATTTTTTTAGCTATAAAGTATTTTTAAATTAAAGTATATGCAATGGGGTTTTTTAGATACAATACTATTACAAACTATAGTATAACATAAATATAACTTCTTATAATACAGTGGGAAACCAAAATAAATTGTGTGAATCTCTTTATTAAAGTATAGCTTTATTACAGTAGTCTGGAACCCAAACTTCAACATCTCTGAGATTATACATAAATATATAGATATATACATGCATGTTCAGGTGTATAGATAGATAATTAGAGATAGAAATAGAAATAAAATATCTATGAAATATAGATATATACATATCTGCATCTAAATCTTCATCATGCATATGTATGTACATATGCATATATGTGTGTATGTATTGTGTATGTATACTGCATTGCTAGTATATATGCATGCATCTATATATTTATATCTGTGTATGTATGTGTATATGTGTTTTTGTGTATATATGACATGGCTAAAGTGAAAAGATGTTTTGCTTGACTATACATGTTTGTAAAACAGGTTTTGTTTTCATTCTTAATTGGAAAAGCCAGGGTGGCATTGGAAGAAAAAAGAATATATTTTACTAATTGGAAAAATACATATCAATTTTAAAAAGTAAAGAAAACTTCATATCAATTTAGCATTTATCAATTATAGAAGCCTTTTATTCTTAATTTCCCTTAAATATCTTAGAAATGAGAACTTTATAAGTTGCGGGAATATTTTTCCAATTAATGTCTTACCTTCTCATCTTAACAGAATTCAGTTTGTGTACTTTTAAAAATTCTTTTGATAAAAAAAATTTTCACTTTAATTTTTGTGCTTTTATCTTTACCTTCTTTGGACATGAATTTTTCTGCTATCCACAGACATAAAAATAATTTTCCCCCTTGTTCATTAAATTTGATTGTCATTCTAACATCTAAATTGTACCTATTTGGGTTTTATCTTGGCATGAGATGTTTAGGCATTGATCTATATCTAATTTCTGCTGTGTTGACATTGAACCATCAGCAATAATATTTTTGAAAAATGTCATCCAACCATTTCTGAATTGATCTGATTTTATTGTTATCAGTTCCAATGGAGTATTGAGCTTTTTTTGTGCCATAGCCTTCTTTGGCAGCCTCGTGAAGTTCCTGTGATGAGGTCCTGAATGATTAGGTGGGGTTTGCAGAGAAAGCATAAAGTACTGAAAAGATTATTCCCTGAAGCAAGCAGGGAAAATCATTTCTGGGGGGTCAGCCCAACCTTACAGTCCTACCCCCTGTGGAGTCTTGGATAATCCCACCTTATAGTATTCAATCATAATCAAAATTATGATGTCAAACCCTTGAGATTAAATTTCCCCTATAAATCTTCCCATGACATATGTTGTCTTTATTGATTTTTTTTGGAGTTAGCCCACCACAGAGTTTTGCCTTGTAGTCCTTTTCTTCTCATATCCTCTCTTCTGTACTTATGGTGTCTTTCTCCTTTTAGCTAACAAACTCTTTTATAATACTAAACTCCTCTATGGATTTAACCTGCTGGTCAATGGTGAATACCTACCCCATGGTATATTATGTTTCTCCTGGTTAATAGGGAACTTGTATTTTATATTGTTAACTGTTAAAACCCCTGTCGTTGCTAACTATATGCTCTCCCAAATCTATTTTATATTTACCATTACTAATGTCTATTTTTACCTCTAATAGAACTCTCATTCAAACTGTGTTATTAATTCCATTTATATCAAATACAGTGGATTAGAAAGGAAACCCATTTTCTTGATATATAACTATCTGGTTATTAAACTACACATATATGTCTATGTATATATACACAAATGTGTGCAAATATATACACTATAGAAATATAGATATGTGTGAACTTTTTTTCCACATATAGGTGAACTTTTTTTTCCCCACAGACTTGAGGTTAAGAACACCTGGTCTAATTTCCATTTCTTTGTCCTTTTTAAAGAGTATTTTGAAGGGGCAGCTAGATGACACAGTGGATAGAATACCATCCCTGGAATCAGGAGGACCTGAGTTAAAACTCAATCTCAGTCACTTAATACTTACTGTGTGATCCTGGACAAGTCACTTAAACTCAACTGCTTCATCAAAAAAAAAAAAAAGAAGAAGAAGAAGAAAGAAGAAGAAGAAGAAGAAGAAGAAGAAGAAGAAGAAGAAGAAGAAGAAGAAGAAGAAAGAAAGAAAGAAAGAAAGAAAGAAAGAAAGAAAGAGAAAAAAAGCACATTGAGGTGCTCTATCAAAGACTTAACTAAAATCTACATAAATTCACAAAATTATCCTTATGCATTAGGTTAGTAATTTTGTTTTAAAAAATATATTTTTAAAGAAATGAGTTTAATCTGTCATGACCTGTTCTTAATGAAGTCATGTAGCTCTTTGCAATCACTACTCAATCTAAGTGTTCACTATTTTCATAGTAATCAAAGTCAAGTATAATGTGATAACTGACAAAAAGTTTATTCATTTTTGCATTATTTTTTTAAAGCAACTTCAAGCATGAGGTAATGGTTTTTCTGTACTCTTACCTGGCCAGAATCCATTTGTAGTTTAGCATTCAATTCTAAGTACCACATTTAGGGTCCAGAAGTATGATAAAGATCTTCAAGCCCATACCATATCAAAAATTTCTTTAAAAGATTTGATTTTTTTTTAAAGCTGGATGAATAGAATCTTCAGGAGAGATATAAATGTCTGAAAGACTGGCACAAAGAAAATAGATAATGCATTGTTTCTGACTTCTAAGCCTCAAAAAGGCAAAACTAGGAACAATGAGCAGAAGAATTGCAAATAAAAAGATCAGTTATATTCAACCTTTAAATTACAAAAGATTGGTATAACCTCTCTATTTCTCAAGGATCTCAGCTATCCTCAGCTATCCCAAATAGTCTTCCCAACTGATAGGCCTACTCAGGATGCCCCACTCTTTCCCAAGAAGAATAAAATCTACATTACTAGAGACTCAAATTTTATCTCCCACAGAAATCTATGAAGTCAATCCCAACATATATATTTATAGTCATTTTCAAAAAACTGAGTAAGTTTTCAGGAAAGTGTAGTAGCCAGGTATACTGAAGTGATAAAATATTGCTTCATTGAGGTAATAAAATGCAATGGATAGGATCCCTCTGCAGTAGATTCTTGGAATAGTTTAGAGTCAATGGACTCCACTCCGTTCTACTGAGCCTGTCAGGCTGAGTTTTTCTTTGCATAGTCCCTGCCTCTTTTGCTCTGAATATGGAATAACTTAGGAAAGGGAGGATCTCATAGCCTTGACAGCCTCGAATAATTGTCAATTTTTTTTTAGAAATTTATTGACCTATAAAGGTGTTCTGCTCCCAAAAGTATTGTAGATCCTCTTCAAAAATCTCCAACATTGATTACTGTTGTCTAAGAAATTAATTCATCCTGAAATAGTAGATGTTAATATATTTCTAAATCCCAAAGATATTTTCTTTGCAAAAGAAAACCACAACATAAAAAAATTATGAATATGAAAAAAACAAGAAAATGATATATAGAATAACTACAATTATGCAAATGGAAAGAAGAAAAAAATAACTAGCAACAACAGTAAGGAAACCAAATATTGAATAATTATAATTCTTAAAACTTTCATCCTTATTAAAGTAGCTTGAAAGAAAGGTTGGGGCTGAGTTGTGTATGATAGAGTGACTCTAGAAAACAAAATTAGATAGGAAAAAGGTAAAAGAAAAGCAATTATATCATAAAAATCGGGCATGAAAAGAACTAATACAGAGGAAGCAAATGAGGGTGGAGAGCTGGTAATAACCTTAGTCTCATTTGGATTGAAGAGGAAACAACCTTTCTTCTCTGCAAGTGAGAAAACTAGTGGCCAGTGTGGGAGAGAGAATAACAGGAAGAGGGTTTAAAAAAAAAAAAAAAAGAGGATGAGAAGGAAAGTAGTAAGTAAAAGCAAAATGGAGGGAAATTCACAAATAGTAATTACAACTTTGAATAGGAATGAGATGTTTATAGCAGCTCTCTTTATGGTGGCAAAGAACTGGGAATTGAAGGGATATCTATCAAATGGGGAATAGCCGAACAAGTTGTGGTGGTTGTTGGTATTTGTCCATCATTCTTGAAGAGGACCATGACATCAAGGAGGCAATATCATGACATAAAAATGAATAGAACTTAAGTGAGGAAGGGCTGTGCAAAAGTAACTTGCTTTGTTTTCCCCTTCAGAGCCATCTAGGTCCAGTGGGCATATATAGATCAAGACAACTGGAAATGACCCTGGATGCAATGGGAAATCTCAGCCTTTTTAAGCAAAGGTCTTCAACTGGTCTCAGTTTGACTAAGACCACACCCATTCAGTGATTAAGGTTAGGTAGCAAATGACTGTGATGGAGTACTACTGTGCTATAAGAAATTATAAGCTCCCTGATCATAGAACAACAGAAAAATGTGCACAAAATAATGAAGAGCAAAATGAGTAAAACAAGAGAACATTTTATGCAATAATAGTAATAATTGTTTTAAGGACAACTTTAAGCAAATAAATCATTTTGACTGTTACAAGTACAAAATTTTATCAAAAAGGACATCTGCATCCAAAGAAAGAATAATTAGAAGCATGTATAGAATTTTGCATGCATGTGTATGTGTATGTGTGTGTAAACTATTTTTGTCTTATGGTAGCCATCTCTAAGCTGAGAGGAAGAAAAAAGGGGAAAATTTACATGATAAATTTATTGTATTTTTTTAATAGCAAATTGTTCATAAGAGATATGCAGTTCCATGGGTGGTCAGCTTTTTTTATACCACATTATGTAGTATACATTTTATACTACATTATAAAAATGCTTATTTTATTCCATAAATTAAAATAAAATAAAATTTAAATAATAAATATTATATAATGATAAAATTTTATCCTGAAAAAGAAAGAAAATATGCACCTCTCTCTTTTCTTTGAAGATGTGGGTTGCTATGAGTGTATTTAAATATAATGTTACATTTGGTTGGCATATTGATTATTTTTGTCAAATTGATTTTTTAAATTTTTTTTGTCTCTGTCTCTCTTTGTCTCTGTTTTACTTTGTCTCTCTGTCTTTATCTCTCACTACTTCCCTGTGTCTGTTTTTTTCTCTTTCATCCTTAAATTCTATATTACTATTATGGCCCACTAGGGAGGAATATAATGAGGAAATGTCTAGGGAGGAAAAGAATGAAAAAAGAAAAGATATTGATTCATTTTGCTAATGATGATCAAATCAGTAGCAACATGTTCTTTTAAGAGACAGAGAGAGACAGACAGATAAGAGACAAGAGAGAGAGAGAAAGAGACACAGAAAGACAGAGGCAGAAAGACAGTGACAGACAGGGAGAGACACACAGAGAGACAGAGAGACAATGAGAGAGCCAATAAAGAACAGGTTTCACACACACACACACACACACACACACACACACACACACTCACACAAAAACAAGTATGCAAGTATGGAAATTCCAGACTCCAGTTGTGGGGAAAGACAAAACTTGAGGAGAAATGCAGGCTTCCCTTTACCTTTTGAGTATAAACAGACAGGTTCTACTTACTTTATCTAGTTGAAATATGCTCCTGTTTATACTTAAGCTTACAAGATCGTTTTTCAACTTTGTATTCTGCCCATTTAAACAAAGCTCAAGTCCCTTTCTTGGCCACTGATAATAGATAACCGGAAGAAACTGACACAGCCCTTTAACTTAAAACAATTCAATCAGTGGATTCGCTCCTGCCAGATGTATTCAGGAGAGGACAACATGGTCAGGGTTCCCATGGTTGGCCACACTGTGTTCAATAGACAATCATGTCCCAGAGAAATTAAAAAAAAAAAAAAAAAAAAAAAAACTTTTAAAATGATTCACTCACCAGGCAGGTCCTTCAGGGCTTCTGTGACCAATGACACCCTGGAGAATTTACCTGGATGAATGGAAGTTTACTGGATAGATGGCAGATGTGAATAAGTAGGGAGCATGATTAGAACATAACATCTCACTAGGGGAAGGCCAGGTGACTGAAGGAGATGGCTCTAAGCATGCATCTTTGGCAGCTGGGCAACACTGGAGAGAAAGAGAACTTGGCTTGCCCCCAATATGTCCCTGGCAGAAAACCCAATATGAGAGAAGTGAGGAGGAATTCAGTGATGAATCCAAACCAATTGCCAAAGCTCTTCAGCTGAAATGTGGGAAGTCCTGGGAAGTGAACCACAGGCTTTAACATCAAAAGAAAATCTGGCTGGAACATGTATAAAAGCCTTTAGAGGAATTGAAGCTTGGGACCAGCATACTGGCAGGAATTATTCTACCCCAGAAATATTGTCCAAAGTCTAGAATGGAGCAAGAGTGAAGTGGAAATGACTGAATGAAAAAAAAAATTCAAGAAACACTAGAAGAAGAATGTTCATAATTTTATATGTGTATGTATATATATATATATATATATATATATATATATATATATATATATATATTATATATATTCCCCATCTCATGGGGAACACAGAAGTTCCTAATATCTTGGTATCCATCTTAGGTGTTATAGAAAGTATGAATAGACATTTTCATTCTTTAATCCCCAACACAATTAAATAATGCAAAGAACATTAAGTATTTATTATGCTTATATTAGAATTGTGCAAGATTCTGTTTTCCTAAGGGACAAAAAAGATTTAGCATATAATACTTGCTATCCTTGCCCTCATGGAGTTTTCATATAAGAGAGAACACAGATATTAGAATTTGAATGAATTTATGATAAATGTAACAGAATGTTTTGTGAGATCTGTGAAAATAGGATGGTACCAACTAAGGATACCAGAATAGGCTTGATGGAGGAAGTAGAATTGGAAGTAGGCTTTAAGTTTTGGATATCAATTAAACAGGTAGAGACCAGGGAAAAGCACATAAAATAGTGTAAGTAAAGACAAAAGTGTGGAAAACTGCAGATTATGAACAAGGGAGAGACCGTGACAAATTCAGATCTGAAGGAGAAAGAAATGGAATAAGCACCTATGATGTGTCAGATATAACAAAGATATAATTTTAGTTGATTTTCACAAGTGAGGAAACTGAGGCAGAGAGCAATTAAGTGATTTGCTAGTAAGTGTCTGAGGCTAGATTTGAACTCAACTCCAAGATCAGGGATCTAGCCTTTGTGTCACTTCACTGCTACTAGTTGTTGTGGAGTACATAGATGGAAGTAGTAGAAGTTAGGTTGAGGGGAAAAGGTGAGGCCAAATTGTGAAGAGTTTTTAATGCCAAATGATTGTGCTAACTAGAATTTAAGGGTCATTTTAAAATTTACAAAGCAATTTAGGAAGTTATTCCATTTCTACTTTAGAACAACTTTCCAAATTGAGTTCTATTATTATTTCCTTTTGCAGAAGAGAAAATTGAGGCTGAGAAGTTACATCTTTTGTAATCTTGGCCAGGGTCATAGAGCTAGTAAACACGGAAAGGATAATTTATATTTAGATCTTCCTGACTCCAAATCCCACCCTCTATTTACTATGCAAACTAGCTATATAAGGAACTAGTTTTCTCAATAATAAAATAGTTATTCAAGATCTTGAAGTGGAATAATCATTTGCTTTGATCTATATGCAAGGAAGTTATGTTCTATATGCAGGGAACAACAGCTTTGAAAAGAAATGATTAAAGTAAAAAAGAATGTGGAGATGGGAAGTCCTATCAGAAGAGTACTATAATATTTGAAATAAGTAGTAATGAGGGATTGTACTAGGATCATAGTAATAAGAACAAAGGCAAGTAAAACATGAGGAAAAAAATATTCTAGGTAGAAGACATGATGGCACTTAAGAGTCTTATATCATAGAACCCTCTGGAAGTCTTGTGAAACCTATAGACTCCTTGTAAGAATAAATTATTAATGAATAAATTAAATCCAGGTTCCAAAGGAAACCTTTTTCTTGGCTTTGAAATTACTGTTGGGTTCTACTCCTCTAGGGGTAAGGAAGTACTATTCCACGCGTAAGGATTTTTTATTCTGCTGTTTTCAGAGCTAGTCCTGGGGGTCTCCAAGTTTTTGGTCCTTCCAAGCTAGTATGAAACAGGAAGAAAAGTGATTATTGCTCTCTTGGTCTGTTCTCTGGTCATTACCTAAGGCAAGTAAGCAAGCCTGCCTAGGGGCAGTTGGGTGGTACAATGGATGGAATGCTCAGACTAGGGCCAGGAAGACTCATTCACCTGAATCAACATATAGTCTCAGACACTTGCTAGCTGTGTGACCCTGGGCAAATCACTTAATCCTCTGCTTCAGTTTCTTCATCTGTAAAATGAACTGCAGAAGAAAATTGCAAACCACTGAAGGAATTTTGTCAAGAAAAATCCAAATAAGATCACAAAGAGTTGGATATGACTGAAACAATTGAACAACTTTTTTGCAGAAAGGGCCCCTGCTATGCTAGAGCTATAAGCACTATTCTCTTAGCCCTAGAATTGCAATCAGATCCTTCAATTTCCTGCAGCCAAAAGTGTTGGAGTTCTTCTCTGTCTTAAAACTGGGACTAAGGTTCTTAATCTCTTATAATTGATCACAGTATGCCTGTCTGTCCTGGAACTTCAATTTAGAACTTCTTAAGGGCAATAGAGTTGCCAATAACACTAAGCTATACCTGGTATCTATGAACAGTCCTCTGTAACCTCTTCATGACTACTTGTCTAACCCTCTTACTGTCTCTGTGCTGATAGTGCCCTAATCGGTTGCTGTTGCTACCTCTGTCATGCTACCTGCTGTCATAGACCTCTCTTGCCAATCTCCTAATTTGTATTAGGCTGGATAAAGGTCTCACTTGAACATTTTTTTCTTTTTTTTAAAATTTTAATAGCTTTTTATTTACAAGTTATATGCATGGGTAATTTGACAGTATTGACAATTGCCAAATCTTTTGTTCCAATTTTTCCCCTCTTTCCCCCCAACCCCTCCTTTATATGGCAGGATGATCAATACATGTAAAATATGTTAAAGCATAAATTAAATACAAAATAGTATATATGTCCAAACCGTTATTCTGCTGCACAAAACTAATCAGACTCTGAAATATTGTACAATTAGCCTGTGAAGGAAATCAAAAATGCAGGCAGGCAAAAATATAGGTATTAGGAATTCAATGTAATGGTTCTTAATCATCTCCCAGAGTTCTTTCGAAGGGTGTGGCTTCAGTTCATTACTATTCCATTGGAACTTATTTGGTTCATCTCAATGCTGAAACAGCCAGGTCCATCAGAATTGATCATCATATAGTATTGTTGTGGAAGTATATAATGATCTCCTGGTGCTGCTCATTTCATTCAGCATCAGTTCATGTAAGTATCTCCAGGACTGTCTGAAATCATCCTGTTGGTCATTTCTTACCAAACAATAACATTCCATAATATTCATATGTAGTCAGTCATTCTCCAATTGATGGACATCTACTTAGTTTCCAGTTTCTGGCTTCTACAAAGAGGGCTGCCACAAATATTCTTACACACACAGGTCCCTCTCCCTTCTTTAAGATCTCTTTGAGATATAAGCCCAGTAGTAACACTGCTAGATCAAAGGGTATGCACAGTTTGATAATTTTTTGAGCATAGCTCCAAATTGCTCTCCAGAATGATTGGATGTATTCACAGTTCCACCAAAAATGTATTAGTGTCCATGTTTTCCCACATCCCCTCCAAAATTCTGCATTATCTTTCCCTGTCATTCTAGCCAGTCTGACAGGTGTGTAGTGGTATCTCACAGTTGTCTTAATTTGCATTTATCTGATTAATAATGACTTGGAGCATATTTTCATATGGCTGGAAATAGTTTCAATTTCTTCGTCTGAGAATTGTCTGTTCAAATCCTTTGACCATTTATCAATTGCAGAATGGCTTGATTTCTTATAAATTAGAATCAATTCTTTATATATTTTGGAAATGAGGCCTTTATCAGAACCTTTGACTGTAAAAATGTTTTCCAAGTTTATTGCTACCCTTCTAAACTTGTCTGCATTAGTTTTGTTTGTACAAAAACTTTTCAATTTGATATAATCCAAATTTTCTATTTTGTGATCAATAATGATCTCTAGTTCTTCTTTAGTCATAAATTCCTTTCTCCTCCATAGGTCTGAGAGGTAAAGCATCCTGTGTTCCTCCAATTTATTTGTAATCTCATTCTTTATGCCTAGGTCATGAATCCATTTCGACCTTCTCTTGGTGTATGGTGTTAAGTGTGGGTCAATGCCTAGTTTCTGCCAGACTAGTTTCCAATTTTCCCAGCAATTTTTGTCAAACAGTGAGTTCTTATCCCAAAAGCTGGGTTCTTTGGGCTTTTCAAACACTAGATTATTAAAGTTATTGACTGTTTTGTCCTTTGAACCTAACCTATTCCACTGATCAACTAATCTATTTCTTAGCCAATACCAAATGGTTTTGGTAACTGCTGCTTTATAATATAATTTTAGATCTGGTACAGCTAGGCCACCTTCATTTGATTTTTTTTCATTAATTCCCTTGAAATTCTTGACCTTTTGTTTTTCCATATGAACTTTGTTGTTACTTTCTCTAGGTCATTAAAACAGATTTTTTGGAGTCTGATTGGTATAACGCTAAACAAATAGATTAGTTTAAGTGATATTGTCATCTTTATTATATTTGCTCTCCCTATCCAAGAGCATTTAATATTTTTTTTCCAATTGGTTAGATCAGACTTAATTTGTGTGAAAAGTGTCTTGTAGTTTTGCTCATAAAGTTTCCAATTTTCCCTTGGCAGATAGATTCCTAAGTATTTTATACTATCGGTAGTTACTTTAAATTGAAT